>NC_138666.1:20939747-21402247 GCF_964273445.1 Streptopelia decaocto | reverse complement strand
CTAACCCTAACCCTAACCCTAACCTAACCCGACACCCTAACCCTAACCCTAACCCTAACCCTAACCCTAACCCTAACCCTAACCCGACACCCTAACCCTAACCCTAACCCTAACCCTAACCCTAACCCTAACCCTAACCCTAACCCGACACCCTAACCCTAACCCTAACCCTAACCCTAACCCTAACCCTAACCCTAACCCGACACCCTAACCCTAACCCTAACCCTAACCCTAACCCTAACCCTAACCCTAACCCTAACCCTAACCCGACACCCTAACCCGACACCCTAACCCTAACCCTAACCCTAACCCTAACCCGACACCCTAACCCGACACCCTAACCTGACACCCTAACCCTAACCCTAACCCGACACCCTAACCCTAACCCTAACCCTAACCCTAACCCTAACCCTAACTCGACACCCTAACCCGACACCCTAACCCTAACCCGACACCCTAACCTGACACCCTAACCCTAACCCTAACCCGACACCCTAACCCTAACTCTAACCCTAACCCTAACCCTAACCCTAACTCGACACCCTAACCCGACACCCTAACCCTAACCCGACACCCTAACCTGACACCCTAACCCTAACCCTAACCCGACACCCTAACCCTAACCCTAACCCTAACCCTAACCCTAACCCTAACTCGACACCCTAACCCGACACCCTAACCCTAACCCGACACCCTAACCTGACACCCTAATCTGACATCCTAACCCTAACGTGACACCTTAAGTTGATGGTTTAATATTATATGGTAATGCAACCGTCAGTCCTGATGTGGTAGTGTTCTTTGGTAGTGTCAGTGTAGATCTTGAGCAGAGACTGTAACCTGAGTTTGTTATGTTAAGTGTGATTTGATAGTGTCAGTGGAGATTGTAACTTGACCCTGTAAGTATTGTTTGATATTGTAGTGCTATAGTGTAGTTGTAAGTGTGTTGATGTTGTTTTTATTTTTTGTGTTTGTGTAGGTGTCCTTGTGGTTTGTTATTGTTGTTTTTGTTGTCCAATGAGTGTGTTTGGTGTTTGTCTGTGTTTTGTGCAGTTGATCTTTTGATTGTTGTTGTATATTTGATTGTTTGTTTTTGATTTTTGTTTGGTGGTGTGTGTTTATATTTTTTAAGTTGTATGATTTTGTGTGTATGTATTGTTTGTGTAGTTGTGATGTTTGTTTTTAGTGCAACTGTAGTAGTAGTTTAATGTTTGTGTTGATGGAATTGGTTTTTTTGGTTTTCTGTGTCTTTTACTTTGTATTGTTTTATTTTTGTCTGCTGTTGGTATTTTGGTTGTTGTTATGTTTTGTTATGTTTTTTTTTAAGGTGTTGCTAATTTGCATATGTGGGGTCTTCTTGTGCATTTGTTGATGTTTTTGTGTTAATTGTGTTGTGTTTAGTCATGTGTGCATTTGCGTTGGCATGGTGTGTGTGTGGCCAGGGAAAAAAAAATTTTGCCTAATTTGCATATTTAATGAGCTCATTTGCATAATTATTTTTAATTTGCATGATCAGGGGAGTAGTCCCTAATTAATGTTGTGGTTTGTTTTGCTGATTAATTAGGGAGTACTCCCCTGGTCATGCAAATCTTTTTTTTTGTGGGGGCCCATATGGTGCATGTATATTGTGTATAAAAAGAATAAAAATAATAAGTCTGGTGCAGCAGTAGGGCTTTGGATGCTCAAGGGGAGTACTTGATTTCTTTATTCTTTTTTTTTTTTTTTTCCTCCCCTTGAGCATCCAAAGCCCTACTGCTGCATGTGAAAAAAACAAGAACTTTTGGTTAGTTTTAATAAAACCCAACTACCTGCCATCCAAAACATACTCTACCATAACAGCACTCTCAACCACATTCAACATGAACCGTCACTCCACTCAAAGTCCAGCACGCACACAAGACAGAGACAGAGACAAAGTCCAGCACGCACACAAGACAGAGACAGAGACAAAGTCCAGCACGCACACAAGACAGAGACAGAGACAAAGTCCAGCACGCACACAAGACAGAGACAGAGACAAAGTCCAGCACGCACACAAGACAGAGACAGAGACAAAGTCCAGCACGCACACAAGACAGAGACAGAGACAAAGTCCAGCACGCACACAAGACAGAGACAGAGACAAAGTCCAGCACGCACACAAGACAGAGACAGAGACAAAGTCCAGCACGCACACAAGACAGAGACAGAGACAAAGTCCAGCACGCACACAAGACAGAGACAGAGACAAAGTCCAGCACGCACACAAGACAGAGACAGAGACAAAGTCCAGCACGCACACAAGACAGAGACAGAGACAAAGTCCAGCACGCACACAAGACAGAGACAGAGACAAAGTCCAGCACGCACACAAGACAGAGACAGAGACAAAGTCCAGCACGCACACAAGACAGAGACAGAGACAAAGTCCAGCACGCACACAAGACAGAGACAGAGACAAAGTCCAGCACGCACACAAGACAGAGACAGAGACAAAGTCCAGCACGCACACAAGACAGAGACAGAGACAAAGTCCAGCACGCACACAAGACAGAGACAGAGACAAAGTCCAGCACGCACACAAGACAGAGACAGAGACAAAGTCCAGCACGCACACAAGACAGAGACAGAGACAAAGTCCAGCACGCACACAAGACAGAGACAGAGACAAAGTCCAGCACGCACACAAGACAGAGACAGAGACAAAGTCCAGCACACACACACACCAGACAGAGACAAAGTCCAGCACACACACACACCAGACAGAGACAAAGTCCAGCACTCAAACAGAACACAAAGTCCACCACACACACAACACAGAGACACAGACAAAGTCCAGCACACAACACAGAGACACAGACAAAAAGTCCAGCACACACACAAGACACAGACAAAGTCCAGCACACACACACACACAACACAGACAAAGACAAAGTCCAGCACACACTCACCTGCACAATCCGCACGCTCTCAAACTTGGGTACGTGCACCAAACATCCAGCTGTCGCTCCACTCGAACCGAAAAAAAGACGCCGGACAACAAAAAGGTATGTCTGCTTTATTAGCTTTGTGGTGGCCCTTAGGTAGGACCTACCTCTTCAAACCAAACATTACAACATCTTAACCAACTATTTATTTAATCTAAGCCAACAGATTACAAACATGCTTACTTTACACTGTTCCATGGTCACAGTTTCCATAACCTTAAAAACTCCTCCTTATTACAGCTTTTAAACATAATGTATCACAATGCATAAGGCAACAGAGAACGCGATCACTTCAGGTGCATGGCCGTTACAGCATTTCTCGCCCAAGGGCTAACCTTAAACAGACTCTGGGTTCCCGCATGCGTTTCACCGCGCGGCGGAACCGACTCCTCACCCTTACGGCCCTTTTACGTCGTTTCATCGTAAGTGACGGCCCAAATATCAAACACGCACCTTTACTACATATTGGAGGTATTACAATGATTACACATTTGAGGTAGTACAATTATAACAACACAGAAAATCCAACTCATCTTTCTCACATCCCATTACAGAGGATAACATGCTCCTATCACAACCCTGGCCCTGTCCTCAGCCATTTACTCACCCTGCTCCTGGGCCAATCAAAACCACCTTCCTGGGACCTTTCCCTAGACGGGCCTCCTGACGAGGACCGACCGTGGCCACGATCCAGAACAGGCATCGCCAGAAAGGCTGTTCCTGGGAGCCTCGATGATAACCCTGCCTCTGAAACCACCATCCCAGACTGACCTGAATCTGAACATTGTCAGGTAACGTGACTGCACCGAGCAGTGTGGACCTAGGATAGAACAGGCTCCTGAGGGCGGTGGACAGACACATGGGTAGGGAATCCCCTGGCTGGGGTTTTTGTAATCTGTTTTATTTTTTCTTTTTTTTTTCCTTTTCAGGTAAATTAAAAAAACCTACAACCCAAAAACACAATCATACCATATCACACAGCCAAACCGCACCGCTCGCTCGGATACCAAACCCACCGTGTGCTCACTCTGCAGCCGTTCTCCCAGCTCGTACCCTCGCCCCGTGTCTGCATCGCCCCTCGGGAACGCCGTTCCCGGGAGCCTCTAAACCCTCCCTGCCTGCCAAAACCCCGGCCTGACAGCCACCTGCGTCCAAACCTTGGCGACAAACGTCGCCTCACAGAGCGGCCGGGACCAGGGGAAAAAAAACCCAGCTGGGGGAAAAAAAAAAAAATCCCCCAGCTGGGGTTTTTTTATTCTATTTTAAATTGAGCTGAAAGGGAAAAACCATTAACCTGCAAAGAAACAAATACAGGACCAAAACACAATCATTCCAACTCACACAGCTAACCACACTGCTCCTACGCCTACCGACACCACCACACGCTCACACCACAGCCATTCTCTGCCATTCTCCCCGTGCGCCGTGACCCCTTCTCCCCGTGGCCCCTCGGGAACGCCGTTCCCGGGAGCCTCGAAAATGACCCTGCCTGCCAAAACCCCGGCCCGACGGGCGCCCGCGTCCGAACCTTGGCGACGAACGTCGCCTCGCGGAGCGGCCGGGACCGGGGAAAAAAAAACCCAGCCAGGGGAAAAAAAAAAAAAATCCCCCAGCTGGGGTTTTTTTATTCTATTTTAAAGTTTAAATTGAGCTGAAATGAAAAAAACATTAACCTGCAATGACAAAAACCCACAACCCCAAAACACAATCGTACCAGATCACACAGCCAAACCGCACCACTCACTCAGACATCTAACCCACCACATGCTCTCCCGGCAGCCATTCTCCCGGCTCGTACCCTCACCCTGCATCTGCGTCGCCCCTCGGGAACACCGTTCCCGGGAGCCTCTAAACGCTCCCTGCCTGCCAAAACCCCGGCCCGACAGGCGCCCACGTCCGAACCTTGGCGACGAACGTCGCCTCACAGAGCGGCCAGGACCGGGGAAAAAAAAAACCCAGCCGGGGGAAAAAAAAAAAAATCCCCCGGCTGGGGTTTTTTTATTCTATTTTAAAGTTTAAATTGAGCTGAAAGGGAAAAACCATTAACCTGCCAGAACAAATAACTACAACCCCAAAACACAATATTACCACATCACACAACATTAACACACCACTCATTCGCCTACCGACACCACCGCACACATTCTCTGCCCTTCTCCCCCTGGGCCTTCGCCCCGTCTCCGCATCACCCCTCGGAAACGCCGTTCCTGGCGCCCTCAAACTCACCCCACCCAGCTAAACCCCGGTCCCATCCGGACACGAGTCCATATATTGGGGATTAATGTCGCCTCGTGGAGCCACCGGGACCGGGGGAAAAAACCTGGACGGGGGGGGTAAAACCCTCCAGCTGGGGCTTTTTCTATTCTTTACCTTTGGAATTTACCTGAAAAGGAAAAAAATTTGAACGTCCAAGGAAAAAAAACGTAAAACCCCAAGCTACATTCGCTCGAGGTTTCACGCTATCCCAACGTGCTGCACGTCATCTACCGCACCGACCCTTTTAAGTACCTGCCTCGACCTAATTGTCAGGAAAGGAAAACAGTTTGCACTTAATTCCCTTGCCATCCTTCATATAGTTCTTGACCACGGTGACCTATTCTTCCACGGCTTCCCGATCGTGACGTCGTGGAATGTGATGGTGAGGGACGCTATTGCTTGCTAAGTGGACAAAATAGGCCGAACAAAATCAGCTGGAACTTCATTCAGATTGATTTCTACATGGACGGGAGATGCCAAAGGCTACAGGGAGGCCTTTCCGTTGAGTCGTGAGGTTCGAATGGACCCCCTTGCTTTCTAAACTCCTCCAAGAGGGGAGTCTAGGTGCGGCTGGATCCGAACTTAGCCCCACGCCGGATCTACGGTTTGGCTCCCGGACTCACAGGGGACAGGGGAAACACCTAAGATATTATTTTTACATACAGCCAAAGGATTGTACGTGTACACCTCATTCCTTATATCACTCAGCCTGAACTTCAAAATTGCATCGCTCTACACCTCAACGTCCCTACCTCCCTTCCAGGGGCGTGGGGACGGGTGGGTTGGGGTCTAAATCCTTGATCTATTGGGGCAAACTCTCAGGCAAAAACCGTGTAAATAACTAACCAAACATAACAGTACGGCAGGAAGGCTGACTGGAGCTGCTGCTTCTGCTTAATACCCAGCCAACCATAGAAATCCCTGGGTATTGATACCCTTACAAACTATTCACCCACCCCTCTACACTGTGATTCGGGCCAATAGCAATAGCTGAGTCTGTGGTCTTCTTGCTTCTCGGTGGATCCTTTGCGCTGACCTCGGACTGGACTTGGCTCCACGCAGCTGTAGATTTTGTTTATGGTCCGTAGGAGCTTCCTTCCAGCCTTGACTGTGGCGTTTTCACTGAAAGAAGCCTATTTCTTCAAAAAGGTGTAAAGCGGGCCTTATCTCACGAGTGTTGATCAGAGTCTGTAGCTGCTTTGGTTACCATGAAAAAAGGCTATAACTGAGGGTTACATAGCCTAACAAAATGCCTTTTTATAAGTAAGTGACCCAATTTGACAATGTGATCACCTGCAAAGGAAAGAAAAAAAAAAAAAGATGTCATTAAAACACACTTCATCACTGAAAAAACAGCACACTACAGAAAACACTAGTGAACAATGTTCTTAGTAACAACTGCAAAACACCACTGAAAGGACTATCGACTCCCCTGCCCACAGCTACTCCATCCCACATGACTGCACAACCTCTGCCTACGCAATTTAACACGTCAGCAGATTAACTGGGGACTCCCAGACCTCCGCCCACCCACCCCAGACTCCACATGTCCGGGCAGAGCAGCTCCAGCCAAATGCGCACGTGCGCAGACAGACGCTCCACAGCATGTTATGGACCACACGATGGCAACGGCACCAACAACTCCCAACGATGAGAACGACTCCAAACCAGACACACATTGATCAAAATAACCTGCGGGGAGGCACTGGTGCGGCAAGGAGCCTCCACTGCGACCCCAGAAAACAAAGGAGCTGAAAGTCAGGGCCCCTTATGAGACGGCGGCGCTGGCGCAAACACACACAGAGACGGCGGCGCTGGCGCAAACACACACAGAGACGGCGGCGCTGGCGCAAACACACACAGAGACGGCGGCGCTGGCGCAAACACACACAGAGACGGCGGCGCTGGCGCAAACACACACAGAGACGGCGGAACGGCTTAAAAACTTCAAGATGCTGGGAAGAAGTGCCAGTCCCTGAGACTGGATGGGTAGAGAGCAGAGCTGCCGACGCAGCCCTCAACAACACCAACTGACCAGAAACATCCAAAACACAATGACCTGCCACGCTTTCAGCTGCTGATATGGGAAAACCAGCACCCAATTGGCACTACGCCAATCAGCACCGGCATTCCAGATCCCGGGACGGCACCCGAGACGCCTTTCGTGTCCCTCGAACGCAACAAGAGCCCAGGATCATCTGACAAGCGCAAGGCAGGCTTCCCGAACTACACCACAACGCAGACACAGGCTGGAGCTGCCCTGCCCGGCACACGCTGGCATCGCACTGGAAAGGTCCCCGGGCCCTTCACCTGCCCAAAGGGGACTGTTCCTGGATAGCCCTTGCCCCGAACAGAACTTTACCCCCCTCCCTGCGCTTCCCAGCCCCTTCCCAGCCGCCCAGCCTCCACTTAGCTTTCAGAGGGCCAAGAGACCGAATCCATCTTCAACGGATGAAAACGCCACGTGCGCTGACGGGGATATTCCAGCATCGCCAGGTTCCTCCTGAACATCTACAGCAACACGAGAAAACACAACCTCACTAAGCAGAGAGAGCACACAGTATAAAGGCACAAGGCACATCTTCCCACTGACAACACGCAATGACCCACCTGCTTACGGCGCACGGCTCGCCTCCTGCGTCGCCCCTTCTGTGCCAAGTTGTCTCTCCGCACCTGAAATCAAGGTATTCAACAAGTCACCCAGATGATCACCAACAGCTTGACCATCCCACAGGTCTGCTTTCTGTTTAGGAATCCCACCAGAAGCTCTAATTGAGTCTCTAAAACACTGCGGAAGGGACAGTCCGCTCCCCTGCCCACAGCTACTCCATCCCAGATGACTGCACCACCTTGGCCTGCGCAGTTTAACACGTCCACAGATCAACCGTGCACCCCTAGAGCTCCGTCCACCCACCCCTGACTCCACGCCTCCGGGCAGAGCAGCTCCAGCCAAAGGTGCACGTGCGCACACAGACACACCTCAGAACATGATCGACAACACATCAACAGCACCAAAAACGCTCTATAACAAGAACGACTCCAAACCAGAGACTGCATCGATCAAAAGAACCTGCAGGGAGGCAGCAGTGAGGCGAGGAGCCTCTACTGCAACCCCAGAAAAAAATAAGAGCCGAACATCACGGCCTCTTATGAGACGGCGGCGCTGGCGCAAACACACAGAGACGGCGGCAAGACTAAGAACTTCTTCCCAGCATCTTGAAGTGCCAGTCCCTTAGACTGGATGGGTAGAGAGCAGAGCTGCTGATGATGCAGCCCAGAACAACACCATAAATCACAACTGACCGGAAACATCCGAAATGCAAACACCATCCACACTTTTGGCTGATGACACAAGAATCCAGGACCCAATTGGCACCAAGCCAATTGGCACTGGCATCCAGATCCCGGGATGGCACCCGAGATGCACGTTGTGCCCCTTGAGCACAACGAGACCCCAGGATCGTCTGACAGGCGCAAGGCAGGCTTCCCGAACTACACAACGCAGACACAGGCTGGAGCTGCCCTGCCCGGCACACGCTGGCGTCGCTCTGTAAAGTTCCCTGGTCCCTTAACCTGCCCAAAGGGGACTGTTCCTGGACGGCCCTTTCCCTTACCAGAACTTTACCCCCATCCCTGTGATTCCCAGCCCCTTCCCAGCACCCGTGCCTCCACTTAGCTTTCAGAGGGCCAAGAGACCGAATCCATCTTCAACGGATGAAAACGCCACGTGTGCTAACGGGGATCTTCCTGCATCGCCAGGTTCCACTTCAATGTCTACAGGAACCCCTAGGAAACAGAGAAACGACCAAGCTCAGCGAGAGCCACACGGCACAGCTTCCGTCTGGTGCCATGCAACAACCCACCTGCTTACGGCGCACGGCTCGCCTCCTCCGTCGCTCTTCCGGGCCAAGTTGTCCCTCTGCACCTGAAATCAAGTTATTCAACAAGTCACCCAGATGTTCATCAACAGCTTGACCGTCCCACAGGTCTGCTTTCTGTTTAGGAATCCCACCAGAAGCTCTAATTGAGTCTCTAAAACACTGCGGAAGGGACAGTCCGCTCCCCTGCCCACAGCTACTCCATCCCAGATGACTGCACCACCTTGGCCTGCGCAGTTTAACACGTCCACAGATCAACCGTGCACCCCTAGAGCTCCGTCCACCCACCCCTGACTCCACGCCTCCGGGCAGAGCAGCTCCAGCCAAAGGTGCACGTGCGCACACAGACACACCTCAGAACATGATCGACAACACATCAACAGCGCCAAAAACGCTCTATAAAAGCAATGACTCCAAACCAGAGACTGCATCGATCAAAAGAACCTGCAGGGAGGCAGCAGTGAGGCGAGGAGCCTCTACTGCAAACCCAGAAAAAATAAGAGCCGAACATCACGGCCTCTTATGAGACGGCGGCGCTGGCACAAACACACAGAGACGGCGGCAAGACTAAGAACTTCTTCCCAGCATCTTGAAGTGCCAGTCCCTTAGACTGGATGGGTAGAGAGCAGAGCTGCTGATGATGCAGCCCAGAACAACACCATAAATCACAACTGACCGGAAACATCCGAAATGCAAACACCATCCACACTTTTGGCTGATGACACAAGAATCCAGGACCCAATTGGCACCAAGCCAATTGGCACTGGCATCCAGATCCCGGGATGGCACCCGAGATGCACGTTGTGCCCCTTGAGCACAACGAGACTCCAGGATCGTCTGACAGGCGCAAGGCAGGCTTCCCGAACTACACAACGCAGACACAGGCTGGAGCTGCTCTGACCGGCACACGCTGGCGTCGCTCTGTAAAGTTCCCTGGTCCCTTAACCTGCCCAAAGGGGACTGTTCCTGGACGGCCCTTTCCCTTACCAGAACTTTACCCCCATCCCTGTGATTCCCAGCCCCTTCCCAGCACCCGTGCCTCCACTTAGCTTTCAGAGGGCCAAGAGACTGAATCCATCTTCAACAGATGAAAACGCCACGTGTGCTAACGGGGATCTTCCTGCATCGCCAGGTTCCACTTCAATGTCTACAGGAACCCCTAGGAAAGAAAGAAACGACCAAGCTCAGCGAGAGCCACACGGCACAGCTTCCCTCTGGTGCCACGCAACAACCCACCTGCTTATGGCGCACGGCTCGCCTCCTCCGTCGCTCTTCCGGGCCAAGTTGTCCCTCTGCACCTGAAATCAAGGTATTCAACAAGTCACCCAGATGATCATCAACAGCTTGACCGTCCCACAGGTCTGCTTTCTGTTTAGGAATCCCACCAGAAGCTCTAATTGAGTCTCTAAAACACTGCGGAAGGGACAGTCCGCTCCCCTGCCCACAGCTACTCCATCCCAGATGACTGCACCACCTTGGCCTGCGCAGTTTAACACGTCCACAGATCAACCGTGCACCCCTAGAGCTCCGTCCACCCAACCCGGACTCCATGCCTCCGGGCAGAGCAGCTCCAGCCAAATGCGCACGTGCGCACACAGACGCACCTCAAACATGATCGACAACACATCAACAGCACCAAAAACGCTCTATAACAACAACGACTCCAAACCAGACTGCATCGATCAAAAGAACCTGCAGGGAGGCAGCGGTGAGGCGAGGACTCTCTACTGCAACCCCAGAAAAAAATAAGAGCCGAACATCACGGCCCCTTATGAGACGGCGGCGCTGGCGCAAACACGCAGAGACGGCGGCGCTGGCGCAAACACGCAGAGACGGCGGCGCTGGCGCAAACACGCAGAGACGGCGGCGCTGGCGCAAACACGCAGAGACGGCGGCGCTGGCGCAAACACGCAGAGACGGCGGCGCTGGCGCAAACACGCAGAGACGGCGGCGCTGGCGCAAACACACAAGGCTGCTGCAAGACTAAGAACTTCTTCCCAGCATCTTGAAGTGCCAGTCCCTTAGACTGGATAGGTAGAGAGCAGAGCTGCTGATGATGCAGCCCAGAACAACACCATAAATCACAACTGACCGGAAACATCCGAAATGCAAACACCATCCACACTTTTGGCTGATGACACAAGAATCCAGGACCCAATTGGCACTAAGCCAATTGGCACTGGCATCCAGATCCCGGGATGGCACCCGAGATGCACGTTGTGCCCCTTGAGCACAACGAGACCCCAGGATCGTCTGACAGGCGCAAGGCAGGCTTCCCGAACTACACAACGCAGACACAGGCTGGAGCTGCCCTGCCCGGCACACGCTGGTGTCGCACTGTGAAATTCCCTGGTCCCTTAACCTGCCCAAAGGGGACTGTTCCTGGACGGCCCTTTCCCTTACCAGAACTTTACCCCCATCCCTGCAGTTCCCAGCCCGTTCCCAGCCCCCCAGCCTCCACTTAGCTTTCAGAGGGCCAAGAGACCGAATCCATCTTCAACGGATGAAAACGCCACGTGCGCTGACTGGGATCTTCCAGCATCGCCGGGTTCCTCTTCAGCGTCTGCAGGAACACCTAGGAAACAGAGAAACAACCAAGCTCAGCGAGAGCCACACGGCACAGCTTCCGTCTGGTGCCACGCACCGACCCACCTGCTTATGGCGCGCGGCTCGCCTCCTCCGTCGCTCTTCCAGGCCAAGTCGTCCCTCTGCACCTGAAATCAAGGTATTCAACAAGTCACCCAGATGATCATCAACAGCTTGACCGTCCCACAGGTCTGCTTTCTGTTTAGGAATCCCACCAGAAGCTCTAATTGAGTCTCTAAAACACTGCGGAAGGGACAGTCCGCTCCCCTGCCCACAGCTACTCCATCCCAGATGACTGCACCACCTTGGCCTGCGCAGTTTAACACGTCCACAGATCAACCGTGCACCCCTAGAGCTCCGTCCACCCACCCCTGACTCCACGCCTCCGGGCAGAGCAGCTCCCAGCCAAAGGCGCACGTGCGCAGACAGACACCTCAGAACGTTATAGACAACACATCAACAGCACCAAAAACGCTCTATAACAACAACGACTCCAAACCAGACTGCATCGATCAGAAGAACCTGCAGGGAGGCAGCGGTGAGGCGAGGAGTCTCTACTGCAACCCCAGAAAAAAATAAGAGCCGAACGGCACGGCCCCTTAGGAGACGGCGGCGCTGGCGCAAACACACAGAGACGGCGGCGCTGGCGCAAACACACAGAGACGGCGCAAATACAAGAAGCTGCTGCAAGACTTAAAACCTTCAAGATGCTGGGAAGAAGTGCCAGTCCCTTAGACTGGATGGGTAGAGAGCAGAGCTGCTGTTACAGCCAGAACTACACCGTAAAACACAACTGACCGAAAATGTTCAAGATGCAAGAACCGTGCACCCTTTCGGCTGCCGATACAAGAAAACCGGCAGCCGATTGGTGCTACACCGATCGGCACCGGCTTTCCAGACCCCGGGATGGCGCTTGAAATGACTTTCGTGCCCCTGGAGCGCAATGATACCCCAGGATCGTCTGACAGGCGCGAGGCAAGCTTCCCAAACTACGCGACAACAGACACAGACTGGAGCTGCCCTGCCCGGCACACGCTGGCATGGCACCGTAAAGTTCCCTGACCCCATTTATCTGCCCAAAGGGGACTGCTCCTGTGCTGCCCTTTTCTGCCTGAGAACTTTAAACCCTCCCTGCAAATCCCAGCCCCTTCCCAGCCGTCGTGCCTCCACTTAACTTTTAGAGGGCCAAGGGACCGAATCCATCTTCAGAGGAAAACGCGACGTGGGCTAACGGAGATCGTCCTGCAGTTGTCGCTTTCTCCATCGTCACTTACAATAAGGAAAGCAAGGACATGTGTACGATTAGGCACCCAAATATTTGTCGGTAGTAGCCTATGAGTCATTGCTTACCTTGGCTGAGCTCAGGGAGGTACATTTGAATGATCTACCAGAGGCTGCTGCACGCTGCAAAGGTTCTAGAGACAAGACACTCTTCTAGGAGAGGAGATTATATTAACAGCGATTAATACAGCAATACAAACCAAAACACAACACTCCATCTTCATCATAGTCAGGAATTACTGGAAAATGCAAAGCACCTGGAACTGAATCAACAAATGAAACATAATGACAAACAACCTTTCTACTACAGCTGCTACTAAACCTTAGCTGCGCCCGAAGCTCTTACCTCAAAGGCACACCTCCGCTGCTCCTAAGACGTCTGCCCACGTAGCTTCACCAGCTCAAAAGCTGCCGACTGCCAAAGGAGCAACAGAGAACCAGCACCAAAGCGGTCCCGGAGCAGAATGAGCTCCCTAGCCGGGGACTGGGGCTTAAATACCCTGAGCCCCGCCCACCCCTTCCCACTATCCCCTGGGAAAGGGGAGGGATCAATCACCCCAGGCCCCACCCACCACTCATCAAATTACCTGGAATCTCATTTGAAGTGACAGCACCTGCACTTCATTACTGCTATTGCAGCTACAATGAGACTCAGTATGGATGTCAACTAAGATTTTCTAGGGAGCAGATAAAAAATGAGATACTATAACCAACGCTCCATCTTCATCATAGTCAGGAATTACTGGAAAAGGGAAAGCAGCTGGAACTGAATCAACAAATGAAACATAATGACAAACAACCTTTCTACTACAGCTGCTACTAAACCTTAGCTGCACCCGAAGCTCTTACCTCAAAGGCACACCTCCGCTGCTCCTAAGACATCTGCCCACGTAGCTTCACCAGCTCAAAAGCTGCCGACTGCCAAAGGAGCAACAGAGAACCAGCACCGAAGCGGTCCCGGAGCAGAATGAGCTCCCTAGCCGGGGACTGGGGCTTAAATACCCTGAGCCCCGCCCACCCCTTCCCACTATCCCCTGGGAAAGGGGAGGGATCAATCACCCCAGGCCCCGCCCACTACTCTTATCAAATTACCTGGAATCTCACCTAAAGTGATAGCACCTGCACTTCATTACTGCTATTGCAACTACAATGAGACTGAATACAGATTTCAACTTAGATTTTTCTAGGGAGTAGATAGAAAATCAGATATAATAGTAAAATTGTGTATTGAAATTTCCTATAAAAGGGGTCAAAGGTCACTGTCAAATGTCAGAGGTCAGCACTGAAGGGTTAGAAGTCAAGAGGCATATGTCAAGGATCAAAAGTCAAGGGTCATACCTCAAAGATCACATGCACATGGTCAGGGAATCACACTCAAAATGCAGGGGTCAAAAGCCTAGTATCAGAGATTCACTGTCTAAAGTGGAAGGACATGAGAGCAAAGGGCCCCAAGAGTCAAAGGTCACCAGAGGTCAAAAGGTCACCAGAGGTCAAAAAGGTCACTCGAGGTCAAAAGGTCACTCGAGGTCAAAAGGTCACCAGAGGTCAAAAGATCACTCGAGGTCAAAAGGTCACCAGAAGTCAAAAGGTCACTCGAGGTCAAAAGGTCACCGAGGTCAAAAGTCACCAAAGGTCAAAAGGTCACTCGAGATCAAAGGGTCAGCAGAGGTCAAACGGTCACCAGAGGTCAAAAGGTCAGCATAGGTCAAAAGGTCACCAGAGGTCAAAGGTCACCAAAGGTCAAACGGTCACTCGAGGTCAAAAGGTCACCCGAGGTCAAAGGGTCACTCGAGGTCAAAAGGTCACCAAAGGTCAAACGGTCACTCGAGGTCAAAAGGTCACTCGAGGTCAAAGGTCACCGAAGGTCAAAGGGTCACCAGAGGTCAAAGGTCACTCGAGGACAAAAGGTCAGCAGATGTCAAAAGGTCACCAGAGGTCAAAGGTCACCAAAGGTCAAAAAGTCACCCGAGGTCAAAAGGTCACTCGAGGTCAAAGGTCAGAGCAGCCCCACCCCCCCACCCCCCCCCTTGACTCCCAAAGACCGGGGTCCCCATGACATCCTTAGTGTGTCCCCTATCCACTATACACCCCCCCCCCCCCCCCCCACTTCGCTTTCAACACCAGGGATGGGGCTGTGTCCCCAAACAGCATCCTGGCCCTGTCCCCCAGAGAGCAGCGACAGCAGTAAAATCCATCACTGTAATGGAATGGGGGGGTGGGCAAGGGGTGAGCCCCCTGCGAGGGTGAAAAAATCATGGACTCCACAGGATCCCATATGAATTCAAGCGAAGCCATTTATTACAGAAATAAGCCTCCTTATATATGCGGTTATTTCTTGATCACGCGTCCACGCTCCGACCGTGCGTTAGCTGATTGGATATCGTCTATGTTCAACAGCTGTCCACGTGCCTGAGTCTCGCTGTTGATAGGTCTATGGATTTACGTTGTGTTTTCGGCTTTCCGAGGTGGCCTTGAAATTCCTGGGGGGCCTGGCTAGTTCAGTAACAAATCTCCATCTCATAGAAACCCATCCACACATTGACTTCAAAAAAAATCCCTCAAATCTCTCATAACTCCCCTTTTGGTTCTTGAACCGGCCAGGCCTTGTTTACAACGCCCTGATTCATCTTTGTCATAGTAGAATTAGGGTTTTGACAAACGGTTTAATATCATTATTTACAATTATATGTAATGCAGTTGTGCTGCAGCATACAACATATGATTAATAAGTACGGCTTATTTCAAACTAAAACAGCACGTTAAAAGTTTGTCTATCTTATAAGATCAAACAGCTACCCACCTATTTCCAAAGTACTATGAGAGAATGTGTCATATTAACTTGTCTGATCCTTCGGAAACTATTCAAATTCTTCACAACTGTGACCTAGCGTTAAAAGGAAAAGACCTACGGGGAATAGGGTGGCGTGGGAAACGCAGCATCTGCAGAAGAAAAAGTAATAGTGAAAAGTATTCTGCGGCTGGCTGCACGAACAGGAAGATTTTTGGAAAAAGGCGCGGTGGGGCGTCTTTTACTATTGGCCCGGCGGAAGGGGTGTGTCCGATCGACGGATGGATTTTTTTTCTCCCAGTACATGGGAGGAGATCGGGACTGAACTGTGGGAAACGGTCACCAGGGGGAGACGCGAGGCTCGCGCCCTCGCCGGACCCTGGCGGGGGGAGGTCAGTCGGCCGATGGAGGATGTCTCGGGGGAGCCGGAAGCGTGTGCTATCCCCTCGGAGCCACCTGCCATGGGCTGCCCCTGCTCTGAGAACTCTGAAAAATTGATACCCCTGGTGTGTCCCGTATCTCATTTGCAGTTCTGGAGCGGAGAGCAAATTATACCCTCTGCACCCTTTGAGCCGTTGCCTGCCTATGAAGATGAACGGCAGCGACCGGCAAGTTTTGATGAGCCGGGACGAGTTAATCCAGCTGACGTGCCTTTGCCGGAGAACCTGATGGAACGCCGGGATGGAGCGCCGCAGAATCGCCCTGACTTCTGGGAGGAGATCCGTGTGCAGACCCTGAGTGACTTACTGAAACGGCAGGAGAGCCAGATGCAGGAAGTTTTAAAAGCTAAGAAACCATTAGATGGCAGTAATGGCAAAACTGCGTGGTTTATAGCATATAAAAAGGCATCATATGCAATTAGGGACGGGTTAGAGGCAATTGGCAGGAATGTGAAAAACGGGGAAAACGGGAACGGGAGGGGCAGAATTGGACCCCGCTCCTGAGGAGCTCCATATTAAAAAGGAGCAAATACAAAAATGGGCTAGGCATTGTGCAGAGGATGGATGTGGTCTGTGCTTCTGTAAGAGAGGTGGATGACTATTTGAGAGTGCGATATGGAAAAGGGCTGGAGACTGAGTCAGCAGATCGATTTACAAATATGCGTCGACTTACTGATCTGCAGGGAAAGACAAGGAAATTGTATAGGAATGATAGCAATGATAATTTGGGGGCTGCCCCATGCGTCAGGGTAGAGATACTC
Source organism: Streptopelia decaocto (assembly GCF_964273445.1). Taxonomy (NCBI): domain Eukaryota; kingdom Metazoa; phylum Chordata; class Aves; order Columbiformes; family Columbidae; genus Streptopelia; species Streptopelia decaocto. The sequence goes on along the minus strand of NC_138666.1, from coordinate 21,385,291 downwards.
CTCGAGATGACTCTCGTAATGAGGGGCGACGCTGACAACGGGTAGTCAGGGATGCGACCGTTGAAGGGATTATGTTACCTGGCGGTATTACAGCAATATCACTGCACATAAATAACAGAGGACAAAGGCAGTAGTCGCCCTTTGATTGGAAAATGGTTAAGCAATTGCAAACTGCAATTATGCAATATGGTATGGATAATAGGCACATGATGCAACTAATGGATTCATTTTGCAAGGGGCGAGTACTAACTCCAACCGATATTAAGGCATTGATAGAGTTCTTGCTTCCCCCGATGGGGTACTTGCTGTTATTGGACAAGTGCCAGGGGAAGGTGGAATTGGCAGTATTAGAAAACGTTCCTTTACCGGCTGATGAGCCGTTACAATTAGCTAGCGTGGACTGATTACCGGGTCGTGGCGACATGCAAATGGTGCCCCTCGGGCGGCGCTTCCTCCGAGGATTTTGTGGCGAGGGCTTGCTGTGGCAGCGGTGAAAGAATTACCAAATATAAGTAACCCTGTGCCACCCTATTCTACAATAAAGCGGGATCCTGGGGAGCCGTATATGAAGTTTATGGACCATTTAAAAGAAGCTATAGATGCTTCTCCTAACCTGACTCCAGAGGCAAAAGCTGGTGTGGGGAAAGATTTGGCCACAACGAATGCAAACACCCAATACTGACAGATATTAGCCGGCTTGGGAAAAACAGCTTCTCGGGCGCAGATGGTGGAAACTTGTATAAGGGTACCGATTATGCAAAGGGAGGTAGAAAAGGCAAAAATACGTGCTCGAGCCCACGCTGAGGCTTTGGCTGCAGCGTTTTAAGCCTGCGATGAAAGGCCGAAGCCCTTCTTGTCACGGCCTAGTGTGTTTTACTTGCGTACGGACGGGACATCTTAAAAGAAACTGCCCTCGATACGCTTAGCAGCATTACGAAAATGGCATAACTGCCCAATTAGTCGGGTAGCAGATTCTCTTTATGTTGTGGGAGTAGTACAAAGACTACGTAGAGCACTTTCACGGCAAGTTTCCAATGCCTTGTTGTTTGAAGCATTGTTAGATTTGTGGAACATGTTAGATTATAGGACAGTGCCAGTATTTATAATGCATATAAAAAGCCACTCTAACCTACCAGGTGGTCGAGTGAGGGAAACAACATTATAGACAAACTTGAGGCAGTGACAGATGTATCTCCTTTTGAATAAGCCAGACAGGCTCACATGTACTTCCATCTATCCTCAGCATCGCTCCAAAAGCAGTTTGCGCTAACCGAGGAACAAGCTCGATCTGTTGTTGCGCCTTGTCCCGATCGTGCCTGCGTAATGCCTTTGCGACAAAAAGGAGTAAATCCTCGGGGCTTGCGGCCAGGTCGGTTACGGCAAACTGATATTACTGAATTTGCACCGTTTGGCCCTCAAAATTACATTCGTGTATCTGTAGACACCTGTTCGGGACTGCTACAGGAGTCCTCAGCAAAAGCAAGAGCAGTAAAGCATTACTTAAGATCTTTTGCTGTCACGGGTGTTCCTACGCATATCAAAACAGAGAATGGTGTAGCATATCGTTCTGACACGCTTGCGACCTTCCTCGTTCGGTGAAATATACGACACCTGTTCGTAGTTCCTTAAAATACTACTGGCCGGGCAATTATTGAGCGTGCACGTGGCACCCTGAAAAATCTTTCCTCTCTTTTGAAAAAACAAGGGGGAATTGGTGTGATTCCAAAAGAGGTTGTGATAAAGGCACTGTATGTGATAAATTGGCTTAATCCTAAAAGTGAGACTGAAATGGAACCCTTTGTTATGCACCGTATAAAAAATGTCAAAGACTTTACCAAAAATGTACTTAAGGTTAGTGTGTTTAATCTGACAACGCAACAATGGGAAGGTCCAACGTCATTAATAACCTGGGGAAGGGGATATACTTGTGTTTCTACAGGTAACCATAAAAATTTGTGGATCTCAGCAAAGGGGGTGAGACCTTCGCTAGCGAACAAATAAGAAACCTATTACAATGATGACAACCCTTAACCTCAAAGGTGTTACCGCTTTTAGCGACGGATGTAGCCGATGTTGAGAATACCGCTTGTCCCGTCCCGACAGATGGAATGAGGAATGAGTTGACTCTGAACGCGACACGCACCCCTGTTACCAATCAGGACGCATAACCACGGGCATAGTTATATGCGGTGCTTTATTTCAGCGCTGGGAAACCAGGGGTGCGCACCCAAAGCTGGCTTCGCTGGTCAGTTTAAGTTACACAGTATTTATACAGTCCATTCACATACATATTCATATATTCATTAAGATACGTAACGGTTACTCAATATTGATTACAACATTGATTGCTACATCTTGGAACTATTTTGATCATGTGCAGTGTCCTCACTCTATACGTATTTAGGCTAAGATAAAAGCTAGGTTGTTAAGATAAGAGTGTACTCAAACACGATATGCTTGAACATCCTCTCAGGGACAGTTTACAAAACTGATTCATCCTTTCAGGAACATTTTGTAAAACTGGTTCGGTTACTAACACCCCGACTCGACGGATGAGATCGGCTGTGAGTTAACTCCGGATAATTCTGCGCGGCGATGCGAAGTGAATGACAGACGATCGCTCCGGGGGTCCAATTATGAATTTACTAAAGGCGTGTGGTCATATACAAATTACAGCAATCGGTGACTTGGCAAAAGTATGTTATAGTACCACAAAACTTATCAATACATTGACAGCAAAAAGCCTTCTAAAAGCAGTGGATTGGCAACAATTACTAACTGTAATGCAAAACTTAAGAAGACTTTAGCAGCAGAACTTCAACATATAAATACCATTGTAAGGAAAAGGAAAAGAGACAGAAGACGAAAACTAAGATATCAGAAAGAGAAAGGGAGAGAGACAGAGATAGAGACAGAGAGTAAGATATCACCGCTCCACAGGTACGTCGGTCCCGCGACGACCTCCGGAGGGGGGGACGTGTTGAAGATTTACACGCCGCTGACCTATATCGTACGGGAGGTTGTTTTAGAAGCTGGTTCATTTACGTGCGAGAAAGGAGAAGGCGTTCGTCTCCTCCTTCTGCTCGCTCTTCCTGCTAATTTGGAAAACTCTTTGGGAAATGGCTCTGGGGTCTTCAAACTAGGGGAAAGTTCACGGTACTGACCAGAAGCGAGTTGTCTTGCCCGTCAGGGGTAGCTGTTGGTTCGTGGTCTCTTCTGGTAGTTGGTTGTCCGACAGATGGTTCATCTCTATCATGCCAATTAGGCCATGAAACCTTTCACGGCAACACTGTTAATTGTCCACATCTTCCAAGGTGTCTGCCTTCGTGGCCATAAAACTTTGGAAAAGATAACATGACGTGTCATCTATCTCTTCCTCCCAATGTAACTAAAAACACACGTTTAATGGATAACAAGGTCTTTGTTCTGCTAAGCCTGGGGGGCAGTACTTCTAGGTTGTCGCACCACTTCGTAAAATAGAGCAGCGATTAATTTTGTATTATTAGCCATGGTCACAATTATGATTTGAAGACAGTGTGAAATACAGGATATTTTTTAAGTTCAAACAGCACATAAAATCAAATTCTTCATGATACAGCTTAATTGTAATTATATTAGCCTTAATGCTCTTAACAAGAACAGTTCCGTTTTCAATATTCCTTTTAACCAAACAGGTTATCCAACCCAGAAAACCCAACATCTTCTGTTATTTTCATGTTCTGCAAATCTTTTATCTTGTTAATATTGTATTAAATAAAATATGAGGGGGAGATGTAGTGGCAGAGGATGGCGTTGTCGCCAGCCTGGCTGAGACGTGAAGCCAGAGACAAAAGAATCAAAAGGAGCCCCATTAGAAGGTAACAATGAATGAGCAAGCACCGGACATGCGTGTGCAGAGTGCGTGGACAGTGCGTGCAGCCTATCACGTTATTGTATAGCATGTGTTACAACCAAACACATTGTTACAAGGCACGTGGAGAGAGCAGATTTGGTATAAAGCTAACCCGATCCAACAATAAAGTGAAGTCGGTAAACATCACATTGGTGTGTCAGGTTCCATCTCTCGCAAGGAAAAGCGACAATACAGTCCAATAGTAATAGCTGAGTCTGGGGTCTTCGTGATTCTCAGAGGATCCTTTGTACTGACCTCAGACAGGTATTTGATTTATGCAGCTGTAGATATTATTTACAGTCATATTAAATATGTGGTCACCTAAAAAAAAAAATTGTTAGAATACCCTGTGAAATAACAGGACACTACTGGTGTTTTACAGTTCTTACTCAAGACTGTTTTTGACTACTGTTTTCTGTAAAGGGACTGTCCACCCTCCTGCCCACGGCTACTCCATGCCAGATGATCATACAATCTTTGCCTAGGCAATTTATTATGTGAACAAATTAACGGTGGACACCTAGACCTCAATCCACCCACCCCTGACTCCACGCCTCCGGGCACAACAGCTCCGAGCCAAACGTGCACATGTGCACACCAAGGCTCCACAGAACGTCATAGACAACATGACTCCAACCACAACAAAAAAGCTAAACAACAAAAAAGACTCCAAGACCAGACACGGCATCGATCAAAAGAACCTGCAGGGAGAGTGGAACTGCAATGAGCCACCACGGCAACCCCAGAATAAAAAGGAAAAAAACTACACAGTCCCTTATGAAATGGCACCGCCGCAACGAGCCGAAAGAGCGGCTCTGGCACAAAAAGCTGGTGCAAACCCTAAAACCTTCAAGATGCTGGGAAGAAGTGCCAGTCCCTGAGACTGGATGGGTAGAGAGCAGAGCTGCCGACGCAGCCCTCAACGACACCATAAAACACCACCGACCAGAAACGTCCCAAACGCAAGGACCTGCCACGCTTTCAGCTGCTGATACCAGAAAACCAGCGCCCAATTGGCGCTACGCCAGTCGGAACCGGGGTTCCAGATCCCGGGACGGCACCCGAGACGCCTTTCGTGTCCCTCGATCGCAACGGGACGCCAGGATCGTCTGACAGGCGCAAGGCAGGCGTCCCGAACTACACCACAACGCAGGCATAGGCTGGAGCTGCCCTGCCCGGCACACGCTGGCGTCGCACTGGAAAGGTCCCCGGGCCCTTTACCCGCGCCAAGGGGACGGTTCCTGGACGGCCCTTGCCCTTATCAGAACTAAACCCACCGTCCCTGCGATTCCCAGCCCCTTGCCAGCCCTCGTGCCTCCACTTAGCTTTCAGAGGGCCAAGGGACCGAACCCGTCTTCAACAGAGGAAAACGCCACGTGCGCGAACGGCCGTCTTCCTGCATCGCCGGGTTCCTCTTCAGCGTCTGCAGGAACACGAGAAAACGCACGCTCGCTAAGGCGTGCCAGCACACGGCGTCGTGGGGTAAACGCCGACCCCTTCCGCAACACCCACCTCCTGCTAAGTTCCACGGCGTTCCGTTCGGCGCGTCGTGCCGCGGGCGCGGTCACCAACCCTGGTCGCTCGTGACGCCTAAGACGGCGAGAAGCAAAAGAACTGTAGCGCCTGGAACGAGTCCCCGGCCGCAAACGCTCCTCCTCGCCCCTAGCCCGGCTCACCTCAAATGCTCCTCCCAGGCCAAAGGGCCCACAAAGCGCCTGCAAAGAGAGAAGGAAGCGCTGAACCGAGTCACCGGGCAATACCGGGCTCCTCAACACCCACCGCCGCCTCACCTTCTCGGCTGCCGGCCGGCGTGCGGCTTCGCCCCTCCCAGCTCGTCTGCGGCACCTGCAAAACCAGAGGCACGCGCTCGGACGCCGCCCGAAAACACAGCCTGCCGCAGACGCCCCCATCTCGCCCTCCCTTACCGGGGCCGCTCGCCCACCCGGCCGCCCTTGCTTTTGGCTGCCACGCTGTTGACCACGAAGACGCTCAGCTACCGCCTGTAAAACACAACCAAAGGACGCTCAGACCTGCACCAGCAACACGGCACCTGAAACGAGCTGCCGCTTCAGCCCAGCACTCCGTGCTCACCTTGCCCCAGGACCTGCGCTGCCGATACCCAGCTTTCCTCTTCGCTTCCCACCTAGGAAAAGCAGAAACGACCGGGCTTAGCTAGAGCCACACGGCACAGCTTCCCTCTGGCACCACGCACCGACCCACCTGCTTACGGCGCACAGCTCGCCTCCTGCGTCGCCCCTTCTGTGCCAAGCTGTCCCTCTGCACCTGAAATCAAGTTATTCAGCAAGTCACCCAGCAGCTCATCAACAGCTTGACCATTCCGCACGTCTGCTTTCTATTGCGCAATAGCATTCCAAGCTCTCGGGGAGTCTCCAAAACGCCTGCGCGGGGACCCTCCACTCCCCTGCCCACGGCTACTCCAGCCCAGATGACCGCGCAACCTCTGCCTACGCAATTTAACGCGTCAGCAGATTAGCCGGGGACTCCCAGAGCCCCGTCCACCCACCCCGGACTCCACGCGTCCCGGCAGAGCAGCTCCGAGCCAAACGCGCACCCGCGCGGACAGACGCTCCGCAGAACGTTATCGACCACACGACGGCCACAGCACCAAAAACGCTCCACAACGAAAACGACACTCCGAGACCAGACAGGCATCCATCCAAAGAATCTACGGGGAGGCAGCGGTGAGGCCAGGAGCCTCTCCTACAACCCCAAATGAAAAAGGAGCCCAACGTCACGGCTCCTGACGAGACGGCGGCACCGCCGCAACCCAGCAGAGACGGCGCAACCAAACGAGAAGCTGCTGCAACGCCTAAGAACTTCTTCCCAGCATCTTGAAGTGCCAGTCCCCGAGACTGGAAGGGTAGAGAGCACAGCTGCCGGCACAGCCCAGGACAACGCCACAAACACCACCGACCAGAAACGACCGAAACGCAAGAACCCTCTACGCTTTCGGCTGCTGATACCAGAAAACCAGCGCCCAACTGGCGCTACGCCAGTCGGCACCGGGGTTCCAGATCCCGGGACGGCACCCGAGACGCCTTTCGTGTCCCTCGAACGCAACGAGACCCCAGGATCGTCTGACAGGCGCAAGGCAGGCGTCCCGAACTACACCACAACGCAGACACAGGCTGGAGCTGCCCTGCCCGGCACACGCTGGCGTCGCACTGGAAAGGTCCCCGGGCCCTTCACCTGCCCAAAGGGGACTGTTCCTGGATAGCCCTTGCCCCGAACAGAACTTTACCCCCCTTCCTGCGCTTCCCAGCCCCTTCCCAGCCGCCCAGCCTCCACTTAGCTTTCAGAGGGCCAAGAGACCGAATCCATCTTCAACGGATGAAAACGCCACGTGCGCCGACAGGGATATTCCAGCATCGCCGGCTTCCTCCTCAACATCTACAGCAACACAGGAAAACACACGCTGACTAAGCAGAGCAAACACACAGTATAAAGGCACAAGGCACATCTTCCCTCTGACACCACGCACCGCCCCACCTGCTTGCAGTGCTCGGTTCGCCTCTTTTCTCACTCTTTCTTGCCAAGTTGTCCCTCTGCCTACAACCTTTGCCTACACGATAACAGACACGGGCTGGAGCTGCCCCGCCGTGCACAAGCTGGCATCAGTCCGTAAAGTTCCCTGGACCCTTTAGCTGCCCAAAGGGCACTGTTCCTGGACGGCCTTTGCCCCTATGAGAGCTTTAAACCCCCTCCATGCAATTCCCAGCCCCTCCCCAGCCCTCGAGCCTCCGCTTACCTGTCAGAGGGCCAAGGGGCTGCATCAATCTGCAGAGAAAAACACCACGTGCACTAGTAAGCATCTTCCTGCATTGCCCAATTCCTCTTCAACATCTGCAGTAACACAAGAAAACACACACTCACTTAGCAGAGACAACGCACATTATAAAGGCACACAGCACATCTTCCCGCTGACACCACGCAACAACCCACCTGCTTACGGCGCACAGCTCGCCTCCTGCGTCGCCCCTTCTGTGCCAAGTTGTCCCTCTGCACCTGAAATCAAGTTATTCAACAAGTCACCCAGATGCTCATCAACAGCTTGACCATTCCACAGGTCTGCTTTCTGTTTAGGAATCCCACCAGAAGCTCTAATTGAGTCTCTAAAACACTGCGGAAGGGACAGTCCGCTCCCCTGCCCACAGCTACTCCATCCCAGACGACTGCACCACCTTTGCCTGCGCAGTTTAACACGTCAACAGATCAACCGTGCACCCCTAGAGCTCCGTCCACCCACCCCTGACTCCACGCCTCCGGGCAGAGCAGCTCCTAGCCAAAGGTGCACCTGCGCAGACAGTCGCACCTCAGAACGTTATCGACAACACATCAACAGCGCCAAAAACGCTCTATAAAAGCAACGACTCCAAACCAGAGACTGCATCGATCAAAAGAACCTGCAGGGAGGCAGCGGTGAGGCGAGGAGTCTCTACTGCAACCCCAGAAAAAAATAAGAGCCGAACGGCACGGCCCCTTAGGAGACGGCGGCGCTGGCGCAAACACACAGAGAGGGCGGCACGGCTTAAAAACTTCAAGATGCTGGGAAGAAGTGCCAGTCCCTGAGACTGGATGGGTAGAGAGCAGAGCTGCCGACGCAGCCCTCAATGACACCATAAAACACCACCGACCAGAAACGTCCCAAACGCAAGGACCTGCCACGCTTTCGGCTGCTGATACCAGAAAACCAGCGCCCAATTGGCGCTACGCCAGTCGGAACCGGGATTCCAGATCCCGGGACGGCACCCGAGACGCCTTTCGTGTCCCTCGAACGCAACGAGACCCCAGGATCGTCTGACAGGCGCAAGGCAGGCGTCCCGAACTACACCACAACGCAGACACAGGCTGGAGCTGCCCTGCCCGGCACACGCTGGCGTCACACTGGAAAGGTCCCCGGGCCCTTTACCCGCGCCAAGGGGACGGTTCCTGGACGGCCCTTGCCCTTATCAGAACTAAACCCACCGTCCCTGCGATTCCCAGCCCCTTGCCAGCCCTCGTGCCTCCACTTAGCTTTCAGAGGGCCAAGGGACCGAACCCGTCTTCAACAGAGGAAAACGCCACGTGCGCGAACGGCCGTCTTCCTGCATCGCCGGGTTCCTCTTCAGCGTCTGCAGGAACACGAGAAAACGCACGCTCGCTAAGGCGTGCCAGCACACGGCGTCGTGGGGTAAACGCCGACCCCTTCCGCAACACCCACCTCCTGCTAAGTTCCACGGCGTTCCGTTCGGCGCGTCGTGCCGCGGGCGCGGTCACCAACCCTGGTCGCTCGTGACGCCTAAGACGGCGAGAAGCAAAAGAACTGTAGCGCCTGGAACGAGTCCCCGGCCGCAAACGCTCCTCCTCGCCCCTAGCCCGGCTCACCTCAAATGCTCCTCCCAGGCCAAAGGGCCCACAAAGCGCCTGCAAAGAGAGAAGGAAGCGCTGAACCGAGTCACCGGGCAATACCGGGCTCCTCAACACCCACCGCCGCCTCACCTTCTCGGCTGCCGGCCGGCGTGCGGCTTCGCCCCTCCCAGCTCGTCTGCGGCACCTGCAAAACCAGAGGCACGCGCTCGGACGCCGCCCGAAAACACAGCCTGCCGCAGACGCCCCCATCTCGCCCTCCCTTACCGGGGCCGCTCGCCCACCCGGCCGCCCTTGCTTTTGGCTGCCACGCTGTTGACCACGAAGACGCTCAGCTACCGCCTGTAAAACACAACCAAAGGACGCTCAAGACCTGCACCAGCAACACGGCACCTGAAACGAGCTGCCGCTTCAGCCCAGCACTCCGTGCTCACCTTGCCCCAGGACCTGCGCTGCCGATACCCAGCTTTCCTCTTCGCTTCCCACCTAGGAAAAGCAGAAACGACCGGGCTTAGCTAGAGCCACACGGCACAGCTTCCCTCTGGCACCCCGCACCGACCCACCTGCTTACGGCGCACAGCTCGCCTCCTGCGTCGCCCCTTCTGTGCCAAGCTGTCCCTCTGCACCTGAAATCAAGTTATTCAGCAAGTCACCCAGCAGCTCATCAACAGCTTGACCATTCCGCACGTCTGCTTTCTATTGCGCAATAGCATTCCAAGCTCTCGGGGAGTCTCCAAAACGCCTGCGCGGGGACCCTCCACTCCCCTGCCCACGGCTACTCCAGCCCAGATGACCGCGCAACCTCTGCCTACGCAATTTAACGCGTCAGCAGATTAGCCGGGGACTCCCAGGGCCCCGTCCACCCACCCCGGACTCCACGCGTCCCGGCAGAGCAGCTCCGAGCCAAACGCGCACCCGCGCGGACAGACGCTCCGCAGAACGTTATCGACCACACGACGGCCACAGCACCAAAAACGCTCCACAACGAAAACGACACTCCGAGACCAGACAGGCATCCATCCAAAGAATCTACGGGGAGGCAGCGGTGAGGCCAGGAGCCTCTCCTACAACCCCAAATGAAAAAGGAGCCCAACGTCACGGCTCCTGACGAGACGGCGGCACCGCCGCAACCCAGCAGAGACGGCGCAACCAAACGAGAAGCTGCTGCAACGCCTAAGAACTTCTTCCCAGCATCTTGAAGTGCCAGTCCCCGAGACTGGAAGGGTAGAGAGCACAGCTGCCGGCACAGCCCAGGACAACGCCACAAACACCACCGACCAGAAACGACCGAAACGCACGAACCCTCTACGCTTTCGGCTGCTGATACCAGAAAACCAGCGCCCAACTGGCGCTACGCCAGTCGGCACCGGGGTTCCAGATCCCGGGACGGCACCCGAGACGCCTTTCGTGTCCCTCGAACGCAACGAAACCCCAGGATCGTCTGACAGGCGCAAGGCAGGCGTCCCGAACTACACCACAACGCAGACACAGGCTGGAGCTGCCCTGCCCGGCACACGCTGGCGTCGCACTGGAAAGGTCCCCGGGCCCTTCACCTGCCCAAAGGGGACTGTTCCTGGATAGCCCTTGCCCCGAACAGAACTTTACCCCCCTCCCTGCGCTTCCCAGCCCCTTCCCAGCCGCCCAGCCTCCACTTAGCTTTCAGAGGGCCAAGAGACCGAATCCATCTTCAACGGATGAAAACGCCACGTGCGCCGACAGGGATATTCCAGCATCGCCGGCTTCCTCCTCAACATCTACAGCAACACAGGAAAACACACGCTGACTAAGCAGAGCAAACACACAGTATAAAGGCACAAGGCACATCTTCCCTCTGACACCACGCACCGCCCCACCTGCTTACAGTGCTCGGCTCGCCTCTTTTCTCACTCTTTCTTGCCAAGTTGTCCCTCTGCCTACAACCTTTGCCTACACGATAACAGACACGGGCTGGAGCTGCCCCGCCGTGCACAAGCTGGCATCAGTCCGTAAAGTTCCCTGGAACCTTTAGCTGCCCAAAGGGCACTGTTCCTGGACGGCCTTTGCCCCTATGAGAGCTTTAAACCCCCTCCATGCAATTCCCAGCCCCTCCCCAGCCCTCGAGCCTCCGCTTACCTGTCAGAGGGCCAAGGGGCTGCATCAATCTGCAGAGAAAAACACCACGTGCACTAGTAAGCATCTTCCTGCATTGCCCAATTCCTCTTCAACATCTGCAGTAACACAAGAAAACACACACTCACTTAGCAGAGACAACGCACATTATAAAGGCACACAGCACATCTTCCCGCTGACACCACGCAACAACCCACCTGCTTACGGCGCACAGCTCGCCTCCTGCGTCGCCCCTTCTGTGCCAAGTTGTCCCTCTGCACCTGAAATCAAGTTATTCAACAAGTCACCCAGATGCTCATCAACAGCTTGACCATTCCACAGGTCTGCTTTCTGTTTAGGAATCCCACCAGAAGCTCTAATTGAGTCTCTAAAACACTGCGGAAGGGACAGTCCGCTCCCCTGCCCACAGCTACTCCATCCCAGACGACTGCACCACCTTTGCCTGCGCAGTTTAACACGTCAACAGATCAACCGTGCACCCCTAGAGCTCCGTCCACCCACCCCTGACTCCACGCCTCCGGGCAGAGCAGCTCCTAGCCAAAGGTGCACCTGCGCAGACAGTCGCACCTCAGAACGTTATCGACAACACATCAACAGCGCCAAAAACGCTCTATAAAAGCAACGACTCCAAACCAGAGACTGCATCGATCAAAAGAACCTGCAGGGAGGCAGCGGTGAGGCGAGGAGTCTCTACTGCAACCCCAGAAAAAAATAAGAGCCGAACGGCACGGCCCCTTAGGAGACGGCGGCGCTGGCGCAAACACACAGAGAGGGCGGCACGGCTTAAAAACTTCAAGATGCTGGGAAGAAGTGCCAGTCCCTGAGACTGGATGGGTAGAGAGCAGAGCTGCCGACGCAGCCCTCAATGACACCATAAAACACCACCGACCAGAAACGTCCCAAACGCAAGGACCTGCCACGCTTTCGGCTGCTGATACCAGAAAACCAGCGCCCAATTGGCGCTACGCCAGTCGGAACCGGGATTCCAGATCCCGGGACGGCACCCGAGACGCCTTTCGTGTCCCTCGAACGCAACGAGACCCCAGGATCGTCTGACAGGCGCAAGGCAGGCGTCCCGAACTACACCACAACGCAGACACAGGCTGGAGCTGCCCTGCCCGGCACACGCTGGCGTCACACTGGAAAGGTCCCCGGGCCCTTTACCCGCGCCAAGGGGACGGTTCCTGGACGGCCCTTGCCCTTATCAGAACTAAACCCACCGTCCCTGCGATTCCCAGCCCCTTGCCAGCCCTCGTGCCTCCACTTAGCTTTCAGAGGGCCAAGGGACCGAACCCGTCTTCAACAGAGGAAAACGCCACGTGCGCGAACGGCCGTCTTCCTGCATCGCCGGGTTCCTCTTCAGCGTCTGCAGGAACACGAGAAAACGCACGCTCGCTAAGGCGTGCCAGCACACGGCGTCGTGGGGTAAACGCCGACCCCTTCCGCAACACCCACCTCCTGCTAAGTTCCACGGCGTTCCGTTCGGCGCGTCGTGCCGCGGGCGCGGTCACCAACCCTGGTCGCTCGTGACGCCTAAGACGGCGAGAAGCAAAAGAACTGTAGCGCCTGGAACGAGTCCCCGGCCGCAAACGCTCCTCCTCGCCCCTAGCCCGGCTCACCTCAAATGCTCCTCCCAGGCCAAAGGGCCCACAAAGCGCCTGCAAAGAGAGAAGGAAGCGCTGAACCGAGTCACCGGGCAATACCGGGCTCCTCAACACCCACCGCCGCCTCACCTTCTCGGCTGCCGGCCGGCGTGCGGCTTCGCCCCTCCCAGCTCGTCTGCGGCACCTGCAAAACCAGAGGCACGCGCTCGGACGCCGCCCGAAAACACAGCCTGCCGCAGACGCCCCCATCTCGCCCTCCCTTACCGGGGCCGCTCGCCCACCCGGCCGCCCTTGCTTTTGGCTGCCACGCTGTTGACCACGAAGACGCTCAGCTACCGCCTGTAAAACACAACCAAAGGACGCTCAGACCTGCACCAGCAACACGGCACCTGAAACGAGCTGCCGCTTCAGCCCAGCACTCCGTGCTCACCTTGCCCCAGGAGCTGCGCTGCCGATACCCAGCTTTCCTCTTCGCTTCCCACCTAGGAAAAGCAGAAACGACCGGGCTTAGCTAGAGCCACACGGCACAGCTTCCCTCTGGCACCACGCACCGACCCACCTGCTTACGGCGCACAGCTCGCCTCCTGCGTCGCCCCTTCTGTGCCAAGCTGTCCCTCTGCACCTGAAATCAAGTTATTCAGCAAGTCACCCAGCAGCTCATCAACAGCTTGACCATTCCGCACGTCTGCTTTCTATTGCGCAATAGCATTCCAAGCTCTCGGGGAGTCTCCAAAACGCCTGCGCGGGGACCCTCCACTCCCCTGCCCACGGCTACTCCAGCCCAGATGACCGCGCAACCTCTGCCTACGCAATTTAACGCGTCAGCAGATTAGCCGGGGACTCCCAGAGCCCCGTCCACCCACCCCGGACTCCACGCGTCCCGGCAGAGCAGCTCCGAGCCAAACGCGCACCCGCGCGGACAGACGCTCCGCAGAACGTTATCGACCACACGACGGCCACAGCACCAAAAACGCTCCACAACGAAAACGACACTCCGAGACCAGACAGGCATCCATCCAAAGAATCTACGGGGAGGCAGCGGTGAGGCCAGGAGCCTCTCCTACAACCCCAAATGAAAAAGGAGCCCAACGTCACGGCTCCTGACGAGACGGCGGCACCGCCGCAACCCAGCAGAGACGGCGCAACCAAACGAGAAGCTGCTGCAACGCCTAAGAACTTCTTCCCAGCATCTTGAAGTGCCAGTCCCCGAGACTGGAAGGGTAGAGAGCACAGCTGCCGGCACAGCCCAGGACAACGCCACAAACACCACCGACCAGAAACGACCGAAACGCAAGAACCCTCTACGCTTTCGGCTGCTGATACCAGAAAACCAGCGCCCAACTGGCGCTACGCCAGTCGGCACCGGGGTTCCAGATCCCGGGACGGCACCCGAGACGCCTTTCGTGTCCCTCGAACGCAACGAGACCCCAGGATCGTCTGACAGGCGCAAGGCAGGCGTCCCGAACTACACCACAACGCAGACACAGGCTGGAGCTGCCCTGCCCGGCACACGCTGGCGTCGCACTGGAAAGGTCCCCGGGCCCTTCACCTGCCCAAAGGGGACTGTTCCTGGATAGCCCTTGCCCCGAACAGAACTTTACCCCCCTCCCTGCGCTTCCCAGCCCCTTCCCAGCCGCCCAGCCTCCACTTAGCTTTCAGAGGGCCAAGAGACCGAATCCATCTTCAACGGATGAAAACGCCACGTGCGCCGACAGGGATATTCCAGCATCGCCGGCTTCCTCCTCAACATCTACAGCAACACAGGAAAACACACGCTGACTAAGCAGAGCAAACACACAGTATAAAGGCACAAGGCACATCTTCCCTCTGACACCACGCACCGCCCCACCTGCTTGCAGTGCTCGGCTCGCCTCTTTTCTCACTCTTTCTTGCCAAGTTGTCCCTCTGCCTACAACCTTTGCCTACACGATAACAGACACGGGCTGGAGCTGCCCCGCCGTGCACAAGCTGGCATCAGTCCGTAAAGTTCCCTGGACCCTTTAGCTGCCCAAAGGGCACTGTTCCTGGACGGCCTTTGCCCCTATGAGAGCTTTAAACCCCCTCCATGCAATTCCCAGCCCCTCCCCAGCCCTCGAGCCTCCGCTTACCTGTCAGAGGGCCAAGGGGCTGCATCAATCTGCAGAGAAAAACACCACGTGCACTAGTAAGCATCTTCCTGCATTGCCCAATTCCTCTTCAACATCTGCAGTAACACAAGAAAACACACACTCACTTAGCAGAGACAACGCACATTATAAAGGCACACAGCACATCTTCCCGCTGACACCACGCAACAACCCACCTGCTTACGGCGCACAGCTCACCTCCTGCGTCGCCCCTTCTGTGCCAAGTTGTCCCTCTGCACCTGAAATCAAGTTATTCAACAAGTCACCCAGATGCTCATCAACAGCTTGACCATTCCACAGGTCTGCTTTCTGTTTAGGAATCCCACCAGAAGCTCTAATTGAGTCTCTAAAACACTGCGGAAGGGACAGTCCGCTCCCCTGCCCACAGCTACTCCATCCCAGACGACTGCACCACCTTTGCCTGCGCAGTTTAACACGTCAACAGATCAACCGTGCACCCCTAGAGCTCCGTCCACCCACCCCTGACTCCACGCCTCCGGGCAGAGCAGCTCCTAGCCAAAGGTGCACCTGCGCAGACAGTCGCACCTCAGAACGTTATCGACAACACATCAACAGCGCCAAAAACGCTCTATAAAAGCAACGACTCCAAACCAGAGACTGCATCGATCAAAAGAACCTGCAGGGAGGCAGCGGTGAGGCGAGGAGTCTCTACTGCAACCCCAGAAAAAAATAAGAGCCGAACGGCACGGCCCCTTAGGAGACGGCGGCGCTGGCGCAAACACACAGAGAGGGCGGCACGGCTTAAAAACTTCAAGATGCTGGGAAGAAGTGCCAGTCCCTGAGACTGGATGGGTAGAGAGCAGAGCTGCCGACGCAGCCCTCAATGACACCATAAAACACCACCGACCAGAAACGTCCCAAACGCAAGGACCTGCCACGCTTTCGGCTGCTGATACCAGAAAACCAGCGCCCAATTGGCGCTACGCCAGTCGGAACCGGGATTCCAGATCCCGGGACGGCACCCGAGACGCCTTTCGTGTCCCTCGAACGCAACGAGACCCCAGGATCGTCTGACAGGCGCAAGGCAGGCGTCCCGAACTACACCACAACGCAGACACAGGCTGGAGCTGCCCTGCCCGGCACACGCTGGCGTCACACTGGAAAGGTCCCCGGGCCCTTTACCCGCGCCAAGGGGACGGTTCCTGGACGGCCCTTGCCCTTATCAGAACTAAACCCACCGTCCCTGCGATTCCCAGCCCCTTGCCAGCCCTCGTGCCTCCACTTAGCTTTCAGAGGGCCAAGGGACCGAACCCGTCTTCAACAGAGGAAAACGCCACGTGCGCGAACGGCCGTCTTCCTGCATCGCCGGGTTCCTCTTCAGCGTCTGCAGGAACACGAGAAAACGCACGCTCGCTAAGGCGTGCCAGCACACGGCGTCGTGGGGTAAACGCCGACCCCTTCCGCAACACCCACCTCCTGCTAAGTTCCACGGCGTTCCGTTCGGCGCGTCGTGCCGCGGGCGCGGTCACCAACCCTGGTCGCTCGTGACGCCTAAGACGGCGAGAAGCAAAAGAACTGTAGCGCCTGGAACGAGTCCCCGGCCGCAAACGCTCCTCCTCGCCCCTAGCCCGGCTCACCTCAAATGCTCCTCCCAGGCCAAAGGGCCCACAAAGCGCCTGCAAAGAGAGAAGGAAGCGCTGAACCGAGTCACCGGGCAATACCGGGCTCCTCAACACCCACCGCCGCCTCACCTTCTCGGCTGCCGGCCGGCGTGCGGCTTCGCCCCTCCCAGCTCGTCTGCGGCACCTGCAAAACCAGAGGCACGCGCTCGGACGCCGCCCGAAAACACAGCCTGCCGCAGACGCCCCCATCTCGCCCTCCCTTACCGGGGCCGCTCGCCCACCCGGCCGCCCTTGCTTTTGGCTGCCACGCTGTTGACCACGAAGACGCTCAGCTACCGCCTGTAAAACACAACCAAAGGACGCTCAAGACCTGCACCAGCAACACGGCACCTGAAACGAGCTGCCGCTTCAGCCCAGCACTCCGTGCTCACCTTGCCCCAGGACCTGCGCTGCCGATACCCAGCTTTCCTCTTCGCTTCCCACCTAGGAAAAGCAGAAACGACCGGGCTTAGCTAGAGCCACACGGCACAGCTTCCCTCTGGCACCACGCACCGACCCACCTGCTTACGGCGCACAGCTCGCCTCCTGCGTCGCCCCTTCTGTGCCAAGCTGTCCCTCTGCACCTGAAATCAAGTTATTCAGCAAGTCACCCAGCAGCTCATCAACAGCTTGACCATTCCGCACGTCTGCTTTCTATTGCGCAATAGCATTCCAAGCTCTCGGGGAGTCTCCAAAACGCCTGCGCGGGGACCCTCCACTCCCCTGCCCACGGCTACTCCAGCCCAGATGACCACGCAACCTCTGCCTACGCAATTTAACGCGTCAGCAGATTAGCCGGGGACTCCCAGGGCCCCGTCCACCCACCCCGGACTCCACGCGTCCCGGCAGAGCAGCTCCGAGCCAAACGCGCACCCGCGCGGACAGACGCTCCGCAGAACGTTATCGACCACACGACGGCCACAGCACCAAAAACGCTCCACAACGAAAACGACACTCCGAGACCAGACAGGCATCCATCCAAAGAATCTACGGGGAGGCAGCGGTGAGGCCAGGAGCCTCTCCTACAACCCCAAATGAAAAAGGAGCCCAACGTCACGGCTCCTGACGAGACGGCGGCACCGCCGCAACCCAGCAGAGACGGCGCAACCAAACGAGAAGCTGCTGCAACGCCTAAGAACTTCTTCCCAGCATCTTGAAGTGCCAGTCCCCGAGACTGGAAGGGTAGAGAGCACAGCTGCCGGCACAGCCCAGGACAACGCCACAAACACCACCGACCAGAAACGACCGAAACGCAAGAACCCTCTACGCTTTCGGCTGCTGATACCAGAAAACCAGCGCCCAACTGGCGCTACGCCAGTCGGCACCGGGGTTCCAGATCCCGGGACGGCACCCGAGACGCCTTTCGTGTCCCTCGAACGCAACGAGACCCCAGGATCGTCTGACAGGCGCAAGGCAGGCGTCCCGAACTACACCACAACGCAGACACAGGCTGGAGCTGCCCTGCCCGGCACACGCTGGCGTCGCACTGGAAAGGTCCCCGGGCCCTTCACCTGCCCAAAGGGGACTGTTCCTGGATAGCCCTTGCCCCGAACAGAACTTTACCCCCCTCCCTGCGCTTCCCAGCCCCTTCCCAGCCGCCCAGCCTCCACTTAGCTTTCAGAGGGCCAAGAGACCGAATCCATCTTCAACGGATGAAAACGCCACGTGCGCCGACAGGGATATTCCAGCATCGCCGGCTTCCTCCTCAACATCTACAGCAACACAGGAAAACACACGCTGACTAAGCAGAGCAAACACACAGTATAAAGGCACAAGGCACATCTTCCCTCTGACACCACGCACCGCCCCACCTGCTTACAGTGCTCGGCTCGCCTCTTTTCTCACTCTTTCTTGCCAAGTTGTCCCTCTGCCTACAACCTTTGCCTACACGATAACAGACACGGGCTGGAGCTGCCCCGCCGTGCACAAGCTGGCATCAGTCCGTAAAGTTCCCTGGACCCTTTAGCTGCCCAAAGGGCACTGTTCCTGGACAGCCTTTGCCCCTATGAGAGCTTTAAACCCCCTCCATGCAATTCCCAGCCCCTCCCCAGCCCTCGAGCCTCCGCTTACCTGTCAGAGGGCCAAGGGGCTGCATCAATCTGCAGAGAAAAACACCACGTGCACTAGTAAGCATCTTCCTGCATTGCCCAATTCCTCTTCAACATCTGCAGTAACACAAGAAAACACACACTCACTTAGCAGAGACAACGCACATTATAAAGGCACACAGCACATCTTCCCGCTGACACCACGCAACAACCCACCTGCTTACGGCGCACAGCTCGCCTCCTGCGTCGCCCCTTCTGTGCCAAGTTGTCCCTCTGCACCTGAAATCAAGTTATTCAACAAGTCACCCAGATGCTCATCAACAGCTTGACCATTCCACAGGTCTGCTTTCTGTTTAGGAATCCCACCAGAAGCTCTAATTGAGTCTCTAAAACACTGCGGAAGGGACAGTCCGCTCCCCTGCCCACAGCTACTCCATCCCAGACGACTGCACCACCTTTGCCTGCGCAGTTTAACACGTCAACAGATCAACCGTGCACCCCTAGAGCTCCGTCCACCCACCCCTGACTCCACGCCTCCGGGCAGAGCAGCTCCTAGCCAAAGGTGCACCTGCGCAGACAGTCGCACCTCAGAACGTTATCGACAACACATCAACAGCGCCAAAAACGCTCTATAAAAGCAACGACTCCAAACCAGAGACTGCATCGATCAAAAGAACCTGCAGGGAGGCAGCGGTGAGGCGAGGAGTCTCTACTGCAACCCCAGAAAAAAATAAGAGCCGAACGGCACGGCCCCTTAGGAGACGGCGGCGCTGGCGCAAACACACAGAGAGGGCGGCACGGCTTAAAAACTTCAAGATGCTGGGAAGAAGTGCCAGTCCCTGAGACTGGATGGGTAGAGAGCAGAGCTGCCGACGCAGCCCTCAATGACACCATAAAACACCACCGACCAGAAACGTCCCAAACGCAAGGACCTGCCACGCTTTCGGCTGCTGATACCAGAAAACCAGCGCCCAATTGGCGCTACGCCAGTCGGAACCGGGATTCCAGATCCCGGGACGGCACCCGAGACGCCTTTCGTGTCCCTCGAACGCAACGAGACCCCAGGATCGTCTGACAGGCGCAAGGCAGGCGTCCCGAACTACACCACAACGCAGACACAGGCTGGAGCTGCCCTGCCCGGCACACGCTGGCGTCACACTGGAAAGGTCCCCGGGCCCTTTACCCGCGCCAAGGGGACGGTTCCTGGACGGCCCTTGCCCTTATCAGAACTAAACCCACCGTCCCTGCGATTCCCAGCCCCTTGCCAGCCCTCGTGCCTCCACTTAGCTTTCAGAGGGCCAAGGGACCGAACCCGTCTTCAACAGAGGAAAACGCCACGTGCGCGAACGGCCGTCTTCCTGCATCGCCGGGTTCCTCTTCAGCGTCTGCAGGAACACGAGAAAACGCACACTCGCTAAGGCGTGCCAGCACACGGCGTCGTGGGGTAAACGCCGACCCCTTCCGCAACACCCACCTCCTGCTAAGTTCCACGGCGTTCCGTTCGGCGCGTCGTGCCGCGGGCGCGGTCACCAACCCTGGTCGCTCGTGACGCCTAAGACGGCGAGAAGCAAAAGAACTGTAGCGCCTGGAACGAGTCCCCGGCCGCAAACGCTCCTCCTCGCCCCTAGCCCGGCTCACCTCAAATGCTCCTCCCAGGCCAAAGGGCCCACAAAGCGCCTGCAAAGAGAGAAGGAAGCGCTGAACCGAGTCACCGGGCAATACCGGGCTCCTCAACACCCACCGCCGCCTCACCTTCTCGGCTGCCGGCCGGCGTGCGGCTTCGCCCCTCCCAGCTCGTCTGCGGCACCTGCAAAACCAGAGGCACGCGCTCGGACGCCGCCCGAAAACACAGCCTGCCGCAGACGCCCCCATCTCGCCCTCCCTTACCGGGGCCGCTCGCCCACCCGGCCGCCCTTGCTTTTGGCTGCCACGCTGTTGACCACGAAGACGCTCAGCTACCGCCTGTAAAACACAACCAAAGGACGCTCAAGACCTGCACCAGCAACACGGCACCTGAAACGAGCTGCCGCTTCAGCCCAGCACTCCGTGCTCACCTTGCCCCAGGACCTGCGCTGCCGATACCCAGCTTTCCTCTTCGCTTCCCACCTAGGAAAAGCAGAAACGACCGGGCTTAGCTAGAGCCACACGGCACAGCTTCCCTCTGGCACCCCGCACCGACCCACCTGCTTACGGCGCACAGCTCGCCTCCTGCGTCGCCCCTTCTGTGCCAAGCTGTCCCTCTGCACCTGAAATCAAGTTATTCAGCAAGTCACCCAGCAGCTCATCAACAGCTTGACCATTCCGCACGTCTGCTTTCTATTGCGCAATAGCATTCCAAGCTCTCGGGGAGTCTCCAAAACGCCTGCGCGGGGACCCTCCACTCCCCTGCCCACGGCTACTCCAGCCCAGATGACCACGCAACCTCTGCCTACGCAATTTAACGCGTCAGCAGATTAGCCGGGGACTCCCAGGGCCCCGTCCACCCACCCCGGACTCCACGCGTCCCGGCAGAGCAGCTCCGAGCCAAACGCGCACCCGCGCGGACAGACGCTCCGCAGAACGTTATCGACCACACGACGGCCACAGCACCAAAAACGCTCCACAACGAAAACGACACTCCGAGACCAGACAGGCATCCATCCAAAGAATCTACGGGGAGGCAGCGGTGAGGCCAGGAGCCTCTCCTACAACCCCAAATGAAAAAGGAGCCCAACGTCACGGCTCCTGACGAGACGGCGGCACCGCCGCAACCCAGCAGAGACGGCGCAACCAAACGAGAAGCTGCTGCAACGCCTAAGAACTTCTTCCCAGCATCTTGAAGTGCCAGTCCCCGAGACTGGAAGGGTAGAGAGCACAGCTGCCGGCACAGCCCAGGACAACGCCACAAACACCACCGACCAGAAACGACCGAAACGCAAGAACCCTCTACGCTTTCGGCTGCTGATACCAGAAAACCAGCGCCCAACTGGCGCTACGCCAGTCGGCACCGGGGTTCCAGATCCCGGGACGGCACCCGAGACGCCTTTCGTGTCCCTCGAACGCAACGAGACCCCAGGATCGTCTGACAGGCGCAAGGCAGGCGTCCCGAACTACACCACAACGCAGACACAGGCTGGAGCTGCCCTGCCCGGCACACGCTGGCGTCGCACTGGAAAGGTCCCCGGGCCCTTCACCTGCCCAAAGGGGACTGTTCCTGGATAGCCCTTGCCCCGAACAGAACTTTACCCCCCTCCCTGCGCTTCCCAGCCCCTTCCCAGCCGCCCAGCCTCCACTTAGCTTTCAGAGGGCCAAGAGACCGAATCCATCTTCAACGGATGAAAACGCCACGTGCGCCGACAGGGATATTCCAGCATCGCCGGCTTCCTCCTCAACATCTACAGCAACACAGGAAAACACACGCTGACTAAGCAGAGCAAACACACAGTATAAAGGCACAAGGCACATCTTCCCTCTGACACCACGCACCGCCCCACCTGCTTACAGTGCTCGGCTCGCCTCTTTTCTCACTCTTTCTTGCCAAGTTGTCCCTCTGCCTACAACCTTTGCCTACACGATAACAGACACGGGCTGGAGCTGCCCCGCCGTGCACAAGCTGGCATCAGTCCGTAAAGTTCCCTGGACCCTTTAGCTGCCCAAAGGGCACTGTTCCTGGACGGCCTTTGCCCCTATGAGAGCTTTAAACCCCCTCCATGCAATTCCCAGCCCCTCCCCAGCCCTCGAGCCTCCGCTTACCTGTCAGAGGGCCAAGGGGCTGCATCAATCTGCAGAGAAAAACACCACGTGCACTAGTAAGCATCTTCCTGCATTGCCCAATTCCTCTTCAACATCTGCAGTAACACAAGAAAACACACACTCACTTAGCAGAGACAACGCACATTATAAAGGCACACAGCACATCTTCCCGCTGACACCACGCAACAACCCACCTGCTTACGGCGCACAGCTCGCCTCCTGCGTCGCCCCTTCTGTGCCAAGTTGTCCCTCTGCACCTGAAATCAAGTTATTCAACAAGTCACCCAGATGCTCATCAACAGCTTGACCATTCCACAGGTCTGCTTTCTGTTTAGGAATCCCACCAGAAGCTCTAATTGAGTCTCTAAAACACTGCGGAAGGGACAGTCCGCTCCCCTGCCCACAGCTACTCCATCCCAGACGACTGCACCACCTTTGCCTGCGCAGTTTAACACGTCAACAGATCAACCGTGCACCCCTAGAGCTCCGTCCACCCACCCCTGACTCCACGCCTCCGGGCAGAGCAGCTCCTAGCCAAAGGTGCACCTGCGCAGACAGTCGCACCTCAGAACGTTATCGACAACACATCAACAGCGCCAAAAACGCTCTATAAAAGCAACGACTCCAAACCAGAGACTGCATCGATCAAAAGAACCTGCAGGGAGGCAGCGGTGAGGCGAGGAGTCTCTACTGCAACCCCAGAAAAAAATAAGAGCCGAACGGCACGGCCCCTTAGGAGACGGCGGCGCTGGCGCAAACACACAGAGAGGGCGGCACGGCTTAAAAACTTCAAGATGCTGGGAAGAAGTGCCAGTCCCTGAGACTGGATGGGTAGAGAGCAGAGCTGCCGACGCAGCCCTCAATGACACCATAAAACACCACCGACCAGAAACGTCCCAAACGCAAGGACCTGCCACGCTTTCGGCTGCTGATACCAGAAAACCAGCGCCCAATTGGCGCTACGCCAGTCGGAACCGGGATTCCAGATCCCGGGACGGCACCCGAGACGCCTTTCGTGTCCCTCGAACGCAACGAGACCCCAGGATCGTCTGACAGGCGCAAGGCAGGCGTCCCGAACTACACCACAACGCAGACACAGGCTGGAGCTGCCCTGCCCGGCACACGCTGGCGTCACACTGGAAAGGTCCCCGGGCCCTTTACCCGCGCCAAGGGGACGGTTCCTGGACGGCCCTTGCCCTTATCAGAACTAAACCCACCGTCCCTGCGATTCCCAGCCCCTTGCCAGCCCTCGTGCCTCCACTTAGCTTTCAGAGGGCCAAGGGACCGAACCCGTCTTCAACAGAGGAAAACGCCACGTGCGCGAACGGCCGTCTTCCTGCATCGCCGGGTTCCTCTTCAGCGTCTGCAGGAACACGAGAAAACGCACGCTCGCTAAGGCGTGCCAGCACACGGCGTCGTGGGGTAAACGCCGACCCCTTCCGCAACACCCACCTCCTGCTAAGTTCCACGGCGTTCCGTTCGGCGCGTCGTGCCGCGGGCGCGGTCACCAACCCTGGTCGCTCGTGACGCCTAAGACGGCGAGAAGCAAAAGAACTGTAGCGCCTGGAACGAGTCCCCGGCCGCAAACGCTCCTCCTCGCCCCTAGCCCGGCTCACCTCAAATGCTCCTCCCAGGCCAAAGGGCCCACAAAGCGCCTGCAAAGAGAGAAGGAAGCGCTGAACCGAGTCACCGGGCAATACCGGGCTCCTCAACACCCACCGCCGCCTCACCTTCTCGGCTGCCGGCCGGCGTGCGGCTTCGCCCCTCCCAGCTCGTCTGCGGCACCTGCAAAACCAGAGGCACGCGCTCGGACGCCGCCCGAAAACACAGCCTGCCGCAGACGCCCCCATCTCGCCCTCCCTTACAGGGGCCGCTCGCCCACCCGGCCGCCCTTGCTTTTGGCTGCCACGCTGTTGACCACGAAGACGCTCAGCTACCGCCTATAAAACACAACCAAAGGACGCTCAGACCTGCACCAGCAACACGGCACCTGAAACGAGCTGCCGCTTCAGCCCAGCACTCCGTGCTCACCTTGCCCCAGGACCTGCGCTGCCGATACCCAGCTTTCCTCTTCGCTTCCCACCTAGGAAAAGCAGAAACGACCGGGCTTAGCTAGAGCCACACGGCACAGCTTCCCTCTGGCACCACGCACCGACCCACCTGCTTACGGCGCACAGCTCGCCTCCTGCGTCGCCCCTTCTGTGCCAAGCTGTCCCTCTGCACCTGAAATCAAGTTATTCAGCAAGTCACCCAGCAGCTCATCAACAGCTTGACCATTCCGCACGTCTGCTTTCTATTGCGCAATAGCATTCCAAGCTCTCGGGGAGTCTCCAAAACGCCTGCGCGGGGACCCTCCACTCCCCTGCCCACGGCTACTCCAGCCCAGATGACCGCGCAACCTCTGCCTACGCAATTTAACGCGTCAGCAGATTAGCCGGGGACTCCCAGAGCCCCGTCCACCCACCCCGGACTCCACGCGTCCCGGCAGAGCAGCTCCGAGCCAAACGCGCACCCGCGCGGACAGACGCTCCGCAGAACGTTATCGACCACACGACGGCCACAGCACCAAAAACGCTCCACAACGAAAACGACACTCCGAGACCAGACAGGCATCCATCCAAAGAATCTACGGGGAGGCAGCGGTGAGGCCAGGAGCCTCTCCTACAACCCCAAATGAAAAAGGAGCCCAACGTCACGGCTCCTGACGAGACGGCGGCACCGCCGCAACCCAGCAGAGACGGCGCAACCAAACGAGAAGCTGCTGCAACGCCTAAGAACTTCTTCCCAGCATCTTGAAGTGCCAGTCCCCGAGACTGGAAGGGTAGAGAGCACAGCTGCCGGCACAGCCCAGGACAACGCCACAAACACCACCGACCAGAAACGACCGAAACGCAAGAACCCTCTACGCTTTCGGCTGCTGATACCAGAAAACCAGCGCCCAACTGGCGCTACGCCAGTCGGCACCGGGGTTCCAGATCCCGGGACGGCACCCGAGACGCCTTTCGTGTCCCTCGAACGCAACGAGACCCCAGGATCGTCTGACAGGCGCAAGGCAGGCGTCCCGAACTACACCACAACGCAGACACAGGCTGGAGCTGCCCTGCCCGGCACACGCTGGCGTCGCACTGGAAAGGTCCCCGGGCCCTTCACCTGCCCAAAGGGGACTGTTCCTGGATAGCCCTTGCCCCGAACAGAACTTTACCCCCCTCCCTGCGCTTCCCAGCCCCTTCCCAGCCGCCCAGCCTCCACTTAGCTTTCAGAGGGCCAAGAGACCGAATCCATCTTCAACGGATGAAAACGCCACGTGCGCCGACAGGGATATTCCAGCATCGCCGGCTTCCTCCTCAACATCTACAGCAACACAGGAAAACACACGCTGACTAAGCAGAGCAAACACACAGTATAAAGGCACAAGGCACATCTTCCCTCTGACACCACGCACCGCCCCACCTGCTTGCAGTGCTCGGCTCGCCTCTTTTCTCACTCTTTCTTGCCAAGTTGTCCCTCTGCCTACAACCTTTGCCTACACGATAACAGACACGGGCTGGAGCTGCCCCGCCGTGCACAAGCTGGCATCAGTCCGTAAAGTTCCCTGGACCCTTTAGCTGCCCAAAGGGCACTGTTCCTGGACGGCCTTTGCCCCTATGAGAGCTTTAAACCCCCTCCATGCAATTCCCAGCCCCTCCCCAGCCCTCGAGCCTCCGCTTACCTGTCAGAGGGCCAAGGGGCTGCATCAATCTGCAGAGAAAAACACCACGTGCACTAGTAAGCATCTTCCTGCATTGCCCAATTCCTCTTCAACATCTGCAGTAACACAAGAAAACACACACTCACTTAGCAGAGACAACGCACATTATAAAGGCACACAGCACATCTTCCCGCTGACACCACGCAACAACCCACCTGCTTACGGCGCACAGCTCGCCTCCTGCGTCGCCCCTTCTGTGCCAAGTTGTCCCTCTGCACCTGAAATCAAGTTATTCAACAAGTCACCCAGATGCTCATCAACAGCTTGACCATTCCACAGGTCTGCTTTCTGTTTAGGAATCCCACCAGAAGCTCTAATTGAGTCTCTAAAACACTGCGGAAGGGACAGTCCGCTCCCCTGCCCACAGCTACTCCATCCCAGACGACTGCACCACCTTTGCCTGCGCAGTTTAACACGTCAACAGATCAACCGTGCACCCCTAGAGCTCCGTCCACCCACCCCTGACTCCACGCCTCCGGGCAGAGCAGCTCCTAGCCAAAGGTGCACCTGCGCAGACAGTCGCACCTCAGAACGTTATCGACAACACATCAACAGCGCCAAAAACGCTCTATAAAAGCAACGACTCCAAACCAGAGACTGCATCGATCAAAAGAACCTGCAGGGAGGCAGCGGTGAGGCGAGGAGTCTCTACTGCAACCCCAGAAAAAAATAAGAGCCGAACGGCACGGCCCCTTAGGAGACGGCGGCGCTGGCGCAAACACACAGAGAGGGCGGCACGGCTTAAAAACTTCAAGATGCTGGGAAGAAGTGCCAGTCCCTGAGACTGGATGGGTAGAGAGCAGAGCTGCCGACGCAGCCCTCAATGACACCATAAAACACCACCGACCAGAAACGTCCCAAACGCAAGGACCTGCCACGCTTTCGGCTGCTGATACCAGAAAACCAGCGCCCAATTGGCGCTACGCCAGTCGGAACCGGGATTCCAGATCCCGGGACGGCACCCGAGACGCCTTTCGTGTCCCTCGAACGCAACGAGACCCCAGGATCGTCTGACAGGCGCAAGGCAGGCGTCCCGAACTACACCACAACGCAGACACAGGCTGGAGCTGCCCTGCCCGGCACACGCTGGCGTCACACTGGAAAGGTCCCCGGGCCCTTTACCCGCGCCAAGGGGACGGTTCCTGGACGGCCCTTGCCCTTATCAGAACTAAACCCACCGTCCCTGCGATTCCCAGCCCCTTGCCAGCCCTCGTGCCTCCACTTAGCTTTCAGAGGGCCAAGGGACCGAACCCGTCTTCAACAGAGGAAAACGCCACGTGCGCGAACGGCCGTCTTCCTGCATCGCCGGGTTCCTCTTCAGCGTCTGCAGGAACACGAGAAAACGCACGCTCGCTAAGGCGTGCCAGCACACGGCGTCGTGGGGTAAACGCCGACCCCTTCCGCAACACCCACCTCCTGCTAAGTTCCACGGCGTTCCGTTCGGCGCGTCGTGCCGCGGGCGCGGTCACCAACCCTGGTCGCTCGTGACGCCTAAGACGGCGAGAAGCAAAAGAACTGTAGCGCCTGGAACGAGTCCCCGGCCGCAAACGCTCCTCCTCGCCCCTAGCCCGGCTCACCTCAAATGCTCCTCCCAGGCCAAAGGGCCCACAAAGCGCCTGCAAAGAGAGAAGGAAGCGCTGAACCGAGTCACCGGGCAATACCGGGCTCCTCAACACCCACCGCCGCCTCACCTTCTCGGCTGCCGGCCGGCGTGCGGCTTCGCCCCTCCCAGCTCGTCTGCAGCACCTGCAAAACCAGAGGCACGCGCTCGGACGCCGCCCGAAAACACAGCCTGCCGCAGACGCCCCCATCTCGCCCTCCCTTACCGGGGCCGCTCGCCCACCCGGCCGCCCTTGCTTTTGGCTGCCACGCTGTTGACCACGAAGACGCTCAGCTACCGCCTGTAAAACACAACCAAAGGACGCTCAGACCTGCACCAGCAACACGGCACCTGAAACGAGCTGCCGCTTCAGCCCAGCACTCCGTGCTCACCTTGCCCCAGGACCTGCGCTGCCGATACCCAGCTTTCCTCTTCGCTTCCCACCTAGGAAAAGCAGAAACGACCGGGCTTAGCTAGAGCCACACGGCACAGCTTCCCTCTGGCACCACGCACCGACCCACCTGCTTACGGCGCACAGCTCGCCTCCTGCGTCGCCCCTTCTGTGCCAAGCTGTCCCTCTGCACCTGAAATCAAGTTATTCAGCAAGTCACCCAGCAGCTCATCAACAGCTTGACCATTCCGCACGTCTGCTTTCTATTGCGCAATAGCATTCCAAGCTCTCGGGGAGTCTCCAAAACGCCTGCGCGGGGACCCTCCACTCCCCTGCCCACGGCTACTCCAGCCCAGATGACCGCGCAACCTCTGCCTACGCAATTTAACGCGTCAGCAGATTAGCCGGGGACTCCCAGAGCCCCGTCCACCCACCCCGGACTCCACGCGTCCCGGCAGAGCAGCTCCGAGCCAAACGCGCACCCGCGCGGACAGACGCTCCGCAGAACGTTATCGACCACACGACGGCCACAGCACCAAAAACGCTCCACAACGAAAACGACACTCCGAGACCAGACAGGCATCCATCCAAAGAATCTACGGGGAGGCAGCGGTGAGGCCAGGAGCCTCTCCTACAACCCCAAATGAAAAAGGAGCCCAACGTCACGGCTCCTGACGAGACGGCGGCACCGCCGCAACCCAGCAGAGACGGCGCAACCAAACGAGAAGCTGCTGCAACGCCTAAGAACTTCTTCCCAGCATCTTGAAGTGCCAGTCCCCGAGACTGGAAGGGTAGAGAGCACAGCTGCCGGCACAGCCCAGGACAACGCCACAAACACCACCGACCAGAAACGACCGAAACGCAAGAACCCTCTACGCTTTCGGCTGCTGATACCAGAAAACCAGCACCCAACTGGCGCTACGCCAGTCGGCACCGGGGTTCCAGATCCCGGGACGGCACCCGAGACGCCTTTCGTGTCCCTCGAACGCAACGAGACCCCAGGATCGTCTGACAGGCGCAAGGCAGGCGTCCCGAACTACACCACAACGCAGACACAGGCTGGAGCTGCCCTGCCCGGCACACGCTGGCGTCGCACTGGAAAGGTCCCCGGGCCCTTCACCTGCCCAAAGGGGACTGTTCCTGGATAGCCCTTGCCCCGAACAGAACTTTACCCCCCTCCCTGCGCTTCCCAGCCCCTTCCCAGCCGCCCAGCCTCCACTTAGCTTTCAGAGGGCCAAGAGACCGAATCCATCTTCAACGGATGAAAACGCCACGTGCGCCGACAGGGATATTCCAGCATCGCCGGCTTCCTCCTCAACATCTACAGCAAAACAGGAAAACACACGCTGACTAAGCAGAGCAAACACACAGTATAAAGGCACAAGGCACATCTTCCCTCTGACACCACGCACCGCCCCACCTGCTTACAGTGCTCGGCTCGCCTCTTTTCTCACTCTTTCTTGCCAAGTTGTCCCTCTGCCTACAACCTTTGCCTACACGATAACAGACACGGGCTGGAGCTGCCCCGCCGTGCACAAGCTGGCATCAGTCCGTAAAGTTCCCTGGACCCTTTAGCTGCCCAAAGGGCACTGTTCCTGGACGGCCTTTGCCCCTATGAGAGCTTTAAACCCCCTCCATGCAATTCCCAGCCCCTCCCCAGCCCTCGAGCCTCCGCTTACCTGTCAGAGGGCCAAGGGGCTGCATCAATCTGCAGAGAAAAACACCACGTGCACTAGTAAGCATCTTCCTGCATTGCCCAATTCCTCTTCAACATCTGCAGTAACACAAGAAAACACACACTCACTTAGCAGAGACAACGCACATTATAAAGGCACACAGCACATCTTCCCGCTGACACCACGCAACAACCCACCTGCTTACGGCGCACAGCTCGCCTCCTGCGTCGCCCCTTCTGTGCCAAGTTGTCCCTCTGCACCTGAAATCAAGTTATTCAACAAGTCACCCAGATGCTCATCAACAGCTTGACCATTCCACAGGTCTGCTTTCTGTTTAGGAATCCCACCAGAAGCTCTAATTGAGTCTCTAAAACACTGCGGAAGGGACAGTCCGCTCCCCTGCCCACAGCTACTCCATCCCAGACGACTGCACCACCTTTGCCTGCGCAGTTTAACACGTCAACAGATCAACCGTGCACCCCTAGAGCTCCGTCCACCCACCCCTGACTCCACGCCTCCGGGCAGAGCAGCTCCTAGCCAAAGGTGCACCTGCGCAGACAGTCGCACCTCAGAACGTTATCGACAACACATCAACAGCGCCAAAAACGCTCTATAAAAGCAACGACTCCAAACCAGAGACTGCATCGATCAAAAGAACCTGCAGGGAGGCAGCGGTGAGGCGAGGAGTCTCTACTGCAACCCCAGAAAAAAATAAGAGCCGAATGGCACGGCCCCTTAGGAGACGGCGGCGCTGGCGCAAACACACAGAGAGGGCGGCACGGCTTAAAAACTTCAAGATGCTGGGAAGAAGTGCCAGTCCCTGAGACTGGATGGGTAGAGAGCAGAGCTGCCGACGCAGCCCTCAATGACACCATAAAACACCACCGACCAGAAACGTCCCAAACGCAAGGACCTGCCACGCTTTCGGCTGCTGATACCAGAAAACCAGCGCCCAATTGGCGCTACGCCAGTCGGAACCGGGATTCCAGATCCCGGGACGGCACCCGAGACGCCTTTCGTGTCCCTCGAACGCAACGAGACCCCAGGATCGTCTGACAGGCGCAAGGCAGGCGTCCCGAACTACACCACAACGCAGACACAGGCTGGAGCTGCCCTGCCGTGCACAAGCTGGCATCAGTCCGTAAAGTTCCCTGGACCCTTTAGCTGCCCAAAGGGCACTGTTCCTGGACGGCCTTTGCCCCTATGAGAGCTTTAAACCCCCTCCATGCAATTCCCAGCCCCTCCCCAGCCCTCGAGCCTCCGCTTACCTGTCAGAGGGCCAAGGGGCTGCATCAATCTGCAGAGAAAAACACCACGTGCACTAGTAAGCATCTTCCTGCATTGCCCAATTCCTCTTCAACATCTGCAGTAACACAAGAAAACACACACTCACTTAGCAGAGACAACGCACATTATAAAGGCACACAGCACATCTTCCCGCTGACACCACGCAACAACCCACCTGCTTACGGCGCACAGCTCGCCTCCTGCGTCGCCCCTTCTGTGCCAAGTTGTCCCTCTGCACCTGAAATCAAGTTATTCAACAAGTCACCCAGATGCTCATCAACAGCTTGACCATTCCACAGGTCTGCTTTCTGTTTAGGAATCCCACCAGAAGCTCTAATTGAGTCTCTAAAACACTGCGGAAGGGACAGTCCGCTCCCCTGCCCACAGCTACTCCATCCCAGACGACTGCACCACCTTTGCCTGCGCAGTTTAACACGTCAACAGATCAACCGTGCACCCCTAGAGCTCCGTCCACCCACCCCTGACTCCACGCCTCCGGGCAGAGCAGCTCCTAGCCAAAGGTGCACCTGCGCAGACAGTCGCACCTCAGAACGTTATCGACAACACATCAACAGCGCCAAAAACGCTCTATAAAAGCAACGACTCCAAACCAGAGACTGCATCGATCAAAAGAACCTGCAGGGAGGCAGCGGTGAGGCGAGGAGTCTCTACTGCAACCCCAGAAAAAAATAAGAGCCGAACGGCACGGCCCCTTAGGAGACGGCGGCGCTGGCGCAAACACACAGAGAGGGCGGCACGGCTTAAAAACTTCAAGATGCTGGGAAGAAGTGCCAGTCCCTGAGACTGGATGGGTAGAGAGCAGAGCTGCCGACGCAGCCCTCAATGACACCATAAAACACCACCGACCAGAAACGTCCCAAACGCAAGGACCTGCCACGCTTTCGGCTGCTGATACCAGAAAACCAGCGCCCAATTGGCGCTACGCCAGTCGGAACCGGGATTCCAGATCCCGGGACGGCACCCGAGACGCCTTTCGTGTCCCTCGAACGCAACGAGACCCCAGGATCGTCTGACAGGCGCAAGGCAGGCGTCCCGAACTACACCACAACGCAGACACAGGCTGGAGCTGCCCTGCCCGGCACACGCTGGCGTCACACTGGAAAGGTCCCCGGGCCCTTTACCCGCGCCAAGGGGACGGTTCCTGGACGGCCCTTGCCCTTATCAGAACTAAACCCACCGTCCCTGCGATTCCCAGCCCCTTGCCAGCCCTCGTGCCTCCACTTAGCTTTCAGAGGGCCAAGGGACCGAACCCGTCTTCAACAGAGGAAAACGCCACGTGCGCGAACGGCCGTCTTCCTGCATCGCCGGGTTCCTCTTCAGCGTCTGCAGGAACACGAGAAAACGCACGCTCGCTAAGGCGTGCCAGCACACGGCGTCGTGGGGTAAACGCCGACCCCTTCCGCAACACCCACCTCCTGCTAAGTTCCACGGTGTTCCGTTCGGCGCGTCGTGCCGCGGGCGCGGTCACCAACCCTGGTCGCTCGTGACGCCTAAGACGGCGAGAAGCAAAAGAACTGTAGCGCCTGGAACGAGTCCCCGGCCGCAAACGCTCCTCCTCGCCCCTAGCCCGGCTCACCTCAAATGCTCCTCCCAGGCCAAAGGGCCCACAAAGCGCCTGCAAAGAGAGAAGGAAGCGCTGAACCGAGTCACCGGGCAATACCGGGCTCCTCAACACCCACCGCCGCCTCACCTTCTCGGCTGCCGGCCGGCGTGCGGCTTCGCCCCTCCCAGCTCGTCTGCGGCACCTGCAAAACCAGAGGCACGCGCTCGGACGCCGCCCGAAAACACAGCCTGCCGCAGACGCCCCCATCTCGCCCTCCCTTACAGGGGCCGCTCGCCCACCCGGCCGCCCTTGCTTTTGGCTGCCACGCTGTTGACCACGAAGACGCTCAGCTACCGCCTATAAAACACAACCAAAGGACGCTCAGACCTGCACCAGCAACACGGCACCTGAAACGAGCTGCCGCTTCAGCCCAGCACTCCGTGCTCACCTTGCCCCAGGAGCTGCGCTGCCGATACCCAGCTTTCCTCTTCGCTTCCCACCTAGGAAAAGCAGAAACGACCGGGCTTAGCTAGAGCCACACGGCACAGCTTCCCTCTGGCACCACGCACCGACCCACCTGCTTACGGCGCACAGCTCGCCTCCTGCGTCGCCCCTTCTGTGCCAAGCTGTCCCTCTGCACCTGAAATCAAGTTATTCAGCAAGTCACCCAGCAGCTCATCAACAGCTTGACCATTCCGCACGTCTGCTTTCTATTGCGCAATAGCATTCCAAGCTCTCGGGGAGTCTCCAAAACGCCTGCGCGGGGACCCTCCACTCCCCTGCCCACGGCTACTCCAGCCCAGATGACCGCGCAACCTCTGCCTACGCAATTTAACGCGTCAGCAGATTAGCCGGGGACTCCCAGAGCCCCGTCCACCCACCCCGGACTCCACGCGTCCCGGCAGAGCAGCTCCGAGCCAAACGCGCACCCGCGCGGACAGACGCTCCGCAGAACGTTATCGACCACACGACGGCCACAGCACCAAAAACGCTCCACAACGAAAACGACACTCCGAGACCAGACAGGCATCCATCCAAAGAATCTACGGGGAGGCAGCGGTGAGGCCAGGAGCCTCTCCTACAACCCCAAATGAAAAAGGAGCCCAACGTCACGGCTCCTGACGAGACGGCGGCACCGCCGCAACCCAGCAGAGACGGCGCAACCAAACGAGAAGCTGCTGCAACGCCTAAGAACTTCTTCCCAGCATCTTGAAGTGCCAGTCCCCGAGACTGGAAGGGTAGAGAGCACAGCTGCCGGCACAGCCCAGGACAACGCCACAAACACCACCGACCAGAAACGACCGAAACGCAAGAACCCTCTACGCTTTCGGCTGCTGATACCAGAAAACCAGCACCCAACTGGCGCTACGCCAGTCGGCACCGGGGTTCCAGATCCCGGGACGGCACCCGAGACGCCTTTCGTGTCCCTCGAACGCAACGAGACCCCAGGATCGTCTGACAGGCGCAAGGCAGGCGTCCCGAACTACACCACAACGCAGACACAGGCTGGAGCTGCCCTGCCCGGCACACGCTGGCGTCGCACTGGAAAGGTCCCCGGGCCCTTCACCTGCCCAAAGGGGACTGTTCCTGGATAGCCCTTGCCCCGAACAGAACTTTACCCCCCTCCCTGCGCTTCCCAGCCCCTTCCCAGCCGCCCAGCCTCCACTTAGCTTTCAGAGGGCCAAGAGACCGAATCCATCTTCAACGGATGAAAACGCCACGTGCGCCGACAGGGATATTCCAGCATCGCCGGCTTCCTCCTCAACATCTACAGCAACACAGGAAAACACACGCTGACTAAGCAGAGCAAACACACAGTATAAAGGCACAAGGCACATCTTCCCTCTGACACCACGCACCGCCCCACCTGCTTACAGTGCTCGGCTCGCCTCTTTTCTCACTCTTTCTTGCCAAGTTGTCCCTCTGCCTACAACCTTTGCCTACACGATAACAGACACGGGCTGGAGCTGCCCCGCCGTGCACAAGCTGGCATCAGTCCGTAAAGTTCCCTGGACCCTTTAGCTGCCCAAAGGGCACTGTTCCTGGACGGCCTTTGCCCCTATGAGAGCTTTAAACCCCCTCCATGCAATTCCCAGCCCCTCCCCAGCCCTCGAGCCTCCGCTTACCTGTCAGAGGGCCAAGGGGCTGCATCAATCTGCAGAGAAAAACACCACGTGCACTAGTAAGCATCTTCCTGCATTGCCCAATTCCTCTTCAACATCTGCAGTAACACAAGAAAACACACACTCACTTAGCAGAGACAACGCACATTATAAAGGCACACAGCACATCTTCCCGCTGACACCACGCAACAACCCACCTGCTTACGGCGCACAGCTCGCCTCCTGCGTCGCCCCTTCTGTGCCAAGTTGTCCCTCTGCACCTGAAATCAAGTTATTCAACAAGTCACCCAGATGCTCATCAACAGCTTGACCATTCCACAGGTCTGCTTTCTGTTTAGGAATCCCACCAGAAGCTCTAATTGAGTCTCTAAAACACTGCGGAAGGGACAGTCCGCTCCCCTGCCCACAGCTACTCCATCCCAGACGACTGCACCACCTTTGCCTGCGCAGTTTAACACGTCAACAGATCAACCGTGCACCCCTAGAGCTCCGTCCACCCACCCCTGACTCCACGCCTCCGGGCAGAGCAGCTCCTAGCCAAAGGTGCACCTGCGCAGACAGTCGCACCTCAGAACGTTATCGACAACACATCAACAGCGCCAAAAACGCTCTATAAAAGCAACGACTCCAAACCAGAGACTGCATCGATCAAAAGAACCTGCAGGGAGGCAGCGGTGAGGCGAGGAGTCTCTACTGCAACCCCAGAAAAAAATAAGAGCCGAACGGCACGGCCCCTTAGGAGACGGCGGCGCTGGCGCAAACACACAGAGAGGGCGGCACGGCTTAAAAACTTCAAGATGCTGGGAAGAAGTGCCAGTCCC
Organism: Streptopelia decaocto; assembly: GCF_964273445.1. Classification (NCBI taxonomy): domain Eukaryota; kingdom Metazoa; phylum Chordata; class Aves; order Columbiformes; family Columbidae; genus Streptopelia; species Streptopelia decaocto. The sequence continues at coordinate 21,349,581 of NC_138666.1, read as the reverse complement.
TGAGACTGGATGGGTAGAGAGCAGAGCTGCCGACGCAGCCCTCAATGACACCATAAAACACCACCGACCAGAAACGTCCCAAACGCAAGGACCTGCCACGCTTTCGGCTGCTGATACCAGAAAACCAGCGCCCAATTGGCGCTACGCCAGTCGGAACCGGGATTCCAGATCCCGGGACGGCACCCGAGACGCCTTTCGTGTCCCTCGAACGCAACGAGACCCCAGGATCGTCTGACAGGCGCAAGGCAGGCGTCCCGAACTACACCACAACGCAGACACAGGCTGGAGCTGCCCTGCCCGGCACACGCTGGCGTCACACTGGAAAGGTCCCCGGGCCCTTTACCCGCGCCAAGGGGACGGTTCCTGGACGGCCCTTGCCCTTATCAGAACTAAACCCACCGTCCCTGCGATTCCCAGCCCCTTGCCAGCCCTTGTGCCTCCACTTAGCTTTCAGAGGGCCAAGGGACCGAACCCGTCTTCAACAGAGGAAAACGCCACGTGCGCGAACGGCCGTCTTCCTGCATCGCCGGGTTCCTCTTCAGCGTCTGCAGGAACACGAGAAAACGCACGCTCGCTAAGGCATGCCAGCACACGGCGTCGTGGGGTAAACGCCGACCCCTTCCGCAACACCCACCTCCTGCTAAGTTCCACGGCGTTCCGTTCGGCGCGTCGTGCCGCGGGCACGGTCACCAACCCTGGTCGCTCGTGACGCCTAAGACGGCGAGAAGCAAAAGAACTGTAGCGCCTGGAAAGAGTCCCCGGCCGCAAACGCTCCTCCTCGCCCCTAGCCCGGCTCACCTCAAATGCTCCTCCCAGGCCAAAGGGCCCACAAAGCGCCTGCAAAGAGAGAAGGAAGCGCTGAACCGAGTCACCGGGCAATACCGGGCTCCTCAACACCCACCGCCGCCTCACCTTCTCGGCTGCCGGCCGGCGTGCGGCTTCGCCCCTCCCAGCTCGTCTGCGGCACCTGCAAAACCAGAGGCACGCGCTCGGACGCCGCCCGAAAACACAGCCTGCCGCAGACGCCCCCATCTCGCCCTCCCTTACCGGGGCCGCTCGCCCACCCGGCCGCCCTTGCTTTTGGCTGCCACGCTGTTGACCACGAAGACGCTCAGCTACCGCCTGTAAAACACAACCAAAGGACGCTCAGACCTGCACCAGCAACACGGCACCTGAAACGAGCTGCCGCTTCAGCCCAGCACTCCGTGCTCACCTTGCCCCAGGACCTGCGCTGCCGATACCCAGCTTTCCTCTTCGCTTCCCACCTAGGAAAAGCAGAAACGACCGGGCTTAGCTAGAGCCACACGGCACAGCTTCCCTCTGGCACCACGCACCGACCCACCTGCTTACGGCGCACAGCTCGCCTCCTGCGTCGCCCCTTCTGTGCCAAGCTGTCCCTCTGCACCTGAAATCAAGTTATTCAGCAAGTCACCCAGCAGCTCATCAACAGCTTGACCATTCCGCACGTCTGCTTTCTATTGCGCAATAGCATTCCAAGCTCTCGGGGAGTCTCCAAAACGCCTGCGCGGGGACCCTCCACTCCCCTGCCCACGGCTACTCCAGCCCAGATGACCGCGCAACCTCTGCCTACACAATTTAACGCGTCAGCAGATTAGCCGGGGACTCCCAGAGCCCCGTCCACCCACCCCGGACTCCACGCGTCCCGGCAGAGCAGCTCCGAGCCAAACGCGCACCCGCGCGGACAGACGCTCCGCAGAACGTTATCGACCACACGACGGCCACAGCACCAAAAACGCTCCACAACGAAAACGACACTCCGAGACCAGACAGGCATCCATCCAAAGAATCTACGGGGAGGCAGCGGTGAGGCCAGGAGCCTCTCCTACAACCCCAAATGAAAAAGGAGCCCAACGTCACGGCTCCTGACGAGACGGCGGCACCGCCGCAACCCAGCAGAGACGGCGCAACCAAACGAGAAGCTGCTGCAACGCCTAAGAACTTCTTCCCAGCATCTTGAAGTGCCAGTCCCCGAGACTGGAAGGGTAGAGAGCACAGCTGCCGGCACAGCCCAGGACAACGCCACAAACACCACCGACCAGAAACGACCGAAACGCAAGAACCCTCTACGCTTTCGGCTGCTGATACCAGAAAACCAGCGCCCAACTGGCGCTACGCCAGTCGGCACCGGGGTTCCAGATCCCGGGACGGCACCCGAGACGCCTTTCGTGTCCCTCGAACGCAACGAGACCCCAGGATCGTCTGACAGGCGCAAGGCAGGCGTCCCGAACTACACCACAACGCAGACACAGGCTGGAGCTGCCCTGCCCGGCACACGCTGGCGTCGCACTGGAAAGGTCCCCGGGCCCTTCACCTGCCCAAAGGGGACTGTTCCTGGATAGCCCTTGCCCCGAACAGAACTTTACCCCCCTCCCTGCGCTTCCCAGCCCCTTCCCAGCCGCCCAGCCTCCACTTAGCTTTCAGAGGGCCAAGAGACCGAATCCATCTTCAACGGATGAAAACGCCACGTGCGCCGACAGGGATATTCCAGCATCGCCGGCTTCCTCCTCAACATCTACAGCAACACAGGAAAACACACGCTGACTAAGCAGAGCAAACACACAGTATAAAGGCACAAGGCACATCTTCCCTCTGACACCACGCACCGCCCCACCTGCTTGCAGTGCTCGGCTCGCCTCTTTTCTCACTCTTTCTTGCCAAGTTGTCCCTCTGCCTACAACCTTTGCCTACACGATAACAGACACGGGCTGGAGCTGCCCCGCCGTGCACAAGCTGGCATCAGTCCGTAAAGTTCCCTGGACCCTTTAGCTGCCCAAAGGGCACTGTTCCTGGACGGCCTTTGCCCCTATGAGAGCTTTAAACCCCCTCCATGCAATTCCCAGCCCCTCCCCAGCCCTCGAGCCTCCGCTTACCTGTCAGAGGGCCAAGGGGCTGCATCAATCTGCAGAGAAAAACACCACGTGCACTAGTAAGCATCTTCCTGCATTGCCCAATTCCTCTTCAACATCTGCAGTAACACAAGAAAACACACACTCACTTAGCAGAGACAACGCACATTATAAAGGCACACAGCACATCTTCCCGCTGACACCACGCAACAACCCACCTGCTTACGGCGCACAGCTCGCCTCCTGCGTCGCCCCTTCTGTGCCAAGTTGTCCCTCTGCACCTGAAATCAAGTTATTCAACAAGTCACCCAGATGCTCATCAACAGCTTGACCATTCCACAGGTCTGCTTTCTGTTTAGGAATCCCACCAGAAGCTCTAATTGAGTCTCTAAAACACTGCGGAAGGGACAGTCCGCTCCCCTGCCCACAGCTACTCCATCCCAGACGACTGCACCACCTTTGCCTGCGCAGTTTAACACGTCAACAGATCAACCGTGCACCCCTAGAGCTCCGTCCACCCACCCCTGACTCCACGCCTCCGGGCAGAGCAGCTCCTAGCCAAAGGTGCACCTGCGCAGACAGTCGCACCTCAGAACGTTATCGACAACACATCAACAGCGCCAAAAACGCTCTATAAAAGCAACGACTCCAAACCAGAGACTGCATCGATCAAAAGAACCTGCAGGGAGGCAGCGGTGAGGCGAGGAGTCTCTACTGCAACCCCAGAAAAAAATAAGAGCCGAACGGCACGGCCCCTTAGGAGACGGCGGCGCTGGCGCAAACACACAGAGAGGGCGGCACGGCTTAAAAACTTCAAGATGCTGGGAAGAAGTGCCAGTCCCTGAGACTGGATGGGTAGAGAGCAGAGCTGCCGACGCAGCCCTCAATGACACCATAAAACACCACCGACCAGAAACGTCCCAAACGCAAGGACCTGCCACGCTTTCGGCTGCTGATACCAGAAAACCAGCGCCCAATTGGCGCTACGCCAGTCGGCACCGGGGTTCCAGATCCCGGGACGGCACCCGAGACGCCTTTCGTGTCCCTCGAACGCAACGAGACCCCAGGATCGTCTGACAGGCGCAAGGCAGGCGTCCCGAACTACACCACAACGCAGACACAGGCTGGAGCTGCCCTGCCCGGCACACGCTGGCGTCACACTGGAAAGGTCCCCGGGCCCTTTACCCGCGCCAAGGGGACGGTTCCTGGACGGCCCTTGCCCTTATCAGAACTAAACCCACCGTCCCTGCGATTCCCAGCCCCTTGCCAGCCCTCGTGCCTCCACTTAGCTTTCAGAGGGCCAAGGGACCGAACCCGTCTTCAACAGAGGAAAACGCCACGTGCGCGAACGGCCGTCTTCCTGCATCGCCGGGTTCCTCTTCAGCGTCTGCAGGAACACGAGAAAACGCACGCTCGCTAAGGCGTGCCAGCACACGGCGTCGTGGGGTAAACGCCGACCCCTTCCGCAACACCCACCTCCTGCTAAGTTCCACGGCGTTCCGTTCGGCGCGTCGTGCCGCGGGCGCGGTCACCAACCCTGGTCGCTCATGACGCCTAAGACGGCGAGAAGCAAAAGAACTGTAGCGCCTGGAAAGAGTCCCCGGCCGCAAACGCTCCTCCTCGCCCCTAGCCCGGCTCACCTCAAATGCTCCTCCCAGGCCAAAGGGCCCACAAAGCGCCTGCAAAGAGAGAAGGAAGCGCTGAACCGAGTCACCAGGCAATACCGGGCTCCTCAACACCCACCGCCGCCTCACCTTCTCGGCTGCCGGCCGGCGTGCGGCTTCGCCCCTCCCAGCTCGTCTGCGGCACCTGCAAAACCAGAGGCACGCGCTCGGACGCCGCCCGAAAACACAGCCTGCCGCAGACGCCCCCATCTCGCCCTCCCTTACCGGGGCCGCTCGCCCACCCGGCCGCCCTTGCTTTTGGCTGCCACGCTGTTGACCACGAAGACGCTCAGCTACCGCCTGTAAAACACAACCAAAGGACGCTCAGACCTGCACCAGCAACACGGCACCTGAAACGAGCTGCCGCTTCAGCCCAGCACTCCGTGCTCACCTTGCCCCAGGAGCTGCGCTGCCGATACCCAGCTTTCCTCTTCGCTTCCCACCTAGGAAAAGCAGAAACGACCGGGCTTAGCTAGAGCCACACGGCACAGCTTCCCTCTGGCACCACGCACCGACCCACCTGCTTACGGCGCACAGCTCGCCTCCTGCGTCGCCCCTTCTGTGCCAAGCTGTCCCTCTGCACCTGAAATCAAGTTATTCAGCAAGTCACCCAGCAGCTCATCAACAGCTTGACCATTCCGCACGTCTGCTTTCTATTGCGCAATAGCATTCCAAGCTCTCGGGGAGTCTCCAAAACGCCTGCGCGGGGACCCTCCACTCCCCTGCCCACGGCTACTCCAGCCCAGATGACCGCGCAACCTCTGCCTACGCAATTTAACGCGTCAGCAGATTAGCCGGGGACTCCCAGAGCCCCGTCCACCCACCCCGGACTCCACGCGTCCCGGCAGAGCAGCTCCGAGCCAAACGCGCACCCGCGCGGACAGACGCTCCGCAGAACGTTATCGACCACACGACGGCCACAGCACCAAAAACGCTCCACAACGAAAATGACACTCCGAGACCAGACAGGCATCCATCCAAAGAATCTACGGGGAGGCAGCGGTGAGGCCAGGAGCCTCTCCTACAACCCCAAATGAAAAAGGAGCCCAACGTCACGGCTCCTGACGAGACGGCGGCACCGCCGCAACCCAGCAGAGACGGCGCAACCAAACGAGAAGCTGCTGCAACGCCTAAGAACTTCTTCCCAGCATCTTGAAGTGCCAGTCCCCGAGACTGGAAGGGTAGAGAGCACAGCTGCCGGCACAGCCCAGGACAACGCCACAAACACCACCGACCAGAAACGACCGAAACGCAAGAACCCTCTACGCTTTCGGCTGCTGATACCAGAAAACCAGCGCCCAACTGGCGCTACGCCAGTCGGCACCGGGGTTCCAGATCCCGGGACGGCACCCGAGACGCCTTTCGTGTCCCTCGAACGCAACGAGACCCCAGGATCGTCTGACAGGCGCAAGGCAGGCGTCCCGAACTACACCACAACGCAGACACAGGCTGGAGCTGCCCTGCCCGGCACACGCTGGCGTCGCACTGGAAAGGTCCCCGGGCCCTTCACCTGCCCAAAGAGGACTGTTCCTGGATAGCCCTTGCCCCGAACAGAACTTTACCCCCCTCCCTGCGCTTCCCAGCCCCTTCCCAGCCGCCCAGCCTCCACTTAGCTTTCAGAGGGCCAAGAGACCGAATCCATCTTCAACGGATGAAAACGCCACGTGCGCCGACAGGGATATTCCAGCATCGCCGGCTTCCTCCTCAACATCTACAGCAACACAGGAAAACACACGCTGACTAAGCAGAGCAAACACACAGTATAAAGGCACAAGGCACATCTTCCCTCTGACACCACGCACCGCCCCACCTGCTTGCAGTGCTCGGCTCGCCTCTTTTCTCACTCTTTCTTGCCAAGTTGTCCCTCTGCCTACAACCTTTGCCTACACGATAACAGACACGGGCTGGAGCTGCCCCGCCGTGCACAAGCTGGCATCAGTCCGTAAAGTTCCCTGGACCCTTTAGCTGCCCAAAGGGCACTGTTCCTGGACGGCCTTTGCCCCTATGAGAGCTTTAAACCCCCTCCATGCAATTCCCAGCCCCTCCCCAGCCCTCGAGCCTCCGCTTACCTGTCAGAGGGCCAAGGGGCTGCATCAATCTGCAGAGAAAAACACCACGTGCACTAGTAAGCATCTTCCTGCATTGCCCAATTCCTCTTCAACATCTGCAGTAACACAAGAAAACACACACTCACTTAGCAGAGACAACGCACATTATAAAGGCACACAGCACATCTTCCCGCTGACACCACGCAACAACCCACCTGCTTACGGCGCACAGCTCGCCTCCTGCGTCGCCCCTTCTGTGCCAAGTTGTCCCTCTGCACCTGAAATCAAGTTATTCAACAAGTCACCCAGATGCTCATCAACAGCTTGACCATTCCACAGGTCTGCTTTCTGTTTAGGAATCCCACCAGAAGCTCTAATTGAGTCTCTAAAACACTGCGGAAGGGACAGTCCGCTCCCCTGCCCACAGCTACTCCATCCCAGACGACTGCACCACCTTTGCCTGCGCAGTTTAACACGTCAACAGATCAACCGTGCACCCCTAGAGCTCCGTCCACCCACCCCTGACTCCACGCCTCCGGGCAGAGCAGCTCCTAGCCAAAGGTGCACCTGCGCAGACAGTCGCACCTCAGAACGTTATCGACAACACATCAACAGCGCCAAAAACGCTCTATAAAAGCAACGACTCCAAACCAGAGACTGCATCGATCAAAAGAACCTGCAGGGAGGCAGCGGTGAGGCGAGGAGTCTCTACTGCAACCCCAGAAAAAAATAAGAGCCGAACGGCACGGCCCCTTAGGAGACGGCGGCGCTGGCGCAAACACACAGAGAGGGCGGCACGGCTTAAAAACTTCAAGATGCTGGGAAGAAGTGCCAGTCCCTGAGACTGGATGGGTAGAGAGCAGAGCTGCCGACGCAGCCCTCAATGACACCATAAAACACCACCGACCAGAAACGTCCCAAACGCAAGGACCTGCCACGCTTTCGGCTGCTGATACCAGAAAACCAGCGCCCAATTGGCGCTACGCCAGTCGGAACCGGGATTCCAGATCCCGGGACGGCACCCGAGACGCCTTTCGTGTCCCTCGAACGCAACGAGACCCCAGGATCGTCTGACAGGCGCAAGGCAGGCGTCCCGAACTACACCACAACGCAGACACAGGCTGGAGCTGCCCTGCCCGGCACACGCTGGCGTCACACTGGAAAGGTCCCCGGGCCCTTTACCCGCGCCAAGGGGACGGTTCCTGGACGGCCCTTGCCCTTATCAGAACTAAACCCACCGTCCCTGCGATTCCCAGCCCCTTGCCAGCCCTCGTGCCTCCACTTAGCTTTCAGAGGGCCAAGGGACCGAACCCGTCTTCAACAGAGGAAAACGCCACGTGCGCGAACGGCCGTCTTCCTGCATCGCCGGGTTCCTCTTCAGCGTCTGCAGGAACACGAGAAAACGCACGCTCGCTAAGGCGTGCCAGCACACGGCGTCGTGGGGTAAACGCCGACCCCTTCCGCAACACCCACCTCCTGCTAAGTTCCACGGCGTTCCGTTCGGCGCGTCATGCCGCGGGCACGGTCACCAACCCTGGTCGCTCGTGACGCCTAAGACGGCGAGAAGCAAAAGAACTGTAGCGCCTGGAAAGAGTCCCCGGCCGCAAACGCTCCTCCTCGCCCCTAGCCCGGCTCACCTCAAATGCTCCTCCCAGGCCAAAGGGCCCACAAAGCGCCTGCAAAGAGAGAAGGAAGCGCTGAACCGAGTCACCGGGCAATACCGGGCTCCTCAACACCCACCGCCGCCTCACCTTCTCGGCTGCCGGCCGGCGTGCGGCTTCGCCCCTCCCAGCTCGTCTGCGGCACCTGCAAAACTAGAGGCACGCGCTCGGACGCCGCCCGAAAACACAGCCTGCCGCAGACGCCCCCATCTCGCCCTCCCTTACCGGGGCCGCTCGCCCACCCGGCCGCCCTTGCTTTTGGCTGCCACGCTGTTGACCACGAAGACGCTCAGCTACCGCCTGTAAAACACAACCAAAGGACGCTCAGACCTGCACCAGCAACACGGCACCTGAAACGAGCTGCCGCTTCAGCCCAGCACTCCGTGCTCACCTTGCCCCAGGACCTGCGCTGCCGATACCCAGCTTTCCTCTTCGCTTCCCACCTAGGAAAAGCAGAAACGACCGGGCTTAGCTAGAGCCACACGGCACAGCTTCCCTCTGGCACCACGCACCGACCCACCTGCTTACGGCGCACAGCTCGCCTCCTGCGTCGCCCCTTCTGTGCCAAGCTGTCCCTCTGCACCTGAAATCAAGTTATTCAGCAAGTCACCCAGCAGCTCATCAACAGCTTGACCATTCCGCACGTCTGCTTTCTATTGCGCAATAGCATTCCAAGCTCTCGGGGAGTCTCCAAAACGCCTGCGCGGGGACCCTCCACTCCCCTGCCCACGGCTACTCCAGCCCAGATGACCGCACAACCTCTGCCTACACAATTTAACGCGTCAGCAGATTAGCCGGGGACTCCCAGAGCCCCGTCCACCCACCCCGGACTCCACGCGTCCCGGCAGAGCAGCTCCGAGCCAAACGCGCACCCGCGCGGACAGACGCTCCACAGAACGTTATCGACCACACGACGGCCACAGCACCAAAAACGCTCCACAACGAAAACGACACTCCGAGACCAGACAGGCATCCATCCAAAGAATCTACGGGGAGGCAGCGGTGAGGCCAGGAGCCTCTCCTACAACCCCAAATGAAAAAGGAGCCCAACGTCACGGCTCCTGACGAGACGGCGGCACCGCCGCAACCCAGCAGAGACGGCGCAACCAAACGAGAAGCTGCTGCAACGCCTAAGAACTTCTTCCCAGCATCTTGAAGTGCCAGTCCCCGAGACTGGAAGGGTAGAGAGCACAGCTGCCGGCACAGCCCAGGACAACGCCACAAACACCACCGACCAGAAACGACCGAAACGCAAGAACCCTCTACGCTTTCGGCTGCTGATACCAGAAAACCAGCGCCCAACTGGCGCTACGCCAGTCGGCACCGGGGTTCCAGATCCCGGGACGGCACCCGAGACGCCTTTCGTGTCCCTCGAACGCAACGAGACCCCAGGATCGTCTGACAGGCGCAAGGCAGGCGTCCCGAACTACACCACAACGCAGACACAGGCTGGAGCTGCCCTGCCCGGCACACGCTGGCGTCGCACTGGAAAGGTCCCCGGGCCCTTCACCTGCCCAAAGGGGACTGTTCCTGGATAGCCCTTGCCCCGAACAGAACTTTACCCCCCTCCCTGCGCTTCCCAGCCCCTTCCCAGCCGCCCAGCCTCCACTTAGCTTTCAGAGGGCCAAGAGACCGAATCCATCTTCAACGGATGAAAACGCCACGTGCGCCGACAGGGATATTCCAGCATCGCCGGCTTCCTCCTCAACATCTACAGCAACACAGGAAAACACACGCTGACTAAGCAGAGCAAACACACAGTATAAAGGCACAAGGCACATCTTCCCTCTGACACCACGCACCGCCCCACCTGCTTACAGTGCTCGGCTCGCCTCTTTTCTCACTCTTTCTTGCCAAGTTGTCCCTCTGCCTACAACCTTTGCCTACACGATAACAGACACGGGCTGGAGCTGCCCCGCCGTGCACAAGCTGGCATCAGTCCGTAAAGTTCCCTGGACCCTTTAGCTGCCCAAAGGGCACTGTTCCTGGACGGCCTTTGCCCCTATGAGAGCTTTAAACCCCCTCCATGCAATTCCCAGCCCCTCCCCAGCCCTCGAGCCTCCGCTTACCTGTCAGAGGGCCAAGGGGCTGCATCAATCTGCAGAGAAAAACACCACGTGCACTAGTAAGCATCTTCCTGCATTGCCCAATTCCTCTTCAACATCTGCAGTAACACAAGAAAACACACACTCACTTAGCAGAGACAACGCACATTATAAAGGCACACAGCACATCTTCCCGCTGACACCACGCAACAACCCACCTGCTTACGGCGCACAGCTCGCCTCCTGCGTCGCCCCTTCTGTGCCAAGTTGTCCCTCTGCACCTGAAATCAAGTTATTCAACAAGTCACCCAGATGCTCATCAACAGCTTGACCATTCCACAGGTCTGCTTTCTGTTTAGGAATCCCACCAGAAGCTCTAATTGAGTCTCTAAAACACTGCGGAAGGGACAGTCCGCTCCCCTGCCCACAGCTACTCCATCCCAGATGACTGCACCACCTTTGCCTGCGCAGTTTAACACGTCAACAGATCAACCGTGCACCCCTAGAGCTCCGTCCACCCACCCCTGACTCCACGCCTCCGGGCAGAGCAGCTCCTAGCCAAAGGTGCACCTGCGCAGACAGTCGCACCTCAGAACGTTATCGACAACACATCAACAGCGCCAAAAACGCTCTATAAAAGCAACGACTCCAAACCAGAGACTGCATCGATCAAAAGAACCTGCAGGGAGGCAGCGGTGAGGCGAGGAGTCTCTACTGCAACCCCAGAAAAAAATAAGAGCCGAATGGCACGGCCCCTTAGGAGACGGCGGCGCTGGCGCAAACACACAGAGAGGGCGGCACGGCTTAAAAACTTCAAGATGCTGGGAAGAAGTGCCAGTCCCTGAGACTGGATGGGTAGAGAGCAGAGCTGCCGACGCAGCCCTCAATGACACCATAAAACACCACCGACCAGAAACGTCCCAAACGCAAGGACCTGCCACGCTTTCGGCTGCTGATACCAGAAAACCAGCGCCCAATTGGCGCTACGCCAGTCGGAACCGGGATTCCAGATCCCGGGACGGCACCCGAGACGCCTTTCGTGTCCCTCGAACGCAACGAGACCCCAGGATCGTCTGACAGGCGCAAGGCAGGCGTCCCGAACTACACCACAACGCAGACACAGGCTGGAGCTGCCCTGCCCGGCACACGCTGGCGTCACACTGGAAAGGTCCCCGGGCCCTTTACCCGCGCCGAGGGGACGGTTCCTGGACGGCCCTTGCCCTTATCAGAACTAAACCCACCGTCCCTGCGATTCCCAGCCCCTTGCCAGCCCTCGTGCCTCCACTTAGCTTTCAGAGGGCCAAGGGACCGAACCCGTCTTCAACAGAGGAAAACGCCACGTGCGCGAACGGCCGTCTTCCTGCATCGCCGGGTTCCTCTTCAGCGTCTGCAGGAACACGAGAAAACGCACGCTCGCTAAGGCGTGCCAGCACACGGCGTCGTGGGGTAAACGCCGACCCCTTCCGCAACACCCACCTCCTGCTAAGTTCCACGGCGTTCCGTTCGGCGCGTCATGCCGCGGGCACGGTCACCAACCCTGGTCGCTCGTGACGCCTAAGACGGCGAGAAGCAAAAGAACTGTAGCGCCTGGAAAGAGTCCCCGGCCGCAAACGCTCCTCCTCGCCCCTAGCCCGGCTCACCTCAAATGCTCCTCCCAGGCCAAAGGGCCCACAAAGCGCCTGCAAAGAGAGAAGGAAGCGCTGAACCGAGTCACCGGGCAATACCGGGCTCCTCAACACCCACCGCCGCCTCACCTTCTCGGCTGCCGGCCGGCGTGCGGCTTCGCCCCTCCCAGCTCGTCTGCGGCACCTGCAAAACTAGAGGCACGCGCTCGGACGCCGCCCGAAAACACAGCCTGCCGCAGACGCCCCCATCTCGCCCTCCCTTACCGGGGCCGCTCGCCCACCCGGCCGCCCTTGCTTTTGGCTGCCACGCTGTTGACCACGAAGACGCTCAGCTACCGCCTGTAAAACACAACCAAAGGACGCTCAGACCTGCACCAGCAACACGGCACCTGAAACGAGCTGCCGCTTCAGCCCAGCACTCCGTGCTCACCTTGCCCCAGGACCTGCGCTGCCGATACCCAGCTTTCCTCTTCGCTTCCCACCTAGGAAAAGCAGAAACGACCGGGCTTAGCTAGAGCCACACGGCACAGCTTCCCTCTGGCACCACGCACCGACCCACCTGCTTACGGCGCACAGCTCGCCTCCTGCGTCGCCCCTTCTGTGCCAAGCTGTCCCTCTGCACCTGAAATCAAGTTATTCAGCAAGTCACCCAGCAGCTCATCAACAGCTTGACCATTCCGCACGTCTGCTTTCTATTGCGCAATAGCATTCCAAGCTCTCGGGGAGTCTCCAAAACGCCTGCGCGGGGACCCTCCACTCCCCTGCCCACGGCTACTCCAGCCCAGATGACCGCACAACCTCTGCCTACACAATTTAACGCGTCAGCAGATTAGCCGGGGACTCCCAGAGCCCCGTCCACCCACCCCGGACTCCACGCGTCCCGGCAGAGCAGCTCCGAGCCAAACGCGCACCCGCGCGGACAGACGCTCCACAGAACGTTATCGACCACACGACGGCCACAGCACCAAAAACGCTCCACAACGAAAACGACACTCCGAGACCAGACAGGCATCCATCCAAAGAATCTACGGGGAGGCAGCGGTGAGGCCAGGAGCCTCTCCTACAACCCCAAATGAAAAAGGAGCCCAACGTCACGGCTCCTGACGAGACGGCGGCACCGCCGCAACCCAGCAGAGACGGCGCAACCAAACGAGAAGCTGCTGCAACGCCTAAGAACTTCTTCCCAGCATCTTGAAGTGCCAGTCCCCGAGACTGGAAGGGTAGAGAGCACAGCTGCCGGCACAGCCCAGGACAACGCCACAAACACCACCGACCAGAAACGACCGAAACGCAAGAACCCTCTACGCTTTCGGCTGCTGATACCAGAAAACCAGCGCCCAACTGGCGCTACGCCAGTCGGCACCGGGGTTCCAGATCCCGGGACGGCACCCGAGACGCCTTTCGTGTCCCTCGAACGCAACGAGACCCCAGGATCGTCTGACAGGCGCAAGGCAGGCGTCCCGAACTACACCACAACGCAGACACAGGCTGGAGCTGCCCTGCCCGGCACACGCTGGCGTCGCACTGGAAAGGTCCCCGGGCCCTTCACCTGCCCAAAGGGGACTGTTCCTGGATAGCCCTTGCCCCGAACAGAACTTTACCCCCCTCCCTGCGCTTCCCAGCCCCTTCCCAGCCGCCCAGCCTCCACTTAGCTTTCAGAGGGCCAAGAGACCGAATCCATCTTCAACGGATGAAAACGCCACGTGCGCCGACAGGGATATTCCAGCATCGCCGGCTTCCTCCTCAACATCTACAGCAACACAGGAAAACACACGCTGACTAAGCAGAGCAAACACACAGTATAAAGGCACAAGGCACATCTTCCCTCTGACACCACGCACCGCCCCACCTGCTTACAGTGCTCGGCTCGCCTCTTTTCTCACTCTTTCTTGCCAAGTTGTCCCTCTGCCTACAACCTTTGCCTACACGATAACAGACACGGGCTGGAGCTGCCCCGCCGTGCACAAGCTGGCATCAGTCCGTAAAGTTCCCTGGACCCTTTAGCTGCCCAAAGGGCACTGTTCCTGGACGGCCTTTGCCCCTATGAGAGCTTTAAACCCCCTCCATGCAATTCCCAGCCCCTCCCCAGCCCTCGAGCCTCCGCTTACCTGTCAGAGGGCCAAGGGGCTGCATCAATCTGCAGAGAAAAACACCACGTGCACTAGTAAGCATCTTCCTGCATTGCCCAATTCCTCTTCAACATCTGCAGTAACACAAGAAAACACACACTCACTTAGCAGAGACAACGCACATTATAAAGGCACACAGCACATCTTCCCGCTGACACCACGCAACAACCCACCTGCTTACGGCGCACAGCTCGCCTCCTGCGTCGCCCCTTCTGTGCCAAGTTGTCCCTCTGCACCTGAAATCAAGTTATTCAACAAGTCACCCAGATGCTCATCAACAGCTTGACCATTCCACAGGTCTGCTTTCTGTTTAGGAATCCCACCAGAAGCTCTAATTGAGTCTCTAAAACACTGCGGAAGGGACAGTCCGCTCCCCTGCCCACAGCTACTCCATCCCAGACGACTGCACCACCTTTGCCTGCGCAGTTTAACACGTCAACAGATCAACCGTGCACCCCTAGAGCTCCGTCCACCCACCCCTGACTCCACGCCTCCGGGCAGAGCAGCTCCTAGCCAAAGGTGCACCTGCGCAGACAGTCGCACCTCAGAACGTTATCGACAACACATCAACAGCGCCAAAAACGCTCTATAAAAGCAACGACTCCAAACCAGAGACTGCATCGATCAAAAGAACCTGCAGGGAGGCAGCGGTGAGGCGAGGAGTCTCTACTGCAACCCCAGAAAAAAATAAGAGCCGAATGGCACGGCCCCTTAGGAGACGGCGGCGCTGGCGCAAACACACAGAGAGGGCGGCACGGCTTAAAAACTTCAAGATGCTGGGAAGAAGTGCCAGTCCCTGAGACTGGATGGGTAGAGAGCAGAGCTGCCGACGCAGCCCTCAATGACACCATAAAACACCACCGACCAGAAACGTCCCAAACGCAAGGACCTGCCACGCTTTCGGCTGCTGATACCAGAAAACCAGCGCCCAATTGGCGCTACGCCAGTCGGAACCGGGATTCCAGATCCCGGGACGGCACCCGAGACGCCTTTCGTGTCCCTCGAACGCAACGAGACCCCAGGATCGTCTGACAGGCGCAAGGCAGGCGTCCCGAACTACACCACAACGCAGACACAGGCTGGAGCTGCCCTGCCCGGCACACGCTGGCGTCACACTGGAAAGGTCCCCGGGCCCTTTACCCGCGCCAAGGGGACGGTTCCTGGACGGCCCTTGCCCTTATCAGAACTAAACCCACCGTCCCTGCGATTCCCAGCCCCTTGCCAGCCCTCGTGCCTCCACTTAGCTTTCAGAGGGCCAAGGGACCGAACCCGTCTTCAACAGAGGAAAACGCCACGTGCGCGAACGGCCGTCTTCCTGCATCGCCGGGTTCCTCTTCAGCGTCTGCAGGAACACGAGAAAACGCACGCTCGCTAAGGCGTGCCAGCACACGGCGTCGTGGGGTAAACGCCGACCCCTTCCGCAACACCCACCTCCTGCTAAGTTCCACGGCGTTCCGTTCGGCGCGTCGTGCCGCGGGCGCGGTCACCAACCCTGGTCGCTCGTGACGCCTAAGACGGCGAGAAGCAAAAGAACTGTAGCGCCTGGAAAGAGTCCCCGGCCGCAAACGCTCCTCCTCGCCCCTAGCCCGGCTCACCTCAAATGCTCCTCCCAGGCCAAAGGGCCCACAAAGCGCCTGCAAAGAGAGAAGGAAGCGCTGAACCGAGTCACCGGGCAATACCGGGCTCCTCAACACCCACCGCCGCCTCACCTTCTCGGCTGCCGGCCGGCGTGCGGCTTCGCCCCTCCCAGCTCGTCTGCGGCACCTGCAAAACCAGAGGCACGCGCTCGGACGCCGCCCGAAAACACAGCCTGCCGCAGACGCCCCCATCTCGCCCTCCCTTACCGGGGCCGCTCGCCCACCCGGCCGCCCTTGCTTTTGGCTGCCACGCTGTTGACCACGAAGACGCTCAGCTACCGCCTGTAAAACACAACCAAAGGACGCTCAGACCTGCACCAGCAACACGGCACCTGAAACGAGCTGCCGCTTCAGCCCAGCACTCCGTGCTCACCTTGCCCCAGGAGCTGCGCTGCCGATACCCAGCTTTCCTCTTCGCTTCCCACCTAGGAAAAGCAGAAACGACCGGGCTTAGCTAGAGCCACACGGCACAGCTTCCCTCTGGCACCACGCACCGACCCACCTGCTTACGGCGCACAGCTCGCCTCCTGCGTCGCCCCTTCTGTGCCAAGCTGTCCCTCTGCACCTGAAATCAAGTTATTCAGCAAGTCACCCAGCAGCTCATCAACAGCTTGACCATTCCGCACGTCTGCTTTCTATTGCGCAATAGCATTCCAAGCTCTCGGGGAGTCTCCAAAACGCCTGCGCGGGGACCCTCCACTCCCCTGCCCACGGCTACTCCAGCCCAGATGACCGCACAACCTCTGCCTACGCAATTTAACGCGTCAGCAGATTAGCCGGGGACTCCCAGAGCCCCGTCCACCCACCCCGGACTCCACGCGTCCCGGCAGAGCAGCTCCGAGCCAAACGCGCACCCGCGCGGACAGACGCTCCGCAGAACGTTATCGACCACACGACGGCCACAGCACCAAAAACGCTCCACAACGAAAACGACACTCCGAGACCAGACAGGCATCCATCCAAAGAATCTACGGGGAGGCAGCGGTGAGGCCAGGAGCCTCTCCTACAACCCCAAATGAAAAAGGAGCCCAACGTCACGGCTCCTGACGAGACGGCGGCACCGCCGCAACCCAGCAGAGACGGCGCAACCAAACAAGAAGCTGCTGCAACGCCTAAGAACTTCTTCCCAGCATCTTGAAGTGCCAGTCCCCGAGACTGGAAGGGTAGAGAGCACAGCTGCCGGCACAGCCCAGGACAACGCCACAAACACCACCGACCAGAAACGACCGAAACGCAAGAACCCTCTACGCTTTCGGCTGCTGATACCAGAAAACCAGCGCCCAACTGGCGCTACGCCAGTCGGCACCGGGGTTCCAGATCCCGGGACGGCACCCGAGACGCCTTTCGTGTCCCTCGAACGCAACGAGACCCCAGGATCGTCTGACAGGCGCAAGGCAGGCGTCCCGAACTACACCACAACGCAGACACAGGCTGGAGCTGCCCTGCCCGGCACACGCTGGCGTCGCACTGGAAAGGTCCCCGGGCCCTTCACCTGCCCAAAGGGGACTGTTCCTGGATAGCCCTTGCCCCGAACAGAACTTTACCCCCCTCCCTGCGCTTCCCAGCCCCTTCCCAGCCGCCCAGCCTCCACTTAGCTTTCAGAGGGCCAAGAGACCGAATCCATCTTCAACGGATGAAAACGCCACGTGCGCCGACAGGGATATTCCAGCATCGCCGGCTTCCTCCTCAACATCTACAGCAACACAGGAAAACACACGCTGACTAAGCAGAGCAAACACACAGTATAAAGGCACAAGGCACATCTTCCCTCTGACACCACGCACCGCCCCACCTGCTTACAGTGCTCGGCTCGCCTCTTTTCTCACTCTTTCTTGCCAAGTTGTCCCTCTGCCTACAACCTTTGCCTACACGATAACAGACACGGGCTGGAGCTGCCCCGCCGTGCACAAGCTGGCATCACTACGTAAAGTTCCCTGGACCCTTTAGCTGCCCAAAGGGCACTGTTCCTGGACGGCCTTTGCCCCTATGAGAGCTTTAAACCCCCTCCATGCAATTCCCAGCCCCTCCCCAGCCCTCGAGCCTCCGCTTACCTGTCAGAGGGCCAAGGGGCTGCATCAATCTGCAGAGAAAAACACCACGTGCACTAGTAAGCATCTTCCTGCATTGCCCAATTCCTCTTCAACATCTGCAGTAACACAAGAAAACACACACTCACTTAGCAGAGACAACGCACATTATAAAGGCACACAGCACATCTTCCCGCTGACACCACGCAACAACCCACCTGCTTACGGCGCACAGCTCGCCTCCTGCGTCGCCCCTTCTGTGCCAAGTTGTCCCTCTGCACCTGAAATCAAGTTATTCAACAAGTCACCCAGATGCTCATCAACAGCTTGACCATTCCACAGGTCTGCTTTCTGTTTAGGAATCCCACCAGAAGCTCTAATTGAGTCTCTAAAACACTGCGGAAGGGACAGTCCGCTCCCCTGCCCACAGCTACTCCATCCCAGACGACTGCACCACCTTTGCCTGCGCAGTTTAACACGTCAACAGATCAACCGTGCACCCCTAGAGCTCCGTCCACCCACCCCTGACTCCACGCCTCCGGGCAGAGCAGCTCCTAGCCAAAGGTGCACCTGCGCAGACAGTCGCACCTCAGAACGTTATCGACAACACATCAACAGCGCCAAAAACGCTCTATAAAAGCAACGACTCCAAACCAGAGACTGCATCGATCAAAAGAACCTGCAGGGAGGCAGCGGTGAGGCGAGGAGTCTCTACTGCAACCCCAGAAAAAAATAAGAGCCGAACGGCACGGCCCCTTAGGAGACGGCGGCGCTGGCGCAAACACACAGAGAGGGCGGCACGGCTTAAAAACTTCAAGATGCTGGGAAGAAGTGCCAGTCCCTGAGACTGGATGGGTAGAGAGCAGAGCTGCCGACGCAGCCCTCAATGACACCATAAAACACCACCGACCAGAAACGTCCCAAACGCAAGGACCTGCCACGCTTTCGGCTGCTGATACCAGAAAACCAGCGCCCAATTGGCGCTACGCCAGTCGGAACCGGGATTCCAGATCCCGGGACGGCACCCGAGACGCCTTTCGTGTCCCTCGAACGCAACGAGACCCCAGGATCGTCTGACAGGCGCAAGGCAGGCGTCCCGAACTACACCACAACGCAGACACAGGCTGGAGCTGCCCTGCCCGGCACACGCTGGCGTCACACTGGAAAGGTCCCCGGGCCCTTTACCCGCGCCAAGGGGACGGTTCCTGGACGGCCCTTGCCCTTATCAGAACTAAACCCACCGTCCCTGCGATTCCCAGCCCCTTGCCAGCCCTTGTGCCTCCACTTAGCTTTCAGAGGGCCAAGGGACCGAACCCGTCTTCAACAGAGGAAAACGCCACGTGCGCGAACGGCCGTCTTCCTGCATCGCCGGGTTCCTCTTCAGCGTCTGCAGGAACACGAGAAAACGCACGCTCGCTAAGGCATGCCAGCACACGGCGTCGTGGGGTAAACGCCGACCCCTTCCGCAACACCCACCTCCTGCTAAGTTCCACGGCGTTCCGTTCGGCGCGTCGTGCCGCGGGCACGGTCACCAACCCTGGTCGCTCGTGACGCCTAAGACGGCGAGAAGCAAAAGAACTGTAGCGCCTGGAAAGAGTCCCCGGCCGCAAACGCTCCTCCTCGCCCCTAGCCCGGCTCACCTCAAATGCTCCTCCCAGGCCAAAGGGCCCACAAAGCGCCTGCAAAGAGAGAAGGAAGCGCTGAACCGAGTCACCGGGCAATACCGGGCTCCTCAACACCCACCGCCGCCTCACCTTCTCGGCTGCCGGCCGGCGTGCGGCTTCGCCCCTCCCAGCTCGTCTGCGGCACCTGCAAAACCAGAGGCACGCGCTCGGACGCCGCCCGAAAACACAGCCTGCCGCAGACGCCCCCATCTCGCCCTCCCTTACCGGGGCCGCTCGCCCACCCGGCCGCCCTTGCTTTTGGCTGCCACGCTGTTGACCACGAAGACGCTCAGCTACCGCCTGTAAAACACAACCAAAGGACGCTCAGACCTGCACCAGCAACACGGCACCTGAAACGAGCTGCCGCTTCAGCCCAGCACTCCGTGCTCACCTTGCCCCAGGACCTGCGCTGCCGATACCCAGCTTTCCTCTTCGCTTCCCACCTAGGAAAAGCAGAAACGACCGGGCTTAGCTAGAGCCACACGGCACAGCTTCCCTCTGGCACCACGCACCGACCCACCTGCTTACGGCGCACAGCTCGCCTCCTGCGTCGCCCCTTCTGTGCCAAGCTGTCCCTCTGCACCTGAAATCAAGTTATTCAGCAAGTCACCCAGCAGCTCATCAACAGCTTGACCATTCCGCACGTCTGCTTTCTATTGCGCAATAGCATTCCAAGCTCTCGGGGAGTCTCCAAAACGCCTGCGCGGGGACCCTCCACTCCCCTGCCCACGGCTACTCCAGCCCAGATGACCGCACAACCTCTGCCTACACAATTTAACGCGTCAGCAGATTAGCCGGGGACTCCCAGAGCCCCGTCCACCCACCCCGGACTCCACGCGTCCCGGCAGAGCAGCTCCGAGCCAAACGCGCACCCGCGCGGACAGACGCTCCGCAGAACGTTATCGACCACACGACGGCCACAGCACCAAAAACGCTCCACAACGAAAACGACACTCCGAGACCAGACAGGCATCCATCCAAAGAATCTACGGGGAGGCAGCGGTGAGGCCAGGAGCCTCTCCTACAACCCCAAATGAAAAAGGAGCCCAACGTCAC
This sequence comes from Streptopelia decaocto, assembly GCF_964273445.1. Classification (NCBI taxonomy): domain Eukaryota; kingdom Metazoa; phylum Chordata; class Aves; order Columbiformes; family Columbidae; genus Streptopelia; species Streptopelia decaocto. Next base: position 21,329,158 of record NC_138666.1, on the reverse strand, counting down.
GGCTCCTGACGAGACGGCGGCACCGCCGCAACCCAGCAGAGACGGCGCAACCAAACGAGAAGCTGCTGCAACGCCTAAGAACTTCTTCCCAGCATCTTGAAGTGCCAGTCCCCGAGACTGGAAGGGTAGAGAGCACAGCTGCCGGCACAGCCCAGGACAACGCCACAAACACCACCGACCAGAAACGACCGAAACGCAAGAACCCTCTACGCTTTCGGCTGCTGATACCAGAAAACCAGCGCCCAACTGGCGCTACGCCAGTCGGCACCGGGGTTCCAGATCCCGGGACGGCACCCGAGACGCCTTTCGTGTCCCTCGAACGCAACGAGACCCCAGGATCGTCTGACAGGCGCAAGGCAGGCGTCCCGAACTACACCACAACGCAGACACAGGCTGGAGCTGCCCTGCCCGGCACACGCTGGCGTCGCACTGGAAAGGTCCCCGGGCCCTTCACCTGCCCAAAGGGGACTGTTCCTGGATAGCCCTTGCCCCGAACAGAACTTTACCCCCCTCCCTGCGCTTCCCAGCCCCTTCCCAGCCGCCCAGCCTCCACTTAGCTTTCAGAGGGCCAAGAGACCGAATCCATCTTCGACGGATGAAAACGCCACGTGCGCCGACAGGGATATTCCAGCATCGCCGGCTTCCTCCTCAACATCTACAGCAACACAGGAAAACACACGCTGACTAAGCAGAGCAAACACACAGTATAAAGGCACAAGGCACATCTTCCCTCTGACACCACGCACCGCCCCACCTGCTTACAGTGCTCGGCTCGCCTCTTTTCTCACTCTTTCTTGCCAAGTTGTCCCTCTGCCTACAACCTTTGCCTACACGATAACAGACACGGGCTGGAGCTGCCCCGCCGTGCACAAGCTGGCATCACTACGTAAAGTTCCCTGGAACCTTTAGCTGCCCAAAGGGCACTGTTCCTGGACGGCCTTTGCCCCTATGAGAGCTTTAAACCCCCTCCATGCAATTCCCAGCCCCTCCCCAGCCCTCGAGCCTCCGCTTACCTGTCAGAGGGCCAAGGGGCTGCATCAATCTGCAGAGAAAAACACCACGTGCACTAGTAAGCATCTTCCTGCATTGCCCAATTCCTCTTCAACATCTGCAGTAACACAAGAAAACACACACTCACTTAGCAGAGACAACGCACATTATAAAGGCACACAGCACATCTTCCCGCTGACACCACGCAACAACCCACCTGCTTACGGCGCACAGCTCGCCTCCTGCGTCGCCCCTTCTGTGCCAAGTTGTCCCTCTGCACCTGAAATCAAGTTATTCAACAAGTCACCCAGATGCTCATCAACAGCTTGACCATTCCACAGGTCTGCTTTCTGTTTAGGAATCCCACCAGAAGCTCTAATTGAGTCTCTAAAACACTGCGGAAGGGACAGTCCGCTCCCCTGCCCACAGCTACTCCATCCCAGACGACTGCACCACCTTTGCCTGCGCAGTTTAACACGTCAACAGATCAACCGTGCACCCCTAGAGCTCCGTCCACCCACCCCTGACTCCACGCCTCCGGGCAGAGCAGCTCCTAGCCAAAGGTGCACCTGCGCAGACAGTCGCACCTCAGAACGTTATCGACAACACATCAACAGCGCCAAAAACGCTCTATAAAAGCAACGACTCCAAACCAGAGACTGCATCGATCAAAAGAACCTGCAGGGAGGCAGCGGTGAGGCGAGGAGTCTCTACTGCAACCCCAGAAAAAAATAAGAGCCGAACGGCACGGCCCCTTAGGAGACGGCGGCGCTGGCGCAAACACACAGAGAGGGCGGCACGGCTTAAAAACTTCAAGATGCTGGGAAGAAGTGCCAGTCCCTGAGACTGGATGGGTAGAGAGCAGAGCTGCCGACGCAGCCCTCAATGACACCATAAAACACCACCGACCAGAAACGTCCCAAACGCAAGGACCTGCCACGCTTTCGGCTGCTGATACCAGAAAACCAGCGCCCAATTGGCGCTACGCCAGTCGGCACCGGGGTTCCAGATCCCGGGACGGCACCCGAGACGCCTTTCGTGTCCCTCGAACGCAACGAGACCCCAGGATCGTCTGACAGGCGCAAGGCAGGCGTCCCGAACTACACCACAACGCAGACACAGGCTGGAGCTGCCCTGCCCGGCACACGCTGGCGTCACACTGGAAAGGTCCCCGGGCCCTTTACCCGCGCCAAGGGGACGGTTCCTGGACGGCCCTTGCCCTTATCAGAACTAAACCCACCGTCCCTGCGATTCCCAGCCCCTTGCCAGCCCTCGTGCCTCCACTTAGCTTTCAGAGGGCCAAGGGACCGAACCCGTCTTCAACAGAGGAAAACGCCACGTGCGCGAACGGCCGTCTTCCTGCATCGCCGGGTTCCTCTTCAGCGTCTGCAGGAACACGAGAAAACGCACGCTCGCTAAGGCGTGCCAGCACACGGCGTCGTGGGGTAAACGCCGACCCCTTCCGCAACACCCACCTCCTGCTAAGTTCCACGGCGTTCCGTTCGGCGCGTCGTGCCGCGGGCACGGTCACCAACCCTGGTCGCTCGTGACGCCTAAGACGGCGAGAAGCAAAAGAACTGTAGCGCCTGGAACGAGTCCCCGGCCGCAAACGCTCCTCCTCGCCCCTAGCCCGGCTCACCTCAAATGCTCCTCCCAGGCCAAAGGGCCCACAAAGCGCCTGCAAAGAGAGAAGGAAGCGCTGAACCGAGTCACCGGGCAATACCGGGCTCCTCAACACCCACCGCCGCCTCACCTTCTCGGCTGCCGGCCGGCGTGCGGCTTCGCCCCTCCCAGCTCGTCTGCGGCACCTGCAAAACCAGAGGCACGCGCTCGGACGCCGCCCGAAAACACAGCCTGCCGCAGACACCCCCATCTCGCCCTCCCTTACCGGGGCCGCTCGCCCACCCGGCCGCCCTTGCTTTTGGCTGCCACGCTGTTGACCACGAAGACGCTCAGCTACCGCCTGTAAAACACAACCAAAGGACGCTCAGACCTGCACCAGCAACACGGCACCTGAAACGAGCTGCCGCTTCAGCCCAGCACTCCGTGCTCACCTTGCCCCAGGACCTGCGCTGCCGATACCCAGCTTTCCTCTTCGCTTCCCACCTAGGAAAAGCAGAAACGACCGGGCTTAGCTAGAGCCACACGGCACAGCTTCCCTCTGGCACCACGCACCGACCCACCTGCTTACGGCGCACAGCTCGCCTCCTGCGTCGCCCCTTCTGTGCCAAGCTGTCCCTCTGCACCTGAAATCAAGTTATTCAGCAAGTCACCCAGCAGCTCATCAACAGCTTGACCATTCCGCACGTCTGCTTTCTATTGCGCAATAGCATTCCAAGCTCTCGGGGAGTCTCCAAAACGCCTGCGCGGGGACCCTCCACTCCCCTGCCCACGGCTACTCCAGCCCAGATGACCGCGCAACCTCTGCCTACGCAATTTAACGCGTCAGCAGATTAGCCGGGGACTCCCAGAGCCCCGTCCACCCACCCCGGACTCCACGCGTCCCGGCAGAGCAGCTCCGAGCCAAACGCGCACCCGCGCGGACAGACGCTCCGCAGAACGTTATCGACCACACGACGGCCACAGCACCAAAAACGCTCCACAACGAAAATGACACTCCGAGACCAGACAGGCATCCATCCAAAGAATCTACGGGGAGGCAGCGGTGAGGCCAGGAGCCTCTCCTACAACCCCAAATGAAAAAGGAGCCCAACGTCACGGCTCCTGACGAGACGGCGGCACCGCCGCAACCCAGCAGAGACGGCGCAACCAAACGAGAAGCTGCTGCAACGCCTAAGAACTTCTTCCCAGCATCTTGAAGTGCCAGTCCCCGAGACTGGAAGGGTAGAGAGCACAGCTGCCGGCACAGCCCAGGACAACGCCACAAACACCACCGACCAGAAACGACCGAAACGCAAGAACCCTCTACGCTTTCGGCTGCTGATACCAGAAAACCAGCGCCCAACTGGCGCTACGCCAGTCGGCACTGGGGTTCCAGATCCCGGGACGGCACCCGAGACGCCTTTCGTGTCCCTCGAACGCAACGAGACCCCAGGATCGTCTGACAGGCGCAAGGCAGGCGTCCCGAACTACACCACAACGCAGACACAGGCTGGAGCTGCCCTGCCCGGCACACGCTGGCGTCGCACTGGAAAGGTCCCCGGGCCCTTCACCTGCCCAAAGGGGACTGTTCCTGGATAGCCCTTGCCCCGAACAGAACTTTACCCCCCTCCCTGCGCTTCCCAGCCCCTTCCCAGCCGCCCAGCCTCCACTTAGCTTTCAGAGGGCCAAGAGACCGAATCCATCTTCAACGGATGAAAACGCCACGTGCGCCGACAGGGATATTCCAGCATCGCCGGCTTCCTCCTCAACATCTACAGCAACACAGGAAAACACACGCTGACTAAGCAGAGCAAACACACAGTATAAAGGCACAAGGCACATCTTCCCTCTGACACCACGCACCGCCCCACCTGCTTACAGTGCTCGGCTCGCCTCTTTTCTCACTCTTTCTTGCCAAGTTGTCCCTCTGCCTACAACCTTTGCCTACACGATAACAGACACGGGCTGGAGCTGCCCCGCCGTGCACAAGCTGGCATCAGTCCGTAAAGTTCCCTGGACTTTTTAGCTGCCCAAAGGGCACTGTTCCTGGACGGCCTTTGCCCCTATGAGAGCTTTAAACCCCCTCCATGCAATTCCCAGCCCCTCCCCAGCCCTCGAGCCTCCGCTTACCTGTCAGAGGGCCAAGGGGCTGCATCAATCTGCAGAGAAAAACACCACGTGCACTAGTAAGCATCTTCCTGCATTGCCCAATTCCTCTTCAACATCTGCAGTAACACAAGAAAACACACACTCACTTAGCAGAGACAACGCACATTATAAAGGCACACAGCACATCTTCCCGCTGACACCACGCAACAACCCACCTGCTTACGGCGCACAGCTCGCCTCCTGCGTCGCCCCTTCTGTGCCAAGCTGTCCCTCTGCACCTGAAATCAAGTTATTCAGCAAGTCACCCAGCAGCTAATCAACAGCTTGACCATTCCGCACGTCTGCTTTCTATTGCGCAATAGCATTCCAAGCTCTCGGGGAGTCTCCAAAACGCCTGCGCGGGGACCCTCCACTCCCCTGCCCACGGCTACTCCAGCCCAGATGACCGCACAACCTCTGCCTACGCAATTTAACGCGTCAGCAGATTAGCCGGGGACTCCCAGAGCCCCGTCCACCCACCCCGGACTCCACGCGTCCCGGCAGAGCAGCTCCGAGCCAAACGCGCACCCGCGCGGACAGACGCTCCGCAGAACGTTATCGACCACACGACGGCCACAGCACCAAAAACGCTCCACAACGAAAACGACACTCCGAGACCAGACAGGCATCCATCCAAAGAATCTACGGGGAGGCAGCGGTGAGGCCAGGAGCCTCTCCTACAACCCCAAATGAAAAAGGAGCCCAACGTCACGGCTCCTGACGAGACGGCGGCACCGCCGCAACCCAGCAGAGACGGCGCAACCAAACGAGAAGCTGCTGCAACGCCTAAGAACTTCTTCCCAGCATCTTGAAGTGCCAGTCCCCGAGACTGGAAGGGTAGAGAGCACAGCTGCCGGCACAGCCCAGGACAACGCCACAAACACCACCGACCAGAAACGACCGAAACGCAAGAACCCTCTACGCTTTCGGCTGCTGATACCAGAAAACCAGCGCCCAACTGGCGCTACGCCAGTTGGCACCGGGGTTCCAGATCCCGGGACGGCACCCGAGACGCCTTTCGTGTCCCTCGAACGCAACGAGACCCCAGGATCGTCTGACAGGCGCAAGGCAGGCGTCCCGAACTACACCACAACGCAGACACAGGCTGGAGCTGCCCTGCCCGGCACACGCTGGCGTCGCACTGGAAAGGTCCCCGGGCCCTTCACCTGCCCAAAGGGGACTGTTCCTGGATAGCCCTTGCCCCGAACAGAACTTTACCCCCCTCCCTGCGCTTCCCAGCCCCTTCCCAGCCGCCCAGCCTCCACTTAGCTTTCAGAGGGCCAAGAGACCGAATCCATCTTCAACGGATGAAAACGCCACGTTCGATGAAGAAAGAAACAGAAAAACTGTAGTGCTTGGGAGAAACCAGAAAGTTTCCACTTTCCCCTTCATCACCCACAATAAAAAAACACATACGCAATAATGAACACTCAGATGTTGTTTATCAGTACTAGTTCACTAGCCATTGCTCCCCTTGGCTGAGTTCTGGGAGGTAGATGTGAATGATCTACCAGCGGCCACTGCACACTGCAAAGGTTCTGTGGACAACACACTGTTCTGTGGGTGATCAGGGCGGCGTTGAGCCCCCCTGTAGCCTGAAAGACACTCTGCCTTATGGTCCTGCTGCTTCCTTCAGAAATGCTAAAACTCCACCTACAGATATGAGATACTCATCCTAACCCCTCCTAGATAAGCTGAGCATCAGTGCTAGGAGGAGAGATTATATCAGCGACTTGTTCCACACCAATACAAACCAAAAATTAACACCCCATCTTCATTGCAGTCAGGAAGTTTGGGAAAACACAGAGCACCAGGAATTGATTCAATAAATGAAATATAGTTACAAATATACCTTCAACTACAGCTGTTATTGAAACTTTGCTGCTCCTGAAGGTCTTATGTCAAACAGACCCCTCCACTTGTCCAAACACACGTGCCCATGTAGCTTAAACAGCTCACAAGCTGCCAACTGCTGAAGGAGCAGCAAGGAACCAGCACCCAGGCAGCCCAGGAGCAGAATGAGCTCCCTGCCCAGGGGCTGGGGCTCAAATAGCCTGAGCCTCGCCCAGCCCTGCCCACAGTCCCCTGGGAAAGGGGAGGGATGTAGGTCTGTAGGCCACACCCCCTGCAGGGAGCCCACCAATGGGGCTGGAAGTGTGGGTCAAGGGGGAGGAGCCCAGCTGGGAGGGTGGGGCGCTTGGAAATGGGGTGGGGCCTGGTTGGGGCACACCCCTCCGGGAAGGCACATTCAGGAGAGCTTGGGAGGGGGTGGGGTTGTCAGGGGCCCCACCCACACCTTCAGTCCCACCCTCAACCCTAAACCCCACCCCCAAATCCCTCACTGGAAATGGAACAAACCACATGCTTAAGGTTTCTTTACATTATTTAATTTTATTGGTTGAGAATTGGCCCCAAAACCATGTTAAAAATCCCCCAACATGGCCCGGGGGGAGCAATGTCAGGATGGCAACGGCACAGCGCTGCCCTTTTCCAAGATGGCCATTGGGGGTAAACAGAGCCACAGGTCCCACCACCCACCTTGGGCCCCACCCCAAAATGGCCGCCCTAGGCAGGTCCCGCCCACCTCAGCCCCACCCTTCCAGCACAGGCTTGGCAGCCATGACAGCCATGGCCCCGCCCACCAGCAGGGACACAGCAGCCGAGAGGGCCACACCCACCAGGGCAGCCATCTTGTTCCCATGGGCAGGGTGCAGGGCCACAGGGGCGGCCAATGGGAGCAGCCGATACAGCCGGGAGCTGCCGCCTGAGCAGGGCCCAGATGAACAGCCCGTCCGGCAGTGCCAGCAGGGCTGCCAGCCCCCCCCCCGCCATCTTGGATTCCAAGCAGGGTGGAGCCCAGCAGCCATGCTGTCCTCATTTTCTGTTGTGCACAGGGCCCTGTGCAGCATCGCAACCCAGGACATCTGGTGGGGTGAGGGGACCCAGGAATGTGGATCTATGCGCAGAACCCAGTAGCTGTGGGCTGCTACATATCAATGGGGCAGAGTGCTGGAACTATATGGTGCTGCAGAGCAGTGCTGTGGATGTAGAGGGCAGACTGGATGTGTGGGGCACTGTGGGGCACTGCTGTGGGTCTATGGGGCAGGGTGCAGGAGCTACAGTGTGCTGTGTGGCAGCATTGCTGGCCTATGGGCTAGTGTGAACAAGCTACAATGTTTTCTGGGACAGTGCTGTTGATCTATAGGGCAGAAGAACTGTGGGGTGCTGTGGGGTTACACTGTGGGTCTATAGGGCAGAGTAAACAAGATACAGGGTGCTGTGGGTGATGTATGGGGCAGAGTGGAGACATAGGGTGCTGTAGAGCAGTGCTGTCCATTTATGGCGCAGAGTAAAAGCAGCTACGAGGTGCAGTGACTCCATAGGGCAGAGGGGCTATGGGCTGCTGTGGGTCACTGTGTGGGTCACTCACTCTTCAGGGGTGTTTCACCTGACAACAATCCCATTGACCCCACAGCCCCCCTGGTCCCCACACCCGCTCCATAGACCCTTGTGACCCACCCATAGTGGGCAGTGCAGGCGTGGTCAGGAGGGAGGGGTGGTCAGGTGGACAGAGGTGTTGGGTGCTGTGGGGCAGCACTTTGCACCAATGGGGCAGAATGCAGCACCTACAGGCTGCTGTGGGGCAGCTCTCTGGGTCTAAGGGGCAGAGTTGAGTCCTATGGGGTCCTGTGGGGCAGCACTGTGGGTCTATGGAGCAGAGTAGAGTCACTATGGGGTGCTGGGGGGCACTACTTTGGATGTGTGGGGCAAATTACAAGAGCTATGTGGTGCTGTGGGGCAGTACTGGGCATCTTTAGGGCAGAGAGCAGGAGCCATGGGGTGCTAGGGGGCACTGCTGTGCATGTATGGGGCAGAGTACAGGAGCTATATGGTGCTGGGGGGCAGTACTGGGCATCTATGGGGCAGAGTGCAGGAGCCATGGGGTGCTGGGGGGGCACTGCTGTGCATGTATGGGGCAGAGTACAGGAGCTATATGGTGCTGGGGGGCAGTACTGGGCATCTATGGGGCAGAGTGCAGGAGCCATGGGGTGCTGGGGGAGCACTACTGTGGATGTATGGGGCAGAGCACAGGAGCTATATGGTGCTGTGGGGCAGTACTGGGCATCTATAGGGCAGAGTGCAGGAGCCATGGGGTAATGGGGGGCACTACGGTGGATGTATGGGGCAGAGTACAGGAGCTATATGGTGCTGGGGGGCAGTACTGGGCATCTATAGGGCAGAGTACAGGAGCTATATGGTGCTGTGGGGCAGTACTGGGCATCTATAGGGCAGAGTACAGGAGCTATATGGCGCTGTGGGGCAGTACTGGGCAGCTATAGGGCAGAGTACAGGAGCTATATGGTGCTGGGGGGCAGTACTGGGCATCTATAGGGCAGAGTACAGGAGCTATATGGTGCTGTGGGGCAGTACTGGGCAGCTATAGGGCAGAGTGCAGGAGCCATGGGGCGCTGGGGGGCACTACTGTGGATATATAGGGCAGAGTACAGGAGCTATATGGTGCTGGGGGGCACTACTGTGGATGTACGGGGCAGAGTACAGGAGCTATATGGTGCTGGGGGGCACTACTGGGCATCTATGGGGCAGAGTGCAGGAGCCATGGGGTGCTGGGGGGTACTAGTGTGGATGTATGGGGCAGAGTACAGGACCTATATAGTGCTGTGGGGCAGTACTGGGCATCTATGGGGCAGAGTACAGGAGCTATAGGGTGCTGGGGGGCACTACTGTGGATGTATGGGGCAGAGTACAGGATCTATATGGTGTTGTGGGGCAGTACTGGGCATCTATAGGGCAGAGTGCAGAAGCCATGGGGTGCTGGGGGCACTACTGTGGATATATGGGGCAGAGTACAGGAGCTATATGGTGCTGTGGGGCAGTACTGGGCATCTATAGGGCAGAGTGCAGGAGCCATGGGGTAATGGGGGGCACTACTGTGGATGTATGGGGCAGAGTACAGGAGCTATATGGTGCTGTGGTGCAGTACTGGGCATCTATAGGGCAGAGTGCAGGAGCCATGGGGTGCTGGGGGGCACTACTGTGGATGTATGGGGCAGAGTACAGGAGCTATATGGTGCTGGGGGGCACTACTGTGGATGTATGGGGCAGAGTACAGGAGCTATATGGTGCTGTGGGGCAGTACTGGGCATCTATAGGGCAGAGTGCAGGAGCCATGGGGTGCTGGGGGGCAGTACTGGGCATCTATAGGGCAGAGTGCAGGAGCCATGGGGTGCTGGGGGGCAGTACTGGGCATCTATAGGGCAGAGTACAGGAGCTATATGGTGCTGTGGGGCAGTACTGGGCATCTATAGGGCAGAGTGCAGGAGCCATGGGGTGCTGGGGGGCACTACAGTGGATGTATGGGGCAGAGTACAGGAGCTATATGGTGCTGGGGGGCAGTACTGGGCATCTATAGGGCAGAGTGCAGGAGCCATGGGGTAATGGGGGGCACTACGGTGGATGTATGGGGCAGAGTACAGGAGCTATATGGTGCTGGGGGGCAGTACTGGGCATCTATAGGGCAGAGTACAGGATCTATATGGTGTTGTGGGGCAGTACTGGGCATCTATAGGGCAGAGTGCAGAAGCCATGGGGTGCTGGGGGCACTACTGTGGATGTATGGGGCAGAGTACAGGAGCTATATGGTGCTGTGGGGCAGTACTGGGCATCTATAGGGCAGAGTGCAGGAGCCATGGGGTAATGGGGGGCACTACAGTGGATGTATGGGGCAGAGTACAGGAGCTATATGGTGCTGGGGGCAGTACTGGGCATCTATAGGGCAGAGTACAGGAGCTATATGGTGCTGTGGGGCAGTACTGGGCATCTATGGGGCGGAGTACAGGAGCTATATGGTGCTCTGAGGCAGTACTGGGCATCTATAGGGCAGAGTACAGGAGCTATATGGTGCTGGGGGGCAGTACTGGGCATCTATGGGGCGGAGTACAGGAGCTATATGGTGCTGTGAGGCAGTACTGGGCATCTATAGGGCAGAGTGCAGGAGCCATGGGGTGATGGGGGGCACTACTGTGGATGTATGGGGCAGAGTACAGGAGCTATAGGGTGCTGTGGGGCAGTGTTGTGGATCTATAGGGCAGAATGGAGGTGCTATGGAGCACTGTGGGTCACTGTGTGTCAGCGTGTGGTTCACTCACCTGCAGAGTGTTCAGCCTCTTCAGGGGTGTTTCTCCCCACAACAGCCCCGTTGACCTCACAGGCGCCCTGACCCCCACACCGCCCCATAGACCCTTGTGATCCCCCCTCCCGTCCCCGCCATGGTGTGCAGTGGAGGCGCAGTCAGCTGGAGCTGGGGGGGGCGCGGTCAGCCGGCGTTGGGGGGGGGCGCGGTCAGCCGGAGCTGGGGGGGGCGCAGTCAGCCGGAGCTGAAGGGGCAGGCAGCCGGAGCTGGGGGGCGCAGTCAGCCGGAGTTGGGGGGGCAGGCAGCCGGAGTTGGGGGGCGCAGTCAGCCGGAGCTGGGGGGGGCGCAGGCAGCCGGAGCTGGGGGCGCAGGCAGCCGGAGCTGGGGGGGGCGCAGTCAGCCGGAGTTGGGGGGCGCAGTCAGCCGGAGCTGGGGGGGGCGCAGCCAGCCGGAGCTGGGGGGGGCGCAGCCAGCCAGAGGGGGGCGGCCAGGCTGCCTTCGCTGTTCTCTGAGCAGGAGCTGCAGTGGGAAAGGGAAGGAAAGGGCCGTTATTTGTGTCACAGTCCTGGGAAACAGCCCCGAATCCCCCCGCTTCAGTATTAACCCAGTGAGCAAATTAACTGCCAAAAAAATGGATCTTAAAAGCTTCTTTGAGCACAAATTATCCTAAAAACAGACCCAAAATGAAGTAAATTGAATTTGAGACCAAAGAGCCTTAAAAATCTCAAAAACCCACCCAAATATGGTCCCTCACAGCTTTATATAATAAGATATATATGTAAAAATAGATTAGATACATTACATAGTAATTATATATATTAATATATATATTAATATTATATAATGAATATCATTATTATTACAACATTAAGTTATATATCATCATATTATGCCATTATATATTAATTATAAATTACATTAAGTAATATCAATGAATATTAGTTGATCAGTTAATTATATCAGATTATATATTATATATTTCTACTATTCATCATATTATATCTTATAGTAGTATATTACTATATGGATTTTATCTATATATTTAATATTAATATATTACTTAATAAATTAAATAATATATTAAATTAAAATTAAGTTAAATTAAATTAAAATCCATAACTAAATGTAAAATCCCATGTAACAATGCAGCGGGTTCACCTTCCTCTCCTCGAGACAGCGCGGGGGCGGGGCCAGGGGAGGTTCCCAATGTAACCCAATGTAACAATGCAGCGGGTTCACCCTCCTCTCCTCGAGACAGCGCGGGGGCGGGGCCAGGGGAGGCTCCCAATGTAACCCAATGTAACAATGCAGCGGGTTCACCCTCCTCTCCTCGAGACAGCGCGGGGGCGGGGCCAGCGGGAGGTTCCCAGGCGGCACCGGCCAATCAGCGAGCGGCTCCTCGGCCCCTCAGCGTGGGGGGAGAACGGGACGGGGAGACAAAATGGCGGCGCGTTAAAAAGCCGAATTTGTTCCCGCTTAAATATTAATTCAGTAAATTGTAAATAAATAGATTTTTAAAGCTTTTTTTGGGGCGTAAAGCAGCACCAGATCTGGGACCCCCAGCTCAGACACGTTCAATAAAGTGAATTCAGCCCTAAACCCCCAAAAAGCACCGAAATGCCCCTCCCGACTTTAAATACAATAATTTACACACTGATTTCGACAACTATTTAAATTATTGTAACAATTAATAATTTAAACAAGTAAGCGGCTTTAGGAGCCTCAGAACCGCCCAAAATGCTCAAAAAAAAAAAACCCTCATAAAACCTCAAAAAGCCCCGTTTAAATATAATAATTTAAATTAATAAGCGGTTAAAAGGAAACAACGCATTAGGACTCGCAACCCTGGAAACAGCCCCGAATCCCCCCGGCTCTAAACATCAATCTATTGCAGAAATTCCGATCAAAGTGGATTCAAAAGCTCTAAAGCGGCGAATCGGCCGCTCGGGCTCCAAACGCGATAAACGAACCTTTAAAAGCCGATGGAGCCCAACGGCCCGAGCGGCTCCGAGCGCTGAGCGATGGACAGTGCAGAGCTGCGGGAGCCGGCCCGACCCGCGCGGGAACAAAACCGCCAACAGCGCTTTGAACACAACAATTCAAATAAACAAGGGCTCTAAAACCCTGATTGGGACTCACAATCCCGGGAAAAGCCCCAAATCCCCCCGAGCTTTGAACTTTAACTCTCCTGATAAACCCTCAATAAACAGATTTTAAAGGCGCCTTTTGGCACAAATCGGCACCAAAATACCCAAAAAGTACGTAAAAAAACTTTTAAAAGCCGAATTGCTGAGAAAAGCCCCGACCCGGCTCCTCCCGCTCTCAACACAACGATTCAAACCGTTAAAGCGGCTCCGGGAGCCTTAACCGCCCACCCCCGCCAACCCGCGGCTTTAAAACCCCAATTTCGATCAAAACCCCCAACCCCACCCCAGCCCGCCGCTCGCTCATTAACCCGCCGAGCCCCAATTAACACCCGCACGATAATTACCGCCCTAGCCCGTCCCGTTACCCGATTCCGGCCGCTCTCGGGTTTCCCGCCGCGGGCTGGGGGGGGGGGGGGGTGCTCAGCCGGTTCGTCAGCGCTGAGGAGCTCGCGCAGCCGCTGCCGCCTCCACGTGTCTGCTCCTGCGCGCGCCCTGCGCCGCCCCCTTTATCACCTCGTTGTCCCGCCCAGTCCCGCCCCCCGCCCGCCCCCCGGCCAATGGGCGAGCGCCGCCCTCAGCCGCGCTGCCCAATCAGCACTCCGTTGCTGTGGGCGAACGTCGGCGGCAAAACGACGACCAATCAGCGCCTTCTCTACCTCAGGAGCGCTAGCGAATCAGCGCCGGTTACTGGGAGCGCGAAATTTGGCAGAAAGGCAGTGACCAATCAGTGCCTTCCTCCCCTCAGCCACACGATGACCAATCAGCGCCTTTCTCTCACCCCCTCTGAGAACCCCACGTGGGGATGAGCCAATGGACGACTCCCGTGGCTGACACCGTCAGCCAATCAGCGAGCGCCTCCTCCCTCCCTCGGTATAAAATAGCGAATGCGAACAGAAGAGGGAGACAAGATGGCGGAAGAGGAGGCGTCCTGGCTGCGTGCGGCGGCGATTGAGGAGGAAGGCGGACAGTCGGGGCTGAGCGGAAAACCGGCGGCTCCTTCGGCCGCGGCGGCTCCTCCGGCAGCGACAGCAGCAGCGATCGGGGGATGGGGGGAAGGGGCAAAAAAGCGGCGGCTTCTCCGGCCGCGGCAGCAGCAGCGAGCGGGGAATGGGGGGGGGGCGAAAAAGCGGCGGCTTCTCTGGCCGCGGCAGCAGCAGCGATCGGGGGATGGGGGGGGGAACCGGCGGCTTCTCCGGCCGCGGCAGCAGCAGCGATCGGGGGATGGGGGGGGGAACCGGCGGCTTCTCCGGCCGCGGCAGCAGCAGCGATCGGGGATGTGGGGGCGGGAACCGGCGGCTTCTCCGGCCGCGGCAGCAGCAGCGATCGGGGATGTGGGGGCGGGAACCGGCGGCTTCTCCGGCCGCGGCCAGGACGTGGCTTCACCGGCACCGGGGGCGCGAGCCCGCGCGCTGCGGGGCTGCGGGCGGGTGCGGGGCCGGGGGCTCCGGGGGTCCCGAGCGGCGGCCGTGGGGCGGGAGGGGCGGCTGTGGTGATAACCAGCGGGGCACTTAGGTGGCTGCTGTGGGGGCTCCTCAGAGGCGTGTCTGGAGCTTATGGGGCAGGAACGGGGCTGCTGTAGCGGTACCGGTGGGGCAGCCATAGGGCTGCTATGGAGTTACTTTGGGGTCAACTGGGGGGGGGGGGGGGGGGGGCGCGGCAGCGCGCGCAGCTGAGTGTGGCCCCACCCACGGGGGTGGGGTCAGTGCTGAGGGGCGGGGACTGGGAGGACACGCCCATTGGGAGGTCAGCCTGGGGAAAGTGGGCAGGGGTGGAGCCTCCGTGTGTCACGCCCCCATAGGAGGAGCCTCTTGGGGTAGGGAGAGGGGCACGCCCTAAGGGGGCGTGGCTTAGGAAGGGAGGGGTGGAGCCGAGATAAGGGTGGGCTCTGTACAGCACGTGCTCTGAGGGGCGTGGCTTAGGAGGGGCTGAGTTTGGGGGCGGGGCTTTGATACATCATGCTGCTGGGGGTGGGCGCGATGAAAGGGGAGGGGTCTGTAAGGGACACGCCCCTCGGGGAGGGCACAGACTGGCAGGGGCGGAGCTTGGACGGGGTGGAGTTGGGGGTGTGGCTTTCTCAGACACGCCCCTGGAGGGAGAGGCCAGACTGGACAGCACACTGAAAAATTAAAATTAACTTGTTAACCACATCGAGTTTGCTGACTTTTATTTTAACTCAGAGGTAATTAATACTGGTCATGTTTTTGCACAACCCCAGAAAAGCCGTGGTTAAATTCAGACTGTCATAACTCACTGTTTTCTGATTTTATTTTACATCTACATATCTTTTACTGTTCCGTTGGGAATCATCACTGCCTGGGAACTTTTTAACACCTCTATTTATAAACAGCCACTATTTAGTGGTTCCTTTTTACTTCTCTTTAAAAAAAAAAGTAACATTTTGACTCCGTTTGGTTCTGAGCTTTGTTGCCTCCAATCTCATGGCTCTGTTATAATTTAAATACTAAACACTCCCCATTACTTTCCAATGCTGTTTAAAATCTAAAGCTTCCTTACTTTGTTTCCTATGCAGTCATTCGTGCCTGCCTGCAGTTTATTTCATAACGGTTGTGCAAATGGAGCTACCAAAGACTCCACATTAGTTTTCTGCCTTTACCATTTCAAAGGAATTCCAAACAATGTGGTTTTTAAACTAGGATTCAGATTGGGAATAAATGCTGCCTAGTTCACCAAGAAGTAATAGCTGAAATTAAATTCAGTTATTGCTCACGCCTAAATAATTTCATTTATTTACACTTTAACATTTTTATCATTACATTACTACCAGCCGGATTAACTAGCACACATTATTTTTTATTATAAACTAGAGGTTTTTTCTCCACAGGTATTACTTCCAATTAGTGCTCCAGTATTTATATTCCACTCTTTTAAATTTTACTACATCAATTGGAGATAATTACTGTCTGCAGAGTTTTCAGTAACAGCTAGAGTAGATGACAGGCATTATTTACTCCCAAAGACTCTTCTGGTTACTCTTATTCACGTTTTCATTCTAAATGTCTTACAGTAAGTAAGTAGTTACAATCATAAAACACCAGGGCCTTGGAATTTCCAGGAAAACCCACCGCAGCGCCTCGACGCGTCCAGAGATCGTCGGTGCCGGCTCCGCCAACGACGCGCCCAGCCAGCCCCACGGCTGGGTGCCGGCTCACCACGCTTCGGGTGCCGGCTCTGCAGGTGCTGAGACATTCAAGATTGGTTTTGTATATTTTGTATTATTTTCTCTATTCTTATCAGTAGCATTAGTAAAACATTGTTAATATTTCCAGCTCTCTTCTCTCTGTCCTTCTCCCCCTCCCGATCGCCTGTCAGAAAAGGAAAACAGCCCCAGCGGGCAGCTCATTACTTTAAAATGCCATTCACATACGTACATACCAGAGCCCCCAAACCCGGGGGTCAGCGCCCCGAACAGCCGCAGCCACGTCCCACAGGCCGGCAGCCGCCCCCCGGCACGCTGGGGACGGACGACGGTGCCGCGTCTCCCGCTCCGGCGCTGCTCCCCCCACCGGGGCTGGGGGTCTGCTGAGCATGGGGCGGTCACAGTTCCCCCTGAAACACAGCAATTCCACATGAGAGTTCTTGAAACATAGCCCCTCGTTTTGCACGTTTCCAGAAAGCATTTCTTATGTCAACTGCCTGATGACAGGCTTGTCTTTTGTAACTTAATCACACTATACATTAATTTAGCAGCTTCTCTTGAATTCCCCCCCTTGCAATATACTTGCAAATTCTTTGGCAGTACAAATCTACGAAATATTATCACCTCGTGCTGTGGTACAGCACAAGTATTTGTTACCCGCCTGCAGTGCCAAACAGAACACTGTAGCACAATGTAAGTCAAAATGGCTCGCATCAAAATCAGAGTCATAAGATCAACGCTGACAGAGCTCTGAAGCCGCAGCTCCTGCCGGTTCTGATGGTTCTTTCTTATCTGGCACCTCTGACTGCTTGTGTTTCTTATCTGGCACCTCTGGCTGCTTCGGGGCAAACAGCGTCTCTGCCCCCTGGCCGTGCGCTGCAGTACCCGAGTTTCGCCACAGGGCGGCAGCACTGAGGCGCGCCGCGGCACCGCATTGGGGAGGCCGGGTGCAGCACCGCGCTTTGTCCACAGGACGGCGACACTGAGACCCGCCGCGGCACAAATGGCATTTCTGTCCCCCCAGAAATCCTGGGTCCCTCCGGAACTCCTGGGGGGAAAAAAACATGCCCCTGGCGGTGGGGGGCTGTGCTGGTTTTGTTACAAAACAAGCTTCTCTTTTAGTGAATTTGCCTGTCAGCTAAAGCTTCATATTAGCTGCATTTTCCTGGACAACCAGATACATGTTGTGGTAAACAGAGCAATGGAATGCTAACTTGTTGCTAAGGACACATTCACATCTTGCAAGAGGGGCAACAAGAAACAGGTGACCGAGAAACTGACCGACTGTGTATAACATCCCATTCATGTGAATACTTCATATAAAAGTGGGAGATCACGAGGATCTTGTCCTCCTAATGGATATTGGTCTCCAAATTGTAGCCTGGGAAATGAAACGATATGCTGGAAGAATCGAAGCAAAGCAAATCCCTTGGAGGAAATGGGGGATTTAAGGAGATCTTGGCAGAATCCTGCCTCTACTGATGTCAACGAACCATGGAAAGCCCCCGATGGATTATTTTGGATATGTGGGAACAGAGCTTAGAACGAGTTAATGCCTAAATGGAGAGGGTCTTGTACAATAGGGATAATTCAACCAGCATTTTTCCTTTTCCCAAAGGAAAAAGGGAGTTATCTGGGGAAACCTCTGTACGAAACTTTAAAGAGAGAGAAGAGGGGTTTAACAAATGTCCCCATAGGAGGAACGCAAACTTGGAGAGATGATGAATGGCCTGCGAAAAGGATAATTGAATACTATGATCCAGCCACCTGGGCCCAAGATGGAAGCTGGGGATACCGTACCCCAATATACATGCTAAACCGAATTATCCGGTTGCAAGCAGTGGTTGAAATACTAAGCAACCGGACAGCTGAGGCACTGAATCTCATAGCAAGACAATTGTCTCAGACCAGGGCTGCAGTGGACCAAAATCGGGTAGCCTTAGATTATCTTTTAGCTGAAGAAGGGGGTGTCTGTGGGAAATGGGATACTTCTGAGTGTTGTTTAGAAATAGATGGTAATGGGGAAGCTATCATGAAAACAGCAGAGGAGATAAAACGAGTTGCGCATGTCCCAGTACAGAAATGGAATTCTATACTTACCGGCCATTGGTGGGATCACTTCTTTGGGGGAGCTGTTTGTACCGTGTATGATCCCGTGCGTTATTCGGTTAATACATTCAGTACTCCAGGCCATGCAAATCTCAGCCGTGCCTATAGATCCTGAAATGGCAACAAAAGGAACAGGGTATAAATTGATGATTTTCAAAGATAACACCAAACTGGACCTGGCCGCCGCTAGGCAAGTACTAGCTAACGTTGAGGCCAAAGCACGAATCAAGAGGATAAAAAGAAAACGTGGCAACTGTCAAAAATGCAGCTGTGATTCGTGCTAAGATGTTGAATGTTTACAGATATAACCAAATGAGGCACGTGCTCTGAACCTGGAAAAAGGAAAAGCTGTAGTTTTTGCCGTTCCAGTGCACGGTCAGAACCAAGGCCTATCCAAGAATTAAACCGAACTACGGTACGCCTCACCGCTACATACAGAGCTGGCTTTACACCGCAACGGAGCACCGGAACAACGGGTACCAAAAGCCCGGCCCCAGCTCTCAGCAAAGAAAGACTCCTCACCCGTCCACGCGCGTCCCCGCGGCGACCTGACCGAGACCAGGAGTCTCTCCACAGAAATCCCCGGGGCGCGCCGAGAGAGTCCTCGACTCCACGGGTCCTGCGGCCGCACAGAGCGGGTCCTCTGGCCGCCTCGCCGCCCGAAACGGGGAAAGAAACGGGACGGCAGAGTCAGCGGCGCTGCTAAGCCGCGTGCTGTACTGCATTGGATGAGGTTAGTTATAACCGTTTGGTTTCTCGCTGACAACACATCTGTTAATTATTAGTTAAATATAAACTAAGCTCTCAGCTTCTAAACAACGTGTTACTTAACCTTCCGTCTCCCTCCTCTCATGCAGAAGGATCTAAAAGGCGAAAAATGTCCCCTCACCGTGCAGGCGCTCAGAAAGCATTTCCCTCACGTCAACCGGTTCATGAGGGCTACATCTTCTATAACTTCATCACAGCATACGTTAACTTGGCAGCTTCTCTTCAAAAGCGAGAAGAGAACACAGGGACAGGCACCTGAAAAAACAAGGCAGAGAACAAAGCAGCTGGGAACATCGTGTCATTTACACGTGCACGTACCACCACCCCCCAAAAGTGGGGGGGCTCCCCTAGGAAAACAAAGCGGGGGCAGCGCCCCAAACAGCCGCAGCCCCCGGCCCGCAGGCCGGCACCTGCCCCCCGGCACGGCAATGCTGCTGGCCAGCCTGAGCAGGGAGCTGTTCGTGCCGGCCAATATCGATACCCCCCTTCGCTCTCTCGCGGGAGAGCAAGTTCTTCAGCTTTCTGGGCAGAAGTCCCTGGAGGTAAAGGTTCAGCTCCCATTACCTGCTGGGCAGCCGTCCCCGCACGCCCGGCTTCACGTACCCCTTGCTTTGCGCAAAGCTGCTTCCATCAGTGACCCGGGAGTCTTCGGCATCCTCCAGCGGACGGTCCTTTCAATCCGCTCCTGCTGTTGCCAAGCATTCGTGGGCCACCGACTGCAAGACAGATCCACTGAGGAAAGAAGCCGCACCGACAACGTTAGCAGTAGCAATATTTACACCATTAAACGTTCTAAGGAGGCACCGAGGGAGGGATGTTGTTTGCACACAAACGGGGACCTGACCCCCGTCGGGGGGACGGACGCTGACACGCGGAGACCTGACTGCGAACCCCGCGGGTCACACAGCGTCTCTGCCCCCTGGCAGCTTCTCTTCACAAGCGAGAAAACAGGGACAGGTATCTGAAAAAACAAGGCAGAGAACACAGCAGCGGGGGGGACAGAGGAAAAGAGGCCGGAAGAGCACCGAGGAACAGGGCAGAGGAAGAAACAAATCGGCGCGGCGGGGCGGAGACGGAGGAAAAAAGCCCGGCACGGTCAATGGGACAGAGAGGAACGCGGCCACGGGCAGGGAGCGGGACACGGGGACGCAGCGAGAAACCACGGGATGCGGGGAGATACCAAAACATCGGCAAAAAAGACTCTTTAACACTGTTCTGAAAGTGTTAAACGGCAGGCAATTTCAATACAGCGCACCGCACGCTCAAGGATCGCCCCTGTAATCGAGCGTGCATGTGACTCACGCTTCTTGGTATTGATTACATCTACCTATTGGATATTCCTTTGCTCCCAGCGCTTAGTTAATGCATTAGACGGAAGCTCTTTCCATAACCCCACCCTTCGCTGGCAGTCCATCCTTGGTGTGCCAGCGTGTCCACCAAGGGTCTCCAGCGGTCCCCGGTGCCCCCCCGCCCCACTGTCGGCTTCTCGACCTCATTTCTTGAGCACGCCCACTGTCATTTTGTGCTGCTACTCAAGTAGCTCCTTCTCCATTCAGTGGAACATTCCATTTTCCCAGCCTGCGAGCCAAGGACATCCCGCTTTGCGCCACCTCCAGTCCCTGTAGAGCCAGTTTTTCTCTGTTAGGTTTCTGTTACGTTAGGCCTGGTCTTGCTACCTTATGCCGAGGGTTTTCTAAAAGATTTTTGTCCCTCCTATCAACGGGAAGCAAGAGGGAAAGCAACAGGCAAAACCGATGGCAGAGCGAGAGAGACCGCAGGGAGCACAGGGGGCTGGAGGAAGAAAGAGAGGAATGAGGAGCCCCGCGGAGAGACGGAGGGCAGGGAAAAAACAACAAAAAAAGAGAAAAACGGGGCGGGGGGCAGCACGAAGGCTCAGAACAGGAACGAGGATGGGAACAGCGCCGTACAGAATGAAGAAAGCCAGCAACGCTGAGCACGACAAAGGCACAGAGAGAGAAGACGAAGGGAGGGAGGAAGGAAAGAGAAAGACAGGAAGGTCGGGGGACAGAGCAGCACGTACAGACGCAGAGAAGAAGAGAAGAGCGCGGGGACACACAGACGAGAGCGCAGCGGGGGGACACGCACACGGACGAGAGCGCAGCGGGGGGACACGCACACGGACGAGAGCGCAGCGGGGGGACACGCACACGGACGAGAGCGCAGCGGGGGGACGGACACGGACATGAGAGCGCAGCGGGGGGACGGACACGGACACGAGAGCGCAGCGGGGACAAGAGAACAGCGGGGACAAGAACGGGCCAGAGAAAGCATGGGGAAAAAGGAGACGGAGGGGCAGGGAGGCACCAGGACACAGAAGCCGGGGACGAGGCCCGAGGGCCAGAGACTCACAGCGGCTCTCGCTTTTGGTGGCTGCCAGGAGGCTTCTAACAGCTCAGACGCTCCTGTCCCCTCCTCTCCTCCCTCGGGGCGCTCGGCCGTCCTCAGCCTAGGAGAACACGGTGGGGTGTCAGGGCTGCTACGAGACGAGGCTTCGGGGACACGGAGCCTCGCTGGCTCGCTCGCCACGCAGCCGTCCCGCTCCGGGATACGCGCACGGACCTGCCGCGCACGTTGACGGCCTGGCCCGCTGCACGCCACCCAGAGGGACCCTTCGCCACCCGGAGAGAGGGGCTCCCTCTCTTACCCGCCGCAGGAAGCAGACGTCGGGCCGACGGCCCCGCATTTCTTCCTCTTTACCTCTCCGGCTCCAGCCGCGGCAGCACCCGTCCACGGACGGGACGCGCTCCCCCGTCCCTTTTCCCGCCGCGCTGCCAGACGAGCCTCGCCAGCCCGAGGCGGGCGCAGCCGACGGCATCCCCGGGGTGGCAGCGAACGGCCGCATCCTCAGCGTGGCCTCTGGGAGCGGGAAAGAAGAAGCAGCAGCCGTTAGCACCGTAGCTCACCCCTGCCTGAGCCTGCTCCTTCCGCACGGGCCACCGGAGAGGTGCCGAGGGCTGGCCTGCCGCCTTCACCGTGGGGCTCGGGAGCGGCCCGGGAACACGGGACGGGTTCGCAGGAGCTGCCGCAGCTGGGGGCGGCTGCACGGGGCGAGCGGGGCCGCGGGAGGAGGCTCAGGGGGAGCTCTGGCGAGCTGGGGACGCACCCGGCATCTGCCCCCGGCCGGCTGGCGCCTCCTGCTCCTCTGCGGCACGCTGGCCAATACACTGACAATACACCTACTAGTTAAATAGAAACTAAGCACTCTGCTTCTAAACAACGTGTTATTTAATCTTCTGTCTCCCTCTTGTCATGCAGAAGGATCTAAGAGGTGAAAAATATCCCCTCAGCGTGCAGGGGGTCAGAAAGCATTTACCTCACATCAACTGGTTAATGAGGGTATGAGTTCTTATAACTTCATCACAGCATACACTAACTTGGCAGCTTCTCTTGAATTCCCCCCTTTGCAATATACTTGCAAATTGTCTGGCAGTATAAATCTACAAAATATTATCACCTCGTGCTGTGGTACAGCACAATTATTTGTTACCCACTAGCAGTGCCAAACAGAACTCTGTAGCATAATGTAAGTCAAAATGACTAGCATCAACATCAGACTCATAAGATCAACGCTGACGGAGCTGTGAAGCCGCAGCTCCTGCCGGTTCTGACGGTTCTTTCTTATCTGGCACCTCTGGCTGCTTGTGTTTCTTATCTGGCACCTCTGGCTGCTTCGGGTCAAGCAGCGTCTCTGCCCCCTGGCCGTGCGCTGCAGTACCCGAGTTTCGCCACAGGGCGGCGACACTGAGAGCCGCCGCGGCAGCCCCGGGCGAGCGCTCGCGCCGCGTGTCGCGGGAATCCCGAAAAAAAAAACCCAAAAAACAAACGCAACAAAACAAAAAAGCACACGGAGAGCCGCGGCACGAAAGCCGCGCCTACGGGACACGGAACCCGCCGCGCCTCGCCCCGAGCTCCCGCCGAAGCGGCGCCCCACCACCGAGCCTGCAACCGCGCCTCAGCTCCGCTTTTAAACGTGCCCCCACTAACGGGGGCTGCGCCGCTCCCGGAGGGACTGCCGGACCGGGCACGGGCGCTGCGCCGGAGGGAGACGCGGCTCCAGACCGCAAGCCTTCAGCGCACCTGCCCTCGGGGTCGCACGCCGCCCACCAGCTTCGCCAGCTCGGCCGTAAGGGCGGGGGGGAAACGGAGCCCATCCCGCTCCCCCCGTTCCAACGGCACGGTCCCCGTGGCCGCACTCACCTGCCGCGTCTCTCGCCGCTCCGTTCCCCTCGCGCTCTCCCGCCGTCCCGCCGGGCTCCGCGGGCACCGACCCCGCCGGCCGCAGCGAGCGCTCCGCAGCAGCCCCGACACCCGTTCCCGTTCGCTCCCGGTTACCCACCCCCCCCAAGGCGCTCGCGGTTTGGACATGCGCAGTAGGGATACCGCAGCACCCGCCCCTTGCCGCGTCCCGGTTGGCTGCCTAGGACACGTCAATCACCTCTCTCGCCGCCTATCAGCGCTCGCTATTGGGGCATGCGCAGTAGGGAGACCGCAATGCCCGCCTCTTCGGCAACATCATTGGCTGCCGGCAGCACGCCAATCACCATGTTCTCCGCCTATCAGCGCTCGCTCTTTGGGGCATGCGCAGTACGGAGCCCTCAACGCCCGCCCCTCTGGCAACCTGATAGGCGGACAGAGTGGCAACTGACGTGCCTAGGCAGCCAACCAGCGCTCCGACCCTCCAGCCCTCCAGCCCTCCCGCGCCAGCTGATTGGCCCGCTCTGAATCCTCTCAATCCTCTCCCGCACGGCCTCTCCTTGGGGAAAAAACATGCCCAAACACTAGGGAGCCGTGGGGAAACCAGTGAGAGACAAGACGGACAGCAGCAACGGCAAGTGCAATCTGGCTTCAATTCTGATCGTGCACTTCAAAGCCTCTCTCAGTCCTACCAATGACTGTTCCTTTTCTGGAAGGACAAACTTTCTTATCTGAACATCCTAAATTGAAGACTCCACGGAACAGAACGGGGATTGAGCCGCAGGACAACAGGCCATCGATTTACACTAATGGGGAAAAAAAAACCCTAGAAGTCAACCCCAAATTTAAAATTGTACGTGTCTTTTCCAAGCAGAATGAGCCTGTGATTCCACAAAAAAGGAGGGCAAAGAGCAGGTCAGCTTATCAGAGAAAGACAGTGACAGGGAGCCAGACAAGGTGACACAGAGAGAGGGAGAGCGAGGCAAACGGGACGGAGAGGCCAAAATGAGCGCTCCACAGCCTCCCCCACCTCGCCCCGAGACACCACGGACACGTTTGCAAGGCAGGCAGCTGTTCAAACGGGATTGAGTCGGCGCACTCTGATTGGCTGCTTTACACCCCACCGCGCCGTCCTCCTATTGGATGCGCCTTCCGCGGTCCGCGCCCAGGTGCCCGCCTCACGTCGGACCTGACTGAGGACTGCGCACTTTGGGCATGCGCAGTACGGACACCTCAACGCCCGCCCCTCCGGCAACCTGATTGGCTGCCTACGCACATCACTTGCCATTCTCCCCGCCTATCAGCGCTCCGCCCCTCCTGCCCTCCCGAGCGATCTGATTGGCCCATTCTGAATCCTCACCATTTAGAAACAGCCGCTACTTAGTGGTTCCTTTTTACTTCTCTTTTTAAAAAAAAAAAAAAAAAAAAAGTAACGTTTTGACTCCGTTTGGTTCTGAGCGTTGTTGCCTCCAATCTCATGGCTCTGTTATAATTTAAATACTAAACACTCCCCATTACTTTCTACTTTACTACTGTTTAAAATCTAAAGCTTCCTTACTTTGTTTCCTATGCAGTCATTCATGCCTGCCTGCAGTTTATTTCATAACGGTTGTGCAAATGGAGCTACCAAAGACTCCACATTAGTTTTCTGCCTTTACCATTTCAAAGGAATTCCAAACAATGTGGTTTTTAAACTAGGATTCAGATTGGGAATAACTGCTGCCTAGTTCACCAAGAAGTAATAGCTGAAATTAAATTCAGTTATTGCTCACGCCTAAATAATTTCATTTATTTACACTTTAACATTTTTATCATTACATTACTACCAGCCGGATTAACTAGCACACATTATTTTTTATTATAAACTAGAGGTTTTTTCTCCACAGGTATTACTTCCAATTAGTGCTCCAGTATTTATATTCCACTCTTTTAAATTTTACTACATCAATTGGAGATAATTACTGTCTGCAGAGTTTTCAGTAACAGCTAGAGTAGATGACAGGCATTATTTACTCCCAAAGACTCTTCTGGTTACTCTTATTCACGTTTTCATTCTAAATGTCTTACAGTAAGTAAGTAGTTACAACAATAAAACACCAGGGCCTTGGCATTTCCAGGAAAACCCACCGCAGCGCCTCGACGCGTCCAGAGATCGTCGGTGCCGGCTCCGCCAACGACGCGCCCAGCCAGCCCCACGGCTGGGTGCCGGCTCACCACGCTTCGGGTGCCGGCTCTGCAGGTGCTGAGACATTCAAGATTGGTTTTGTATATTTTGTATTATTTTCTCTATTCTTATCAGTAGCATTAGTAAAACATTGTTAATATTTCCAGCTCTCTTCTCTCTGTCCTTCTCCCCCTCCCGATCGCCTGTCAGAAAAGGAAAACAGCCCCAGCGGGCAGCTCATTACTTTAAAATGCCATTCACATACGTACATACCAGAGCCCCCAAACCCGGGGGTCAGCGCCCCGAACAGCCGCAGCCACGTCCCACAGGCCGGCAGCCGCCCCCCGGCACGCTGGGGACGGACGACGGTGCCGCGTCTCCCGCTCCGGCGCTGCTCCCCCCACCGGGGCTGGGGGTCTGCTGAGCATGGGGCGGTCACAGTTCCCCCTGAAACACAGCAATTCCACATGAGAGTTCTTGAAACATAGCCCCGCGTTTTGCACGTTTCCAGAAAGCATTTCTTATGTCAACTGCCTGATGACAGGCTTGTCTTTTGTAACTTAATCACACTATACATTAATTTAGCAGCTCCTCTTGAATTCCCCCCCTTGCAATATACTTGCAAATTCTTTGGCAGTACAAATCTACGAAATATTATCACCTCGTGCTGTGGTACAGCACAAGTATTTGTTACCCGCCTGCAGTGCCAAACAGAACACTGTAGCACAATGTAAGTCAAAATGGCTCGCATCAAAATCAGAGTCATAAGATCAACGCTGACAGAGCTCTGAAGCTGCAGCTCCTGCCGGTTCTGATGGTTCTTTCTTATCTGGCACCTCTGACTGCTTGTGTTTCTTATCTGGCACCTCTGGCTGCTTCGGGGCAAACAGCGTCTCTGCCCCCTGGCCGTGCGCTGCAGTACCCGAGTTTCGCCACAGGGCGGCAGCACTGAGGCGCGCCGCGGCACCGCATTGGGGAGGCCGGGTGCAGCACCGCGCTTTGTCCACAGGACGGCGACACTGAGACCCGCCGCGGCACAAATGGCATTTCTGTCCCCCCAGAAATCCTGGGTCCCTCCTGAACTCCTGGGTCCCTCCTGAACTCCTGGGGGAAAAAAACATGCCCCTGGCGGTGGGGGGCTGTGCTGGTTTTGTTACAAAACAAGCTTCTCTTTTAGTGAATTTGCCTGTCAGCTAAAGCTTCATATTAGCTGCATTTTCCTGGACAACCAGATACATGTTGTGGTAAACAGAGCAATGGAATGCTAACTTGTTGCTAAGGACACATTCACATCTTGCAAGAGGGGCAACAAGAAACAGGTGACCGAGAAACTGACCAGCTGTGTATAACATCCCATTCACGTGAATACTTCATATAAAAGTGGGAGATCGTGAGGATCTTGTCCTCTTTGTCCTTTTTCGTCCCTTCTGCTTATGGCGACATTAGGCGAGTAAGCTTGTGAGGGGGCCAGAGGCAAAGGGACGTGCCCTGAGGAGAACAAATCGAAAGGTTCTTACCTCTGAGAACCCCGCGGGTCACACGGCGTCTCTGCACCGGCACCTGCCCCCGGCCGGCTGGTGCCTCCTGCTCCTCTGCACTCCTCCAGATGCCCTCCTCAGCTTTAATGGGTTTTCCTTTCCCCAAAATATTACTAGACATTTTTGATGGTGACAGCCATGACTCAGATACCTCAGTAGAGAAAAGGAAGTTCCATTTATTTGATGTGTGCTTGCATTTTTCAGCTCAGAATTTAAAAATGCTAATAGAGAGCTTGGCCCTCAATATACTTTTTAACGGAAATTATGTGAATATACTACATATTAGAGCAGCCTCTTGACATCAGGAAGGAGACCTGTCTTAACAGTTATGCTGCTGAAGAACATTAAATGAACAATATACATCTTGTCCTGTTAAAGGGCTTTACAGAAGACCATAATAAAGTTTTCTGTGAGATGTGGCTCTGGGCTGGTTCAGACCATCTCTTCCCCAGTCCATCTCTCCTTTAAGTACCAGAAATAAGCTTCCACATGGACAAGGGGTGGTTTAGGAAAAGTCAACAGACTAGGAGGCATTTATATGAAAAGCACTTAAATTATCTAATCTCTGTAGCTCATTTAAGGACTGCTAGGGAAAGAGAAGGTAGAGATAAAGAAACTTAATGAGGTCAGGCCAAAAAATCAACACATGATCAGCAATCAAATGCTTGCTAACTGCTGCCTGGTCACTGTAAGTGATGAGTTTGACAGTTTCTCAAGAAGGGAGACCATTACAAAAATAGTAAGAACATTCCACTAAAAAAAACCCCACTGAGCCAGTATTAAAGCCATAGTAAACAGTGAAAGCCTAGTAAAGCACTGTTAGTCATTGCTAAAGTATCGCTAAGCAACCCTTTAGCCTCCTCAGGACTGGATCAGCTTAATCACAGCAATAACTCACAGCCCCTCAGCCCTGCTTGCAAGGTTTAGTTTGAAGTGCTGTGTAATTTCCTCTGACACTCCAGTGAGAGTTGCCACTCCAACTCCCAGCCCCTACGGGACTGCAGATCCCAGGGGTTCCAGCAGCCAGGCTGCAGGACACAGCAGCCAGTTCATCCTAAAAGACACACAATGTTAATTCATCCTCACACTTCACTTCTTTGCTGGTTGATAATCAGCAGCTGATACCCATTTTAGTACTGATTTAAAGGAGCTCGGCCTTGTTCTTGCCCAAAGCTAGACTAGCTGCAGTCAAGATTTCTGCTAAAACTGTATTTAACTCCAGTAAAAGACTGAAACCAGGGAACTCCTGGGCACAGACCTCATTGGACTATTGCTCTGAGGTGACAGCTTACTGCTAGGCATTGCCACAATTTCCCCATCTTTATTTTGTATGCCATTTACATCTGTACCATCTCAGCAGGACCTCCAAAGTGGTCCTTCCCTGTATATTAGTAATAAATCACCCACCACAGTGAATTCAACCAGGGTGCCAGCCCACTTGGTCTAGTCTCTAAAGCAAGCTCCAAAGAAAGACAAAAGGAATAAGTGACTTGACCATCACCAACCTGATGTGAAACTCAATGTGATGAGAGGTCAATTAGAGAAGAGCACTAATAAACTCATACTTCAAAAAAAGCCAAGGAGCCTGAGAAAAACAAGTGAAGCAAGTCTTGCAGGTATCCCTAGTGCTGCCCACCCTGTGGTCCCAGGCGCTGGGGAAGCAGCATCCAGCAACACATCCACTTTCCCAGACTACAGCCAACAACACGGGGAGTTCACAGACACCTTCCCAGCCTTTCTTTGCCTCCATCTGAACGTCATTCTCAGATTAGCATAGCTATACTAACAACCAAGCTCCTCAGCCTACACAGTGCTTTGACAAAGGTACAGCCGCTTTCATCTCCAGTCTGACAGATGTGGTTTGTCACCAGCTAGACCCACAGTGTGGTTTTAACGAGCCGTGAGGATTTACTCCTGTAGTTATCTGCTTCCCTTGGCAAGGTGATAATTTCCCGTGAACCAGAATTACTTGTTCACTCCAAAAGTTTAAGTCCATGCCTACAAGAGACATATTTGCTCACAGTAATTTTTATAACAGGAAAATAAAGAGATGGGGGGCAGTATTACTTTTTAGTGAAATCAGGGTGACAGCTACAGAAATACATACTCAGATATTGCGCCTTTGTCAGAATTACCATTTCAGAGCAGGAAAGAGGCGCCATAGAAGTCAGAAACCATTATATATTATCTTTGATTGAGGAAGATCCCAAAAAATTCATGCCCTTTCATAGAGCTTGATGTCTGAGGCAGATGGGGCCAGCTCATATACTCTTACTCACATGGATGAAGAAATGCTCTCCCACCAACACGACAGTCTGGGGGAACTCCTCCCTAATTTAAACAATTCATCTCCCAGCTCATGAAGAAAGAGTTCCTTTCTTTACTTCCTGAAAAGACAATGCACATAAGCAACATACAAGGTGGTTTAGCTTCATTACAGTGACTGCTCCAGATGCTCCCTGAGGGAAAGGAACCAAGAGCAACCCCAGTGAGGGCTCTGCCCAGCTCCCACAGAGCCCAGACACAGCAAACAGAACCACCAAGGGATGAACAGGCCCAGGGCCACCCAAGGAACCCAGTCAGGAGCAAATGCAGACAGGACCAGACAAGCCACAACACATACGCAAGGGGCCATCCAGGAGACACCTACCGACAGCATCAGTCCAAGGAGCACAGGCAACAACAAGGCTGCAGACCAGCACTCCTGCAGCAGAGCTCAAAGAGCAGGTGAGAGCCCTGGGCTGAGCTTAAATAGGATCCAGGGCCTGTGGTCAGGCTGTGGGTGAGGTCCCAGGTGAAGCTGTTCAGACCCATTAAGTCCACCTGACACATAGACCTGCTGGTATACGGTGCATTAAGCCATACTGATTTATTTCTGTGTAAGACCAAAAGCAGACACCCGTCACATATCAGAACATCTCCCAAAACAACCCCGTGATAAAATCCTTTGGCTTCACTGAACCGTGGGTCTCTGGTTGTGAGCAGCCCATTCTCAGGTTAGACCTCGCCTTGCCTGATGAAAATGCTGGGCTGACAACAGGCAGTGGCAGTGCAGATAAATTTTATGTTTTTTTCTGAGTTCCCAAATTTCTCAGGTTAACGCCACCCCAGAAAAAGCACATCACGCAGTTTAAAAACTAAGCCGCCTCCAGTTGAATTTACTTTCCCGCACACCAGCTCCCCTGGGGCAGAGCTCTGAGGAACAGAAATGCCTGGCTTTAGACAGTCAGATTTGAATAAGGCCGTGATAAATTTATTTTTCCTAAAATCCAGCATGTATAGACAGTGTAGTCCACCCTTCCTTTCACGTCTTCCCTATCTGAGGCTGAGCCATCTTCCTTATATTATCATCTCGTGCTATGGTACAGCACAATTATTTGTTACCCAGTAGCAGTACCAAACAGAACACTGTAGCATAATGTAAGTCAAAATGACTAGCATCAAAATCAGACTCATAAGATCAACGCTGATGGAGCTATGAAGCCGCAGCTCCTGCCGGTTCTGACGCTTCTTTCTTATCTGGCACCTCTGACTGCTTGTGTTTCTTATCTGGCACCTCTGGCTGCTTCGGGGCAAACAGCGTCCCCGCCCCCTGGCCGTGCGCTGCAGTACCCGAGTTTCGCCACAGGGCGGCGACACTGAGACCCGCCGCGGCACAAATGTCATTTCTCTCCCCCCCAGAAATCCTAGGTCCCTCCTGAACTCCTGGGTCCCCTCCTGAACTCCTCGGGGAAAAAAACATGCCCCTCGCGGTGGGGGGCTGTCCTGGTTTTGTTACAAAACAAGTTTCTCTTTTAGTGAATTTGCCTGTCAGCTAAAGCTTCATATTAGCTGCATTTTCCTGGAGAACCAGATACATGTTGTGGTAAACAGAGCAATGGAATGCTAACTTGTTGCTAAGGACAGATTCACATCTTGCAAGAGGGGCAACAAGAAACAGGTGACCGAGAAACTGACCAACTGTGTATAACATCCCATTAACGTGAATACTTCATATAAAAGTGGGAGATCATGAGGATCTTGTCCTCCTAATGGATATTGGTCTCCAAATTGTAGCCTGGGAAATGAAACGATATGCTGGAAGAATCGAAGCAAAGCAAACCCCTTGGAGGAAATGGGGGATTTAAGGGGATCTTGGCAGAATCCTGCCTCTACCGATGTCAACGAACCATGGAAAGCCCCCGATGGATTATTTTGGATATGTGGGAATAGAGCTTAGAACGAGTTAATGCCTAAATGGAGAGGGTCTTGTACAATAGGGATAATTCAACCAGCATTTTTCCTTTTCCCAAAGGAAAAAGGGAGTCATCTGGGGAAACCTCTGTACGAAACTTTAAACAGAGAGAAGAGGGGTTTAACAAATGTCCCCAGAGGAGGAACGCAAACTTGGAGAGATGATGAATGGCCTGCGAAAAGGATAATTGAATACTATGACCCAGCCACCTGGGCCCAAGATGGAAGCTGGGGATACCGTACCCCAATATACATGCTAAACCGAATTATCCGGTTGCAAGCAGTGGCTGAAGTAATAAGCAACCGGACAGCTGAGGCACTGAATCTCCTAGCAAGACAATTGTCTCAGACCAGGGCTGCAGTGGACCAAAATCGGGTAGCCTTAGATTATCTTTTAGCTGAAGAAGGGGGTGTCTGTGGGAAATGGAATACTTCTGAGTGTTGTTTAGAAATAGATGGTAATGGGGAAGCTATCATGAAAACAGCAGAGGAGATAAAACGAGTTGCGCGTGTCCCAGTACAGAAATGGAATTCTATACTTACCGGCCATTGGTGGGATCACTTCTTTGGGGGAGCTGTTTGTACCGTGTATGATCCCGTGCGTTATTCGGTTAATACATTCAGTACTCCAAGCCATGCAAATCTCAGCCGTGCCTATAGATCCTGAAATGGCAACAAAAGGAACAGGGTATAAATTGATGATTTTCAAAGGTAACACCAAACTGGACCTGGCCGCCGCTAGGCAAGTACTAGCTAACGTTGAGGCCAAAGCACGAATCAAGAGGATAAAAAGAAAACGGGGGAACTGTGAAAAATGCACTTGTGATTCGTGCTAAGATGTTGAATGTTTACAGATATAACCAGATGAGGCACGGGCTCTGAACCTGGAAAAAGGAAAAGCTGTAGTTTTTGCCGTTCCAGTGCACGGTCAGAACCAAGGCCTATCCAAGAATTAAACCGAACTACGGTACGCCTCACCGCTACATACAGAGCCGGCTTTACACCGCAACGGAGCACCGCAACAACCGGTACCAAAAGCCCGGCCCCAGCTCTCAGCAAAGAAAGACTCCTCGCGCGTCCCCGCGGCGACCCGACCGAGACGAGGAGTCTCTCCAGAAAAATCCCCGGGGCGCGCCGAGAGAGTCCTCGACTCCACGGGTCCTGCGGCCGCACAGAGCGGGTCCTCCGGCCGCCTCGCCGCCCGAAACGGGGAAAGAAACGGGACGGCAGAGTCAGCGGCACTGCTGTACTGCATTGGATGAGGTTAGTTATAACCGTTTGGTTTCTCGCTGACAACACATCTGTTAATTATTAGTTAAATATAAACTAAGCTCTCAGCTTCAAAACAACATGTTACTTAATCTTCCGTCTCCCTCCTCTCATGCAGAAGGATCTAAAAGGCGAAAAATGTCTCCTCACCGTGCAGGCGCTCAGAAAGCGTTTCCCTCACGTCAACCGGTTAATGAGGGCTACATCTTCTATAACTTCATCACAGCATACGTTAACTTGGCAGCTTCTCTTCAAAAGCGAGAAGAGAACACAGGGACAGGCACCTGAAAAAACAAGGCAGAGAACAAAGCAGCTGGGAACATTGTGTCATTTACATATGCACGTACCACCACCCCCCAAAAGTGGGGGGGCTCCCCTAGGAAAACAAAGCGGGGGCAGCGCCCCAAACAGCCGCAGCCCCCGGCCCGCAGGCCGGCACCTGCCCCCCGGCACGGCAATGCTGCTGGCCAGCCTGAGCAGGGAGCTGTTCGTGCCGGCCAATATCGACACCCCCCTTCGCTCTCTCGCGGGAGAGCAAGATCTTCAGCTTTCTGGGCAGAAGTCCCTGGAGGTAAAGGTTCAGCTCCCATTACCTGCTGGGCAGCCGTCCCCGCACGCCCGGCTTCACGTACCCCTTGCTTTACGCAAAGCTGCTTCCATCAGTGACCCGGGAGTCTTCGGCATCCTCCAGCGGACGGTCCTTTCAATCCGCTCCTGCTGTTGCCAAGCATTCGTGGGCCACCGACTGCAGAACGGATCCACTGAGGAAAGAAGCCGCACCGACAACGTTAGCAGTAGCAATATTTGCACCATTAAACGTTCTAAGGAGGCACCGAGGGAGGGATGTTGTTTGCACACAAACGGGGACCTGACCCCCGTCGGGGGGACGGACGCTGACACGCGGAGACCTGACTGCGAACCCCGCGGGTCACACAGCGTCTCTGCCCCCTGGCCGTGCGCTGCAGTACCCGAGTTTTGCCACAGGGCGGCAGCACTGAGGCGCGCCGCGGCACCGCATTGGGGCGGCCGGGTGCAGCACCGCGCTTTGTCCACAGGACGGCGACACTGAGACCCGCCGCGGCAGCCCCGGGCGAGCGGTCGCGCCGCGTGTCGCGGGAATCCCGAAAAAAAAAAACCCAAAAACAAAGGCAACAAAACAAAAAAGCACACGGAGAGCCGCGGCACGAAAGCCGCGCCTACGGGACACGGAACCCGCCGCGCCTCGCCCCGAGCTCCCGCCGAAGCGGCGCCCCAGCACCGAGCCTGCAACCGCGCCTCAGCTCCGCTTTTAAACGTGCCCCCGCTAACGGGGGCTGCGCCGCTCCCGGAGGGACTGCCGGACCGGGCACGGGCGCTGCGCCGGAGGGAGACGCGGCTCCAGACCGCAAGCCTTCAGCGCACCTGCCCTCGGGGTCGCACGCCGCCCACCAGCTTCGCCAGCTCGGCCGTAAGGGCGGGGGGGAAACGGAGCCCATCCCGCTCCCCCCGTTCCAACGGCACGGTCCCCGTGGCCGCACTCACCTGCCGCGTCTCTCGCCGCTCCGTTCCCCTCGCGCTCTCCCGCCGTCCCGCCGGGCTCCGCGGGCACCGACCCCGCCGGCCGCAGCGAGCGCTCCGCAGCAGCCCCGACCCCCGTTCCCGTTCGCTCCCAGTTACCACCCCCCCCCCCCCCCCCCCCCCGAACCGAGCCGCTCGCGGTTTGGACATGCGCAGTAGGGATACCGCAGCACCCGCCCCTTGCCGCGTTCCGGTTGGCTGCCTAGGACACGTCAATCACCTCTCTCGCCGCCTATCAGCGCTCGCTATTGGGGCATGCGCAGTAGGGAGACCGCAACGCCCGCCTCTTCGGCAACATCATTGGCTGCCGGCTGCACGCCAATCACCATGTTCTCCGCCTATCAGAGCTCGCTCTTTGGGGCATGCGCAGTAGGGAGAACTCAACGCCCGCCCTTCCGGCAATCTGATTGGCTGCCTACGCACATCAATTGCCATTCTCCCCGCCTATCAGCGCTCCGCCCCTCCAGCCCTCCCGAGCCATCTGATTGGCCCGCTCTGCAGCCTCACCCGCCTGCTCTGCCGGGACCCCCACGCCCTTTGGCCGCGCGGCTTCCAGCAGCCGCGTTTAAAAGGAAACAACAAGCCGCGCTCATTTGCTTTACACTAAAAAGGGCGGCGGGTGGTCACCTGCCCATAAATTCATTGTGAACAGAGAGCCCTAAGGAGCTCCGGCCGGCAGGTTTCTCTCCCCTGTGCCCGGGACCGAGGAGACGCCGCCGCCTCCTGCTGCCGCCTCGCCCGTTCCCCTCACAGCGGGGCTGCCCCGGGAGAGCCGGGGGCCTCTTTGTTTCCCGGCGGCTCGTCCGATCGCTGCCCCCCCCTTTCTGACCGGCACGACCCCGCCCGCAGCGGCAGCGCCCCCTCGTCCCCCAGCACGGGCACAGGGCGCCGCTCCCCAGCTGCAGTACCGGGCTGTGGCCACCAGGCGGCAGCACCGAGCGCGGTCACGCAGCGCCCCCCGGGCCCCGCAGCGCGGGCCCTTTTCTTGACCCGTGGGCAGCCTGAGCTCCCTGAACGCGCTTTCCCAGAGCCGCGGACATGGCAGACACACTGATAAAAGATAAAACCCCCACATTTATAAAGTATTATTTTCCTCAAGATGTCTGCTGGCCTAATAAAATATATTGCCTCTGCCTGTGCCCGTGTCTTGTCTGCAGCAATAACTCGGCCCCTCCGCAGCTGTGGCAGCTCTGGGGCTGTTAGGGGTCAGTTCCAGCCCTTACCCGCAGCTGAGCAGCAGCCGGGCAGGTGTTGCTGTTCTGGGCGCTTCGCATCCCTCAGGAACGGTTCTCAAACGATCCTGCGCAACGATGTCCAGAGCCAGGACAGCCCGCGGCGGTGGGGCAGGAGCACACGGCGGGGGCACGTCCCGGCTCGGGGCTGTTTCCGCAGTCGCTGTGAGTTGTTCCGTGAGCTGGAACCAACCTCCCGATGCCCCGGCCCGGCCCTTTGTCCCCGGCTTTCCCAGGGCAGCCCAGCGGGTCGGTCACACAAACTGTTCTCTGCTGGCACCACCCAGCCGGGCCACCTGTGTCTGTGGTTCTGGGGACACCCCACGGGCTCCCTGGAAAATGGACATCACAGCACTGACAGGGGGCGTTCAGGAGCCTCTGCGCTTTTGGGTTGGTTTGTGTGGGGTTTTTTGCCTCTTTTGTTGTTTTTATCATTAGCTTCTTGTTGTTGGTTTGTTTGTTTTTAAGCTCTTACTCTATATAGGTCATCGATGGTGCTTATAGAGTATGGATAAATCTACCCTGCTTCCTCACAGGAGACAACCATCTTGCTTTACAACAGGTGACTGAATCTGCTATAGAAAAGTTCAACCACCTCCTGTACAGCAAAGGATAAAAGAAAGTATGGATTTTTGTTGCATCTAATCCATAATGCAAGTACTAATTAACAATACATTAGCAGTGGGTTCCTTCAAATATTCACTGTGAAGGCAGTTCCTGGCCCGATTATATTATCATTCTTACTATTTTACAGGAGAAACACAGGGCACGGCTGATTTTGCTCACGTGCAGCGCAGTGATCACACGGGTGCGGTGAACCGGGTGAAAGGCCCTAGAGAAGGAAAATCGGGCTCCGTGTGCTACAAGGGGTATAAAGCAGAAAAAAGAGCAGTGAATGTGTATAATGACACAATTAGATGGTTTTTCAGTTCCATGATGTGCTCTTCTACTAACAGCATCTGCTGCAGTGGATATCCTGGACACCAACAGGTGGGTTCCTGGCGTTGTGCCCACGGTGATTCATCCACTGTGGCCGTGGGTGTCAGGCCTTGATACAACAGACACCAAACCTTGGGAGGGAGGTGATCACAGGAAAACGCTTAAAGATAATGAGCTAGCAGACTTGATTTAATCTTTATTTAAAAATACACATGGCTGCTGTATTTTCTCCAGTTTAGCTAGGACTGGCTCCAATATCTCTATTAATTCTAATTATAATACATGACAAAAATTAAGGGGGGAAAGCTTTATTTTTACAAGGGTAAATACAGTCTAAATCGTAATTTGGGAAACAGATAAAGGGGCGTAGCAAATGAGGCACAGACTCTCTTTAAGATGTAGAGAGACATTTAATACAAACTCAGGTTTGCATTTGAAACATCGCATACCTCTGTCCCTGATGTACCAACCCCGTATCTATCCCTCTGTCCCTGATGTACCAACCCCGTATCTATCCCTCTGTCCCTGATGTACCAATCCCGTATCAACCCTGTATCAGTCCCTCTGTTCCTGATGTACCGATCCCGTATCAGTCCCTCTGTCCCTGATGTACCGACCCCGTATCAGTCCCTCTGTCCCTGATGTACCGACCCCGTATCAGTCCCTCTGTCCCTGACGGTTCATGTCCCACACAGTCCTTGCTGCTGGTGTTGTTCCACCAGCGCTTGTTCTCACGCTGTGACTCTTGCAGTTTCTCACAGGCCTGATGTCACAACCTGCCACATCTCCCCTTCTTTGTTTAACAATTGCAGCCATAGCAGCGTGTAACCGCACAGCCACTGCACCATTAAAGCTTTTTTCAACCATTCGTTGTGCACAAGAGAAGACACATGGTACACAATCAGTAAGTACCAGACTCCACCTACAAACATCCTAAGCAGCGGGTTAAAGGGCCGTGTTTGGCAATTTTCGTGGCACCCATAACTGTTACAGAATCGCTACTTAATATTCCCTGCATAGTGTTTAACACAGAATAATGAGCTCCCAGTCAACTAAGAATTCTCATTCTCTGTTCTCCAAGTCAGGATCTATATTAATATATTTCTGAGCTGTCGGTTTAAGACGGTGTAAAAACTCAGTGGGAGACTCCTCACGATCCTGTTTAATCTCAGAAGGTTTTGGCATATTTACAGCTTTAGGCACAGCGTGTCTAATCCCGTATAAAATGCACTGGCAATACCAATTGAGCCTGTCCCCCGATATAAGGACACTAGTATGCCACCCTGGACTGACCGAGGGACAATTCTGATCTAATGTTCTCTGTGTATTCTACACCAATAGCTGTTCTTCAACAAACCTTTTACTGGTTTCAATTTCTGATTATCCTTTTTCAAAATAAATGGATCTGACAGGGATAAATACAATGCATATGTAACATTATGTATTGTGTAATACACATGATGTAATAAGCAATATATGATTTAAAATACATATCTTATTATATATTACATGTAGTGCAGTACTATACTACACATCTCAAAGTACACCCACCTAGACCTGTGCAGCATATTAATATTATCTACAGTGGCCACCATTAATTACAATATTTAATCAGGTTCCCCCTGGTTGCTGTTCCCCAGAGAGTCAAACAATTCTTTTCCAATGTCACAAAACACAGCCCAGGGGGAATTTCTTCCAAATCCCTCCTGTCAATTGTACCACTACCTATTTCACAATCGCAATAACAGACAATTGGTGAACTGTAAGTATTGGACTATAAAATCATCCAAGACACAAGTAACAACAACAACAGATCACTGAAGACACAATCATACACTTGCTAAGGCAAAAACAGCAAAATCACTAAAGGTACCTTTACCAAATTACTGTTCCCTCGTTTTTCTCTTTTATTTATTGTTTTCTCATTTTCCTCTTTAATTTTTTATTTCTTTTTAAGTTCCCCAGTTTACAAAACGCGCAGACGCGGATGCGCAGACCCAGCGTGCTGGTGCCGCCCACGTCTCGCGCAGGCAGCTGCCAACCCAACCGGACAATGGAAGTGCCGTATCCCATTGATGGGGCTTTACCCGCGTCCCGAGCTGGCCCGAGGATCTGTGGTCCCTTCCGGGAATTCCCCGGTGCCGGCACAAGGTCCCAGAGATCCTGGGATCCAGGGGAGGTCAGGCAGATTATCCCATCCTCGTCACCAGAAATGATACCGAAAAGTCGGCAAACAGCCTCTCTAACACTGTTTTGAAAGTGTTAAACAGCAGGCCCTTCTATTACAGCGCGCTGGGCACTCGGGGGATTGCTCCTCTAATCGAGCGTGCGTTCCGCTTTCCTCTAGTTTTACAGATCGTGGAACTCCTCAACCAGCAAAACGTGTCAACCAGTGTTACAGACGTCTCGTGCTCTTTCACCAGCACGTGCAGCAGCAACGAGAAATCTGGAATGAGCGTCTACAGAAACACGTACGTATCTACCCAGTTCAGAACAATGCATTACATCCGCTGGCCGTACTTCATTGGCACTAATCCGTCCTGGATTAACACCCTCTGTGGATGGCACGGGGGCCAAGTGTTGGCAATCAGGGCAGGACACAAGAACGCTCCTGGCCTGATCCACTCTAATTTGAAATTGTCGTTTTAACGCCTTTGCACTCTGGTGAAAGAATTTATGTGATCATTTAGCTTGCTCCAAGGCTTTAGGCACAGTGAGCGGCACAGCTTGTGCATCGGCCCTCCTATTGCCTTCCGCAAGCGGTCCTGGAAGGGCCGTGCGAGAGCGGGTGTGCATTGCATAATAACCATGATGTCTATGATCTATTAGAAACCATAGCATTCTCAATTCAGCCATCGAAAGAGGATTATCCTCTTCCTTAAGAAAAGAAGCTTCCAGGCGGTTAAGTATGCCAGCTGCATAATATGAGCCAGTTACAACATTCAAAGGTTTGTTACAGAACACCTCAAAGCGATCCCAACAGCTGTCAGCTCAAGAACTTGTTTGACCCTTGGTCTCTTTTTCTACCTTGTGTTTGCAGCACTGGGTATCTGAGTTTAGCCACGTCATTACAACTTTACGTGAGTGACCAGAGGCATCAGTAAATACAGTCTTGTCGCTTACTGGTTGCTGCTGACAGCAGCATTTGCTGCACAACGGTAAATTACCAATTTCAGCCCACAGTTTATGTTGAGGGTAACAAACTGATATGTTCCCTGTGTATGTTGCCAATGCAATCTGGAAATTCACATCCCCAGTTAATTACCATTGCGAATTCTCCTTTGTTGTAGGAATAAATATACCTTCAGGTCTATCCCATACATAGCATATAAACATCCTCTGCCTTTACTTATCGGTTTTGCATACATTTCTTTTATTATCCAAACTGTTTTCATTGGCGTGTGAGCTAGAAAAACCCATATGGCCACAATCACCTTTCTCCCTCCTTGAGCTCTCCTGACCTGCGGTTCCACCACCGGTGTCTTCTTCCCTGATCCCTCCTGACTGGCAGGTGCGCTCCAACCCTCTTTCTCGATCACTCTTCCTCACAGGTTCGCCTCCTTCCTTGCTTTTCCTTTGCACGCTGCTCCACCTGAAGAGAAACACACAGAGGCCTGAGCTACACCAGCAGGGACAGATTATGATAGACAAAAGATGTGTTATTGGCAGTAACTTTGGTGGGAACACAAAATACATTGCTTATGTAATGTCTAACTTAGCTAATCAGCAAATGCTTGAGCAAGCATCATAGCGAGTATAAATGCAAACCTGAGTTTGTAATTAATGTCTCCCACGGCACCTTACCGTGAGTCCACGCCAGACTCGCTACACTCTTCCTCACAGGCTCACCACCTTCCTCTGCTTCCTTTTTCCTTTGCACGCTGCTCCACCTGCAGAGAAACACACAAAGGACTGAGCTACACCAGCCCAAGGGCACTACAGTCAGACAGGGGACAAGTCTGGGGGCTGACACCTCCACACACCCCACAGCGCGCCCACCGTGCCTTGGCCCCGGCCCCTCGCACGTGCCTTAGAGATGTCACAGCTCAGTACAAATGCCCGCGGTCCTCACCTGCTCTTTGGTACTTGCTGGACCCCAATGTCACGGGTTAGAGACGTCACAGCTCAGTACAAATGCCTGCGGTCCTCACCTGCTCTTTGGTACTTGCTGGACCCCGATGTCACGGGTTAGAGATGTCACAGCTCAGTACAAATGCCCGCGGTCCTCACCTGCTCTTTGGTACTTGCTGGACCCCAGTGTCACGGGTTAGAGATGTCACAGCTCAGTACAAATGCCCATGGTCCTCACCTGCTCTTTGGTACGTGCGGAGGGTCACGTCGCTGTGCCCCAGGGCACTGGCCTGCACGGCCCTGCCCGGCAGCGGGAGCGTCTGGAGCTGCGGCTGGTTCTCCAGCTTTAGGGTCCCCCACAGCAGCCCGCTCTCCTCAGCTCTGCACACCCAGCCAGTTGCGCCGCCCAGGCAAAGTCAGCTTCACCCTCTGCCTACACCTCACCTGCAAACAGCCAACTCTTCAGCTGACAACCGCCCAAAATCCACCAACAAACTCTCCAAATCTCAGCCTTTCGCTTTCAACTGCTGCCTCTAGTGCGTCTCACAGACAAGCCTCCAAAATCCCCTCATCCTGCAATAATACTCCAGCACTGATCACCTGTGGGAACAATCACCACAATACCATGCAAACACCAACCAGTTCTGGCACGGAAATATCACTTTCTCCTGAAGATTCCACCTACACCAACTGCTGACAAACACACGCTGTCCTCACCAAAGCCAAACGCTGCAACAACCAGTGACAACTCAAATCTGCACGTGCGGCGCAAAATCGCAGGTGTGAGCTAACGCAGAGCTGGGCTTGAGAGCTGCAGAGCGCGCACCCTGTGGTTTAACGTGGCCGTCACTGCCATTCCGCCTTCTCCCCGGGAGA
The DNA here is from genome assembly GCF_964273445.1 of Streptopelia decaocto. Classification (NCBI taxonomy): domain Eukaryota; kingdom Metazoa; phylum Chordata; class Aves; order Columbiformes; family Columbidae; genus Streptopelia; species Streptopelia decaocto. The sequence continues at coordinate 21,287,992 of NC_138666.1, read as the reverse complement.
AGCGCATGAGCACAGGCTGCTTCAAGGCACGATGCGAACGGTTTGGTTCTCCACGCCTCTAAAGCCAAGAGTAATAAATGTGATCTGTGTGTGGTGCAGGAACTTCTCGTCCACTTGCTCCTCCATTCAGTCAGGTGCTGCAAGAGAGGGAGAGAAAGAAAAAGTTAGGACCGGATTAACAGCCTCATCATCCCTGTCCCCAAACCTGCAGGCGTCCTAGGAGGCCTGATCTAAGTTTTGCTCTTCTCCCTCTCTTTGCTGGAATACTTCCTCCTGTGCCAGAGACTCAACAGAATTATGTCTCAGACATTATGGCAACAACAGCTCATCCCGCAGTGCTGGGCCATTGTCAGACCCAAGACAATCCTGTATGGACATGTGTCCAGCAGCAGCAGATGGGGCACTCAGGGGAAGGTGAAGCGCGATGTACATCCCAACGCCAGCCCAGGGCCGCAGACAAAGGCCGCGGCTGACACGGGAGGGGACGCGCCTTCCTGCCTTTCCTTCTCTTTCTTTCCTTCTCTTTTCCTTTCCCATATCCCTATTTCTTTGTCTCTCCCTCTATGAGCAGTATAACCTAAGGCTTACAGCCACAAAACTCCTTTGTGTAAATCCTTTTGCTGTTAAACTGTTCACCAATTTGGCTTAAGTAGTGTAAATCTTCCTGCAACCCTGGGCCAAGCTGCAAAATAAAAGGTGTTGGGGTTTTTTTGTTTACGGTCCTTGAGTACCCCACATACTCTTTTCTAAGGGGGCCGTGAATCTGAGTCACCTCCCCACACACACCTCTGGCGGGACGTGACAGCTGGGGATGTTCTGCAATGAAAACTTGTCTGGAGAGTGGAACATACTGAATAGGTCAATCCAGCATTTAATAAAAGCAACGGAGTTAGCACTTGAATTAACAGTCTGTTGCATTAATAACATGCTCTGCTATATGGCGGCCAGTTGCGAGTGAAAACAGTGCAGTCACCAGTTTGGTGTGCACGGTCCTATGTATACACGAAGACATCCAGCCAGCTTCAGTCACACACCTGACCTTTCCTTCGTGTTACAGGTCTCTGCAATGAAAGCTGGGAGCAACAAACACTCAGCTTTCTGATGTGTCATTAAAGAGATTTTTCTGCATTTACTACAATCCTGCTGCAGCCTGTACCTGATTGCTTTAACTGGCATTAGACAAGTCATTGACTAAGCAGGTACGTCAGCCTGCGAGAAGACACGGAGCGGTGACGGTTGTATGTATGTATGTATGTATGACGCTGGCACACCAGCACAAACACAGGCAAGCAGAAGCCTCCAACGCACTGGCAGAAATAGCCTACTCAGGTACAGTAGACAAATGCAGCTTATAATGGAACGGTTACAATACGCTTAGCACAAAAAAGCTGAGGTTCCGCTGCCTCAGGCTCACAGCGGTTACTGCTGTGTCTGGTCTCAACCCAGATCCAGTAGTGAGCTACACGTATTTATCTTGGTTTGATATTTGTAGTGCATGTGTTAATGTACAGATCAACATACAAGACAAGGTCTGATGAAAAAATATCTCTCTGAAACATGTTAGTAGTCAGCAGGGGGAGGAAGAGAGCTTGTATACCCTCCAGCAATTTTTGTTTACAAACTAGTTAAGAACACACACGCGTACAACTATCTCCTGGTTAAAAACATTGGAGTGATTTTTAAGGCAAAGATTGTATCTGTGTCCAGCTCCCAGAAGACTTCAAAGGGGAAATTCTCTATAGATCCTGAGGAGGAAAGAGGGGGTTGTAAGGAACGTGAACCCAAAGAACACTCAGTAGCTCTCCCAGCGCTCTGTGACGGAGCCTCCCCTGCTCACCAGCTCCTGAGGCTCCGGGGGCACAAGGCGCTCACAGACTGAACCTGCGGCTGAGGGAGAAAATGCCTTCCTGCTGAAGCCTTAACATCAACACACCAACTATTGCTTGTCCTTCAATGAAACTATGTTGTTATAAGCATTTATAGCTTTATTCTCTGTTTATGCTTTTATGAATAAACGCTTTTATCTGCATTTCACAGAATCCCAGAATCCCAGAATGTCAGGGGTTGAAGGGCCCTGGAAAGCTCATCCAGTGCAATCCCCCCATGGAGCAGGAACACCCAGATGAGGTTACACAGGAAGGTGTCCAGGGGTTGGAATGTCTGCAGAGAAGGAGACTCCACAACCCCCTGGGCAGCCTGGGCCAGGCTCTGCCACCCTCTCCATGAAGTTTCTTCTCCAATTTAAATGGAACCTCTTGTGTTCCAGTTTATACCCATTGCCACTTATCACTGGTTGTCACCGAGAAGCGCCTGGCTCCATCCTCCTGACACTCACCTTTACGTAGTTATAAATATTAATGAGGTCGCCCCCCAGTCTCCTTCAAGCTAAAGAGACCCAGCTCCTTCAGCCCTTCCTCATACGGGAGATGCCGCACTCCCTTAATCATCTTGGTGGTCGCCTCACCGACCGGCGTTGACGTGTTTGTAGGAGGTGTACTGACTCTGGTCAGCGCGGAGGCGGCGGGCAGGGCCCCCGGGGCGGCGGGCAGGGCGGGCAGGGCCCCCGGGGCGGCGGGCAGGGCTCCCGGGGCGGCGGGCAGGGCTCCCGGGGCGGCGGGCAGGGCGGGCAGGGCTCCCGGGGCGGCGGGCAGGGCGGGCAGGGCTCCCGGGGCGGCGGAGCCGTGGCAGCGGACAGCGAGCTCCCGGCCGGCAGCGGCCGCCCCAGCACCGGCCCCTCAGGAGACCCGCAGCCGTGCGCGAACGAGCGCGAGCAGCCCGGCCGCATGTGCCCGCAGGCGCTGCCGCGAGGGCGGAGCAGGGCCGGCTCAGGGAGGGCGGGCTCGGGCTCAGGGAGGGCGGGCTCGGGCTCAGGCAGGGCGGGCTCGGGCTCAGGCGGGGCGGGCTCGGGCTCAGGCAGGGCGGGCTCGGGCTCAGGGCAGGGCCGAGACACACGGCCCCCCCGGCAGCTCATGCGCAATCGCCCGGGGTGGCGGCGCGGCGGGAGCAGCGGCGGCGGGAGCAGCGGCGGCGGGAGCAGCGGCGGCGGGAGCAGCGGCGGCGGGAGCAGCGGGATGGCGAAGCGGGTGCTGCCACTGCCCCGGCAGCGCTCCTTCACCGCGCCCATCGTCCCCAACCCCTTCGTCCACCCGAGGCCCCTGAGCGCCGGCGACAAGCTGCGGGTAAGGCTGGCGGCGCGGGCGGGAGGGGGCGCCGGGGCTGCCCCGCTGCCGGGATGCGCATCGGTGCGGCGGCTGTCAGTCACCTGTCAGTCACCCGTCACCCGGCTGTCACCCGCGCACGCCGGCTGTGCTGCGGGGGTTTCTGCCAGCTTGTCTAAACCAGCGTCGCTTCGGCCGCTCTGACTCAGGGGCTGTGGCCGCGCGGTGCGGCGGCAGCGGCGGCCGTGCAGAGCCGTCCTGCCGCGGGAGGATGCGGCGGGGGGTAGATGCGGCTGGAACCCGCCCAAACCGGCCCCTGTCTGGCAGGGGCGCTGGCGGGGCCTGCAGCCCGTGTGGGACAGCGGCGAACCTGGCCCGCGGTTACACGTCTGCAGCTCCTTCCCCAGTGCAGCACAGCTTGCTTCCCCATCCTGCCTAGTGACAGGGAGGAGAAAATTGACAGGTTGTGTAAACGGTCAAAGATGCAAAAGGTGTTCAGCCTAAAAAACGCACTGTTCTTTGAAATGAAATTCCTCAAGCCATCACTCCTCAGAGTCCACAAACTGCGTGTTTGCTCTACAGACACAGAAGCCTGTCAATTTCAAATGTAAACTTCTAGCACAAGATTTGCAACAAGCTTTTGAAAATATTTGCACGATCAAATGACACATTACTCCTAGAGAAAAACAGGAGTCCTGTTTACTCCAGTTTGCACCGTTTGAATCACAAGAATGAAATAATGTCCATCTATCCATCGTGTCACACGCCTCAGCTCTAGAGTGAAGATGATACCTTCTCTCTGATCTGATAAGCTAAAATAGAAAATAACTTTTTACAGTAATCCTGTTTCAGATGCTTAATTCACTTTAGGCTTATTTTAAGCCTGGGTTGGGGCAGAGCAGGGGGAGTTAATCTCTTGGTTCCATACTACAGTGTGGACAACAAAGGATCCGCAGTTCCTGACTGGTGTCACTGGGTGAACCGAATTGGGCTTCTGAGCTGTGTGCACACAGGACTTCCAATGTCTTTTTCCAATAAAGACAGCAAACACTGTTTCTGGGCTTTGATTTTTAAAAACAGTCTCTTCAAAAATTGAGCTGATGAACCCATTATGAACTGACTTCTCAGCGAGGACAACAAGCACATCACTACATAGGTGAACTTACAGCATTTCCTGCTGATTGTTACACCTTTCTGAGGCTAATATGCAGCTAAGTATTTTGTGTTTCATATAGCTCTTCCTCAAGTTACACACAATGTTTGCCCTGAAGGTAGTTGGGTGGAGGAAATGTGAGAAACCTGGAAAACCATGTCACATCCCTTTATCCCCTATGTTTTACTAGCAGCCTGAAACACGTTTCAAGTGCATATGAATCAGTAGCTGTAGGCATGAACCCTAAGGTAAAGGTTCCAGTTTCTTAGTGAGGTTCCGGAAATGGACAGCTTTCTGTGCTGGCTGTTCTTCCTTAATAGAGGATGCACAGACTACTTTCAAAACCTGCAGTTTTAAGCTACAATTACCATTTTATCGATGACAAATATATCCTACTTTTTTGCTTCAGGAGGAAGAAATGAAAAACGCAGTATGTCTTAAAGAAAGATACACCCTATACATAACCCCACAACACACCTGGAAGGAAAAGCACTCAGTAGGGTCAGGGCCTGGTGCTCATGAGCTCTGAGGCAAAATTGCAGCAGTTACAGAATTTTAAACAAGAAAGACACAAGAGATGCAACCTGTTTGTACTGTGTGGTGCTCCCTTCTGTTCTTTTTCCCCCACAGTCATGGAGACCAGGATACTTCCCACTGTCTGCTTTATCCTCTACATGGCTGTTCCGCTCCTGCCCAGCTCTGCGTATCAGACCAGCTGGGAATCGGGGCCTTGCCACAGTGTGTTACTATAAGCTTCAAAAAAGGAAAACATCCCTTCTCTTTCCATTTAAATCAAGTGTAGCGTATCTCCATTCTTGCATGTTAACAGATTGTTTTGTTATATTCCCCCTATTCTATACTATTCCTTTAGTAACACTGATGAAAACAGATAAAATTTCAAAACCCTCTCTGGGAGGTCAAAGCTGGATTTTCATATATTGGTGAACTCCTTGAACGTAAAGGCTGCTGTCCCCTGATGAACAGAGCTGGAACATGGGACAGGCTAGTTCTTTGCATTTAATTCAGCTTCAAATACAAAAATAGGCTGTAGCCAGACGGAAAACCAGCAGAGATTTTACAATCTTTTGCCCATCTTTATATTGCTAACAGTTTAACAGCCAATGAGATTTTTGTCTTTCTTTGGAATGTGCAAAACAAGGATCAGTTGTGCTATGCTAAACATCTGCATGTGCCAAACAAGAGTTTAAAACAGTTGCTCAAATATTCCTGGTTTCCACCCTCTGACTGAAGCTGGCTGCAGTGCATTGTTGGGATTTTTTTTCATTTTTCAGTTTTAGTTCTGTTCATCTTGATTGCTCACTTGCCCTCTTAAACATCTGAACTGCACTGCAAAGTACAAATACTAGCTAAGTCATGACTAGATTTTCCTTTATTGAGAAGAGATGCTCGGTGGAATTACGTAATGGTGCACTATGTACTGGCACAACCAGCATGCTGAAAGTGAGATGGTTTTCAGCGCTGTGCCTGGGAGTGAGCAGCCTGTCTGGCAGAGTGCTGGGACATGCTCTGGAAGCTGATGGGAGACCTGGTCTTGCTCTGTGTGTGCTGCTTTGGGAGACCGGCCACCTGCTCCCAGTTCCAGGTGTCGGAGGAGTTCAGTCAGAGCTGGGCTTCATTCTGGTCCCCAGCCTGCTCTTCTGCCGCTTCCTGGGTAACTTCTCCGCAGCTGAAGCTGAACAAAATTCAGTCTGGATTCTGTGGGTTTCTGAAAGAGCTGCTTTTCCCCCTGCCCGGTGCCTGCCATCGGTGCCACCGTGATCCCCTGTATTGCCCAAGGGCCAGTGCGCTGTGGAGTGTGACTGCAGCAGCGACAGGCTCTGCAGTTGCAGCACACACCTTAAATAGAACATCCAGAGGCAACTCCAAATGTGGGAAAGGGTTCTTTGCATGACTCAGAATAATTCTTTGTGATGACGGTATACAGAAGCTACAGCGGCACTGATCCTATTTAGTAGCTACTAAACTTTGAACCTGTATTTTCTTCTGTATATTTGTCTTATATACTTTTTCTTTTCTAGCCTGCCTTGACCTTTCTCTTTTCCCTGCTCTACAGCTGATGGACCAGAAATCAACTCTCCCTCATTACACAGTGACCTAGAAAGCCAATAGCGTGCATCAGCAAATCAGTACCACCTGTGCACCTGCCTAAAATAGATGAATTAATTTATTAAAGTTTTGAGGAAGCAATTGTTTTGCTTTTGCAATTGCATCCTTTGTTTTTCATTGTAGGTCAGTGCATAAATATTCTTTTTCTCATAAAGGAAAAAGTTATTTTAAGTCAAAACACTAATTTATGTTTATGCTGCCCATTCTGCATAACTGAATGCAGCTGAAATGTTGAACTGAGACTATGTATCATATTACAAGAGGACACATGTGGAAAAGAAAAGGTAAATCTGATTTAGAGATGAAAGCAAGAAGTCTTGGCTGGGTTAACTTGCTACCTTTTTCAGATTTGCCGTGAGTAGCCCCGGCGGGGGCTCGGAGCCAGGCCCGGCGTGCGGTGGCTGATCCGGATGGGATGCCCGAGGATGAGTGGTGTCCCAGGAACACGGGGCTGCGCCTCCCACCGCTGCCCCCAGGCCTGGGCTGGCACCATCCACAGAGCGCGGGGTTGCACCATAAACGCCAACCTCCGGGATATAGTTTCTAACCTCATTTACTGCAGTAAAATAATAATTGAGGGTTTCTTCCTGCCCTGCCCGGTACCACAGCTGCCTGTTAACAACCTGGTGCCAATTCACATGTTTCCTGGAGCTGTGCATGAAAAAAATGGAAGCTCAAAATTCCTTAGGTGGGGCTGAAGGTGGTATTTGAGGATTATTTGCAAGCAGGGCATGTTAGTGTTTCTCCTTCCCTCCACTGCTTTTACAAATGCCTGTGAAGAACTGAAGAAGTGGTGAACTGCAGTGTCAGCTTGGATCTGTTTTATACCAGTTTTGCTACCTAGCTTGGCTGTCTGTACCCATGGCAGAACTCTCTCAATAGTCTCTTTTGCTTCAAGTTAAAACAAGATAATAACAGCTTCCTGCTTGTGGCAAGGAAAGGAAACCAAGCTTTTCCTAATTTATTCTGAAAAATGCAAAGAGGTCCTAGCACAGAGGTTAATATCCCAGATGCTTCGAACAGAAGGCAACAAGCTGATCTTCATAACCAGAAGGGTTCTGCTGTACGTTTGCTATGGGCTGTGAGCAAACCACTTCCAAAGGCAATGGGGCAAGAGCTGCTACGGCAGCTTCAACAGCACTGTGTAGTCTGACCCTTTGCCTTAACCACAGGTTCCGTTTTACTGAAAACCCCATTTTGCTCAAGTCCGAGCTGGGGGAGATGCAGTTGTGTTGCGTGTGCACTACTCCAGGAGGCAGTAGTGAGGATCACGTGCAGCAATAGTGTGACTCAACACAACATTAGTCATTTTGAAAGAGCAAGAATACATTTTAGTCACGCTAACCATCCCACTTGGCCTCTAGAGAGGCAGCTTGTTACAGAAGGCTCTGTAGTGAAGATACTATCAGCTGGGCAGCCTCACGGGAGCTGGCTGTATGCTGCAGACCAAGGCTAAGCATAAACTAAAGCCAAACTTCGTTTACCCCTCTGTCTAACAACATCCAAGCCAAACACTCCAGTACTCAGATGTTCCAGTTCTATGTGAAATGAGAACCCAAAACTGAAAGTGAAATGCTCTGACTGGCTTGCACATGGGAATCATGAGTGCTTTCCTTGCTAAATCATATAGCAGTAATGTTAGTATTTTAAAGTCTATATAATGTAACTACACAGATATCAGTGTCATTCCCGTGGATACCATTTCTTTAGATTCTTCCCCTCTTTTTTTCCAGACTGCTCTTCAGGGGATTATTTTGCTACCCCCCCGTGCCATATGCATTGCATCCCTTGTACTGCTAGCATGGCTGTTGGCATCCATTGCAACTTTCGGTCACCCTGCAAAAGGATCTGTGCCGCTTAAAGGATGGAGAAGGTAAAAAGTGACCAATACTTGTGAAAATTCAGTGCTTTTTTTTTTTTTAAATAACACAAAGCCAGAGTCTAAAGCTTCTCTTTTTTTTTTTTTTCTTTCCCACTTACTCCTTTCCTTTTAATTAAAGAGAAGTCCTCAGTCAAGTCTTAGTTTTATCCATGTAGGTGAAGCAACTTTTTGATAAGTGTATTTTACAGCAGTGAAGCTTTTTAAATAGATAGATTTTCAATTGTCTTGAGGCTGAAACAAATCTATAAAAATCTTTATAGACTATCTGTAAGCCAGGACTTACTTTAGTAATAATCCCAATCGGAATATTTGAGAAAAGAAACTCATTAAGAAAAGTATTTGTTAATAGTACATAGGCTGAGTTTCTGTGTAGCCTTTGTAATTCCTGCTGTGCTATAATTTATGAGAAAATTAGCTTTCTCTTAGCTGTGTTGCCCTTGAAGCTGCCTCCGTGGGTTCTGGGTTTCGGTCGCCCAGCGTCTGACCTCGGAGCGCTGACGTCCTGTCGCTGCGACGCACACAGCGCCTGCATTCTGACAAGGCTGAGAGCTCAAGGAGAGTCCCGCGAAGGGAACACATCCCCTGTTGAGGGACCATGTTCCTGTAATGGAACTTGTTAAAACTGATAGCAAACGAACAGTATCAAAGTTACTTAAGTTCTTACAAAAAGGAGATGGAATCTGCTAATTGCCCACCCTCCCCTTGCAATAGTGTTATGCTGTAACAAGAGTTATGCTATGTCAAGAGAAATAGTTTACCTGGGAGGAAGGTTGAGTAAGGTGCTTTACATTGCCTTATCTTTAAAATTATAATCTGGTTTCAACGTGGAAAGGTGATGTTCCCTTCCCTACTTCTTCCCCTTTAGCCCTGTACTCTCCCAGGGAGCAGTATTGCTCCTCTGTGCCTGGCCCCAGTGCTGCTGAGAACTGGGAAATCTTTCATGGGCTTCTCTTTTAAAGTACAAAAGAAATACTGTTAGATGGATGACATTGTTGTGTTTCTGTTTACAAGGAGGATGATCCAGACAACCCTCTCATGCCTAACTCGTACCTTGTTCTTCGTAATGGGCTTCCAAGTTAAAGTGAAAGGGAAAATAGCAAGTCTGCTGGAAGCCCCAGTCGTTGTTGCAGCTCCTCATTCAAGCTTTTTTGACGCCATTGTTTCTGCCCTAACGGGAATGCCATCAGTAGTGTCGAGAGCAGAGAACCTGTCAACTCCGGTATTTGGCAGTAAGTATTTATGAAAAAGTAAAATGTTAGAAGTCAGCAATTTGACATGAGGCCAAAAATCTTATCTCTGATTTAGGGGCAGACTTTTTTATATCCTTAGATTCTCAAGATTTTGACAGATTACCTCCAATGAAATCCCTGGGACAAGTTATCTTTCTGAATTAGTCAAAATGTCTAAAAATATGTTGTTCCTTTTCAGTATGAAATACAATATTACTTTAAATTTGCTTCATACTGAAAACATGTTTCAAAACTGCTCAGGCTAGAAGCTTTCTCTTAAAATTCTCCCAGTAGGTGGCTTGAGAAATCTGTTTGACTGCTGTCTTTTAACAGTGTGGCCCCCAAATGCAGAACACAGATTAGTGAAGGTTATTTCAAAACAGAGCCAGACTACAGCAGTCTGGAAAATACCATATTTATAAGTTTAAATTTGCAGGCACTGTTACAGATTTTTTTTTAATGGGAGTCAAACCAGGAAGGAATAAAAGAGAAGCAACTCAAAAAGGAAATGCGGAGAATGGAAAAGATCAGATGACTCATGCTTCAATTATTTTCTCCTCCTTTTGGCACAAAAATAATTCCGTTTGCATTATTACTGGAACCAACTGTAGACTTTCTGCTGGGTGTCTCTTCCCTGTATAGGGCTCTTAAAAGAATAAGCCAACAGTAACCCAAAACTGAACTCGGTAGGAAACACAAAAAGTGTCTTTGTTGGAAATAAACTAACTGATAATACATTGGTCTTCTCTTAGAAGCGCAGGTGTGGGACAGAGAAGATAATTCTTCCCCAAGTTTCTCATCACATCTCAGTAGGTCCACACATTCTGATGTTGACTTCTGATGAAATGAGAGGGGTTTTGCTTCTGTAATTTACACACAAGCTGTGTATGCCTCGTAACTGAAAAGTGACACCTTGGTGAGCACGGCCCCACTAGTTGTTGATTGCAGTCTGCATGAGTTAGGCCTGAGTGTGGCCACTGAGCAGGTCTTTGTCTTAGAATTGTGTACAAATGCTCATTGAAAGATAACAAAATTAGCAGAAAGTGTTTGAATTAATTTAGCACTGTAAAGTTCCTCAGCTGGCACTGGATATATCTCCCATTTTGCAGAATAGGGACAATAATACTACTCTTCCTATCTATTTAGTCTGAAAGCCATTTGTGCAGAGTCTGTCTCCTAATAGGAGAATAACAAGTTTTTTGCTACAAGGGAGCCTTGAACCCTTGTGTTTTCTAAGTCCTAGCATAAGACATACAGAATTTTTTCTTTTTCACAGCAATTTTAAGTTCCGTTCAGCCTGTATCAGTTTCTCGTCAAGACCCCGATTCACGAAAGAATACAGCCGCCGAGATAACTAAGCGGGCATTATCAAGAGGCCAGTGGCCACAGGTAATAAATATACTACTACTTTTCTGTCATGTATTCGTATTCCATGTTCACTGTGCATCATAATTCTACAAGTGCCCAGCTGAACAGGATTCTGTTGATGTACGAAGATGAAGTCAGCTCACAGGTATATGACTGGTTGAGGAAAGGAAGATGAAAGGCTGGTGCCCAGGAAGAGTTTTGTCATGACAAATGGGTCAGTTAAAATCTAGCCAGTACCAACTGCTGTTCCAAAATGCAGATACTCTTGGCCTTCTCTTTAAGCCTTAACATGCTGCCTTCGGTGAAGCAGATGACTTGCGTCGGTACGCGTGAATCGGTATTCTCAAGCTAGCTCATGTGTGAGAAGCTACTGCAGAGCTGTGCGCACAACAGCTGGAGACGAGCAGTTGAGATGAGTAACCCAGGCTGTCCAAGCTCCAGCATGGAGAGTACTTAAGCTGAAAACATCAACACTGTAAACATCAATACTGTGAACATCAATGCAGTACTACCTGGAGTGTCACTGGGTGATTCCTAGTCCTGTGCCCTGGCCACACCTTCCTCCTGCTCTTTGTTTCTTTTGTTTTTGAGAAACTTGACCACAAGACCATGTCTGTAACACCCTGTTCAGAGTGCCTGGGCTGCCCCCTCTCAGCAAAGCAGAAGAGGGGGAGCAGCTACATTCCCCATTCTGTCTGCCTAAAACCAGAACACAACAGGCTGGGCAGCACTTGTGCTTGTCATTAATAACACCACGAGGTTCTGATTAGTGCCTCTCCTAACTCTGTACAAAAACAAAGGGGAAGTAGGGAATGATTGCTTACTCTTTGGTCAGTGACTAATTTGGTTTCTGGGGCTTACAACATATGCTAAGCAGAAGCATACCCACTTTTGTGACCATAGCACCAGCAAACAATTTCTGATTACAGAATGTGTAGTCAGAGACTAACTGTAAAATGGTGTGTGCAGCTGTCTCTTATCATACCCAGGACAGCCTGTGTCTCTTGGGTGTGCCCTCACACTGCCCTCTTCCATCTGGCCTTGACCTGTTCATCTGGACTGCGGTAGGGGCACACCTTGAACACTTCTGATCCAGACCAGTTCTTGTGCTGAGCTTTTTTTGGAATACTGCCTGTGATCCTGTAGTGATATGAGAAACACAAAGCTTTATTGTATTCCATGGGGGGGCTGCATTTGGTGTGTCACATTGCAGCTCACTGCGCACCTAATCTGTATCTTTCAGACACTAATCCAGAAACCTTCTGGGTGTTTGGTGTGTCAGAGGCCGTGGAGCAGTGTGTATCGCCTTCAGAGGCTGCAGCACAGATGCACATACTGTTTCTGCCTTTGCTGCTACCCCTTAAGCTGTGATCTCAACTCGTGCTGACAGCAGCTGTGCCTGTAAAGGCTCGAGTACCTTGTGCACTTCATGTCAGCCCAGACTCTTGATGTTTATAGACCCAGCAGTTCAATAAGGAGCTGCTGGCAGAGGAACAAATATCATTACCAACAACAAACATGTCAAGTGAAATACTTAGTCTTTTGTGCCATATTTCTGAAGTGATGAAGGCCTTTCCACAGAACCCCTCTCTTACAAAGCACTTGTTTCCAAATTAAGATGGATCAGGTTAACAGGTTAATATTACTGTGAGCATCCCTCACTTAGTTGTTCATTTCCTTTAGAAACAGCAATGATGGTCTTGTGATGCAGGGCAATATGTCACAAAGTGTGTATAAAAAGTCAGCCTGTATGTAACTGATGCTGAAATGTACTCTTTTTATGAAATATGTGTGTATATATGTATTTCTTTCTCTTTAAATCCAAGATACTGATTTTTCCAGAAGGCACCTGTACAAACCGTTCTTGTCTGATCACATTTAAACAAGGTGAGAGACTTTGTCACGTTGTTGGGAAATAATGTGTGAAATATTAATTTGGTAGTTCTAGTTCTATACTTCTGCACATACATCATCCATAACAGCACTGATGTAATGTCTTACATCATTAAAGCTTCAGTGGCATTAAACCCACAATTTTATATTAGTCAGTTTAATTTTCTAATTTTTGGTATTTTGTAGGATGCAAAATACCTATGATGTATATGGTTAGTCAGTTGTATATTTTTCTGAGTACAGTTTTCATCTAATTGATTTACCCAGAAACCTGACTGTGATTATTATGAGATGAACTACCAAAATACATACTACTTATTATGCTCTTCTAGCTCAGCTTATAGTCATGTTATCTTAGATTCCTGTACACTTTGCCATGCAAGACTTAGCAACCAATTTATAAAACATCTTTGCATAGTGCTTACCAAGGCAGGAAAATAGATTATTTTTAACACAGAGAGGCACTTGATAGCATCACTGATCATTAGATTGTTGTGCTGCACTTCTGTTAAGCCGTGCTGCTCTCCTTTCTTACTGCTGTGCAGTGTCCTGGGTAGCAACGTTACAAAACCAGTACTACGTGCTCAGATCCATATCACTTACGAAGATGATCAGAACAGAGAAGGGTTCGGGAAATGCTCAACAGCCTTGTGAACATTTAGTCCTTTGAAATGAAAGCCAGTCAATGTGGAGATAACACACAGAAAATTAGTTTGAACAGTCCAGGAATCTTAGGCACCTTTCTCCTTGAAGTGATTAGCCCTTTTATGTTCTGACATCTTGCTAGTTGCCCTGCTGATTCAAAAAACAAAACCAACAAACAAATGCACCACACACGAGAAAAAGGAACAATTCCCATTTTTCCCATCTTTTTAAAAATTTCTCCTTCCAGATAGCATGTCTTACATGACATCACTTAAAATTCCCAACTGCTGAATTAAGCTTAGTCTTAACAATCAATTCTAATTTGTGGTTGCAGGTGCTTTTCTTCCAGGAGTCCCTGTACAACCTGTGTTGCTCCGATACCCCAACAGAGTGGTAAGCAGAATGTTCTTCTATCACTAACTAGTAATATGAAGTCAAAATCCTGATTTATAATGGTACCTATGATAAATATTTTTCACTGTCACTGGAGAATCTGTTGTCCCGAGCCTTAGCATTGCAGAGCTCCTGGAAGCAGCTGGGCTTCCCAGGCATCACCATCTATTCTGATTGTGAAAAAATTAATGCTGGCGTTCCTAGCCATAATTAAAGTAAGAGGGAGCACGGGGAAGTATTGCAGCGGAAGTCAGAAACTTCCTGCAAAGCCACAGAGCCTGTACTTTGCAGTCTAAAATGCATGCAACTTCCCTACAACTCGTTTTTTTGTTTGAGCTCAAAATAGTCTTACTGCAAAGGGGCTTGCAAAGTTTCTGAGTAAAAGCAAAGCCAAGCGTTACCTCTAACACAGCCTCCTTCAGGCACCTCGGGACAGCAGCTTCACAGACGGTTCTTTCTTGCAACCTTCCCTCGTTTTGCTGAGTACATGTTTACACTTTCTGCCAGGTGCAGGGTGCACACACCGCTCTGCTTCACCGGCAGCTGGAATGCTGGGACATGAGCCAAGCAACCTGTTGACTTTTCTTTTATTATGTGGTCATCAAACAAATACAGAAAAGACCAAACTTTCCCAGTGGTTTTTAAATTCTAAACAAATTACTGTTGTTATCATTGTTATTTACAAAGATTCCTTCGTTAAATCCTTTTACAAATCAATTTGAAAGCATTGAAGTGAACCACTAAAGGGGACTGATATTGCATTTCACTGATAGGATTTAAGGATCAGCAGTATACGTTGTAAAAGTTATACATAGGAAGTAATACACAGAAATGTCCTTAAAACCGAAATCAAACGTATTTTGTGAGGATGCCTTTCTGAAGAGACTGGTGAAGTCCTCCAGAAAAATCTACTTCTGTTTTTTGGATCAGAATGAGTGATTTAAAATATCTAAGTAACCATCTAAATTGTATTCCCAATTATTGAAATTATCGAAAGTCTGCAATGCTTATTTGAAATTTTTAAGGCAAGGAATCCCAGTCGCCTTGACACCTTTACTTATTTCCACTACAGGACTATAAAACCATTAGCTGCTTTTACTAAACTCGTGCCTGTTTGATATTGCAACTTACCTGCTCTCTAACGCCCACCTGACTTTGTCATACATTTCTGTGGTTTATTTTTTCCTTAGGATACTGTGACCTGGACATGGCAGGGCTATTCAGGGTAAGTTTCTTAATCCTACTGAGAATTACATACAGAATTTTTTTGCCCCAGTGCTCAACAGTCTGCCAAACAGATTCAGTTAAGCCAAGACACATGTTCTTCTAGATCTGTTCTTATGAGAGGGAAATACTTAGGGATAATGCTGTCTTGCAGTAGGTTTCATATCTGAATGGCTAGAGAAAGGGTTTGCAAATTAGGAAGACTTATTTCCAGCTCTGCCGCTGTTTTGTTTCATTTTCTCCTACATTTTGCATGTCACACTAGAGCAAAAGAAAGATCTGAAATTCTTTTTCTTTGGGAAACAATCATAGTCATCAAAATCTATAGATGTTTACTGTTTCCTACATGGTATACAAAGAAGAAAAAATAAATGTTATTTTATCCCTTCTTTTTATTCATTCCTCCATCTCATTTGAAGAGTCATATGAGACTAAATCAAGAAAATGGGCAAAACAAGTACTAATGTTCCCATCTCTCCCCAGTCTTACATCTAGAATTCTTTAGATTTTTATTTTTGCCTGACTCAACAAAAGCATTTGTTCTGAGATCCCAGGGAACAAGCTGTATATATAGTGTCTGACATTGAAAGAATGAAAAATCTTTCAGTAACGGATCCGTGTTCATTTCTCAAGACAGATAGCCTCCTAATATGATAAAATATTTTATTACAGTATTAAAAAACCTTTACAAATGCACTGAAAATACATCTGGAAAATACTTTTCACCTTATAAATATTCATTAAAATGTGGATTTGCAGAATCCATATACCACATTGTCATGTGGAATATGTAGTGTATCTAAACACAGTACTACTGATTTACTAAGTGACTAAAATATTTAAGGCAATAATTTTGCAACACGTCTGAACTAACGGAGCACATACTAAGTGCTTTTTAAACTCTCACTAGCTGATCCTAGCACCTGCACACTTGCAGAGTGGACATTGGGAGAGGTGACCTAAATGAAAATGTCCATCTCATTTAGTTTCCCAATATTTTTTTGCTATTATTATTATCACTGTTACAGTTATCAGCATACTGAGAGTAATGAATATTGCAGATTCAGTAGCCTGCTACAAATTTCCCCTCTGAAGGATTTATGCTGGAAGAGCAAAAAGGAGTTATGCCTTCAGTTACGAGAGATGGTGAATAGGTGAAGAAAGAAATTAAATCAGAGGCATTCCTGTGAAAGGAACAGCTTGGCAAAAGCATGGGAAGAGAAGGGATGGATGGGGTAGAATCTAGAGATTCTTAAGGAAAATAACGGGAAATGGGGAGAACATCCCCCACGCAAACCTGTGGACCACAAAACGCAGAACTGTCATTTGTGAAGCTTCCTCGGTATTGCGGCCAGGATGGGACAGCACCAGCCTGCTCCTCAGAAACCTCCCGACCTAGTTTCTGCTTTTACTTACTACTTCTTTCTTAGTTTGTGCCTTACTGGGAGGAAAACCTAATGTTACGTGTTAGAAACTCAAGTGTTAAGAGTGGATTCCTGCAGAAAGTAGAAAGGATCCCTTAGTTCTTCTCCTTTCTTTTCTCTTTTTTTTAACTTTGTCCAAAGCAAGAACAGAAGAAAGACTTGGTGAAGGTGTTCTATTAGTGTTTACCTGATTTTAAAGTAAAGAGCAAATGTGCATTTCTCTTAAAAATCACAGTGAAAACAAGTCAGAAGTGGAAGTGATTATGCTTATCCTTTTTTGCACTTTCTTCCTCCCCCTTACCTGTTTATACTAAAATTTGTGACTTTTTCTAAAAGCACGGAAGGTCTCAGACGTACTGACACTTCATTAACACATTTGTGTAAACACTACCATAACTTGCAAAATGGGTAGCGAGTACTAACAAATCCTTGCTTCAGTTCTGCAGAGGGAAGTTACTGGTCCCATTTTGCAGATGAGAGAATAAAAGATAAAGTAAAGCTATTTATCAGAATTGAAACTCTTAAACCTTTAAAATCCAGTAGGTACTCACCTCTTTAAAGATAAAGTAACATATATACACATTGCTAGCCAAAGAACTGTATAGTTTTGTTAATATGCATGACAACGCCTGCCCGATGCGCAAGCAGCAGGTACCCACAGAAGAGATGTTGAAAGCAACATTTAAAGGAACTTCACTGCAAGGTACTTTTCTCAGTATTGTCTGTTTTTTTTGTCGGTGTTTTAATAAGTTTCATCTGCTGAAATACAAATACTTCATTTTTAAGTAAATAAAATATCTTTTTCTTCCTCCTTGTTCCTTGCCTGCAGAACAGAGCTTTTATTAATGACGCTGTGTCAGCTCTACACAAGAGTAGAAGTTGAGGTAAGAATGAGAAATATTTTTGTACTCTGATTCAGCAACCAGGGAACTTATACTTTAAATGCATTATTCACATTGTTAGTCACTGTTAGTGAACAATAAATGCCTCAGAAACAAGAACAGAATCACGGTGAGTAATGTGTTTAGATTTGTTGTCCGTATCTATGTATCACTTAATCTGATGCGTTCCTAAAAGAAAGCGGTCACAGATACCTTTATTTTTAAAGCATTGTAAAACCATTGCTAAAATCCCCACATACATTTTAAAGATGTTAAAACTGAGAATTCTAATACGTTCTGTTAAAGGTAACAACTTCTGTCCTTCCCCCACCTTTTCATTTTCCTGATCCCTTCAAAATCTACTTGTCTTCCTCACCATCTTCCCAGGCTGAACTCTGAAAGGTTTCTGCAACTATGAGCTTACTTAAGGACTCTAGTACTGAGCCTTGTATAACGAAACAGTTCCCTCGACCCCTTAAAATCAGCTGTACAGCACAAAGCCAGCTGAATGACAACTGAAGCAACATGCGTAACTGCTCCCTGTGGGCGTCCACACGCAAAGCACAGCAGCGAGGAGCCGGTACCCGAGGCGCACGCAGTGTCAGCGTTGTGCTCCACATGCCCTGCCAGACCACAAAGCTCTGTCAGTGTAGACTAAGTTGGTTTAAGGACCTGAGAAATCAGAGAAGTTCAGACAGGTTTTGCTGATTATTTGCAAAACACAGACTTCAGCAAAGTTGTGCAAAGCTTTGTGAACACACGCAGTGCTGCTACTACTAACACTTAGCAATATGGTCTTTGTTGTGAAACAATGAAATTAATTTTAAGGGAGCACCTTGTTTACTGTATAGCACATGCAGTAGACAGATATTTATAGGTGTACCAAAAAGCTAATTCTCCTGAAGATTTTGTACAGAAGAACATAGCTATGTAATTTACAAGCATGGGAGCAAGAATAGTTAATGTAGCCCTTCCAGTGGAAGGTTTAGTTTCCCCTGCTTCCGAACAGAACTCAAACTTGCCTGTTAAAATAGATTTTGTGTTCGAAGCAGATCAGAGAAGTATTTTTGCTCCTGAAGAGCTGTGCAGAATTTCTCTTACAGGACTGCAGTTTGACAGGGAAGCTGCACTTGCTAGTCTTCTCCAGATAAGCAGCTGGGTGTGTGTGAGATGGCGTGTGCCACCTCAGGAGGCCGGGAAGCCAAAGTCTTCATCCCCAGCTGTGGTTTCTGGCAAACTGGTTGTATGAATAATTAATTGTAGGTGGGGTTTTTGAAGGGGACAGAGGTGGTGTTTAACCTGCTAGAAATTGAGGTTTCTGCCTGAGCAAGACCTCAGCCCCAAATGATGTAATGACCGCTTTCAAGACCATGATCCATGTTTGCATAGATAAACTGCTCAGAGTTGTGACTTCATCTCAGGCAGTGATGACACAGTTTTGTGCCCCTGCTTCCTCAACTGAAGGGTGAGCTGACTGCTGAAGGGGAGCTGTAATAAGCAGGGACATATGTCAGACTTGAACAGAGCTGGCAGCTGCTTAGAGAAGGAATGAAACCTCAGACCTTCATGTGAACAGCTGCACTCCTGCTGTCCTTACAAGGGAGACGACTTTTAGCTATAAACAGAAAACTATTGTGGCTATTTGTCAGATAACTGATTCCATAAACTTACTGGTTTTAATCTTAAACATAAAAATGCTGTTCAGGATGGACTGCATTCTAGAGTTGCTGGATTCTAGGATTTAAGGGCAAGATTTCTGGGTGGGGAGCAGCAGAACTGAGATGAATCATAACCATAACAGAGAAGAGGCAAGGTAACCAGAGCTGCACACAAACACTGCAGACTGGAGCAGACAGAACAAAATACTCCTCCACACACACTTTGCAAACAAGCAGATGCTGATTCATGCCATGTTAGATCATAATTCATCTATCGTACATTTTTACTGTAATGTTACTTGAGCTTCCTACATATTAACACTGAATAAATCCTCAATAGTAAATGTGTTGCCATTTAGATATCCGGGGTGTTTTCTAGGGTTTGGGAGGAGAGGGGGTTGATTTGTTGCGGTTTTTTACTCTCTGTTGGGGTTCCAGAATTTTACAGCATTTGTATCTGGTTAGTGCTCTACTTAAAATTCAGAACTAAGATTCCTTAACATTTTTATCGTACAGGAAACTTATCAGTCACATGCTGACAGATACAATTAACAGGTATGAGGTGGGACTGCAAGTGTATATTTAAAAGCCTTAAATATCTTACACACACTATTCCATTATCTGACATCACTTACGAAGGATCTTTGAAAAGGAGTGGACAGGATTTCAGAATCACATTCTTACCAGTGTAGCATTTAGTTTTCTAACTAAGCATGCATTTATTATACTTTCCTTCTTCTTGGTTTGATTTTTCATATTAAAGCAGCTTCTACCAATCTTTAAGAAGCACGTTTGGACTAAATCTCATTTGTGTGGCTGGGGCAGAAGAGCCCGAGCGGCTCCTAAGGCTGCTGAGACCTCTAGTGTCCAGTTCCTTCATTGCATGGCTGGTTTTTTCTCCTGTTTTTCCCCTATTCCAAGCAGTAACAAGGTTTTGTCCATGTTGCTAATAAAGTGGTGGCTGTTGCACTGATTGAATAACTCATCTTTTTCAGTTTCTGCCTGTTCATGTTCCTACTGAGGAAGAAAAGAATGATCCCATTATTTTTGCTGATAGAGTCCGGCAAACCATGGCAACGTATGTAATCAGTCATGAATAACATCTTGGAGAACTTTTATATCCAGCAATTCCATATAAATATCCTAGCCATAAAGTACAATTTAGTCAAGTCCCGGGTACTATATGTAAGAATTTCTCTAGATTTTCACTAAGAGGTGTCAAATTCCTATACTAAAACACCCTGATTGTTTTTACACGCTTTACATGTCTACATTGGAACATGTTACGCTCAGTTCATGGAAAGCTGCAATAAATTGCTCCCTTATTTGCTTGGCAAGAATAAGTGGGTGATTTGTTCTCCAAGGTTACTGGGCTGCATTTGTGAGACTGGAAATCTTCAGACATCACAACACTACCATAATGTAGTTTCACAGTATGGTTCCACATGTTCACAAAACAGTATGTATTGCTTTATCCTACTTGCAGCAGTGCCAGAATGAATTATCACTTGTTTTGTGTATTAGCCTTAAAGCCAAACTGAGACAGAGAAAGGAAACAGCCACCTAAGAGTAATTTAATGTAAGAATTGATTTTTTGTTTTTTCTTAATGTTGTTTCAGTGCTCTGAATGTGCCGGTCACTGACCACACTTTTGAAGATTGCAGACTGATGATTTCAGCGGGGCAGCTGACTCTGCCCATGGAAGCTGGGCTGGTGGAGTTCACCAAAATTAGCAAGAAGCTCAAGTAAGGGAAGTTTAGCTGTTGGTATAACAGCATAATTACTGTAGCGCTGCAGGTGTTGATGGCCATCTGCAAAAGGATGACCAACCCGATAACTGACTTGGCCACATGTAATACAGTGTATTAATGCATACAGTCTACATATATAAACTATATGGAAATCAGAGATTAGGAAAATCCCAGTAAGAATTAATCCCAAGTAATTTTTGTGGGCAGTGTTACAACAGGAAAAAATGCATGTTTCTAATCTTTTATGGAGTTGTCTCACCAAAAGGTGAGGGTGGTAGAGCAGTGTCTGTTTTAGGCACTTGATGGTAATCTTGGGGCCCAATTTAAATTCCTTTCAGGGAGACGCACAGGAAATATGTGGTAAGAAGTAAAAAAACCACAACTTCTTTCCAGCCTGAGAATTCGGCCGGTGGTGTACGGGTCTCAGTTGTACTGTGCAGCCATGTCTCCCTAGTGGTGTCGACTTTTTTGGTGTGGATACAATGGAATCTGAGGACTGAACCACTTAATACAGTAACTCTGTCAAATAACCTGGCATGGCTGTAGTCAAATCTGAAGTATATGCGCAGTGTATCTTGACTTACTACATATCTGCTATATATCCATTTATAGAACTCTGTCTGGAGCAATCTTCAGTAGTTACATGGCAATTCTAATGACTCTTACTGAGGTGCAGTGGTGGATTTCTGCAGAGAGATCAGAGACTTCTCAGGCTGTAGCAATAGTAGCGTTTGGGTAGAGAGTTAGCTAATAGAGCTGAGACCTATTCCCTTCTTGAGTTAGGAAATACTCACCGCAGAGCATGATGTGAATTTATGGCAATGAAAAGCCCTCTGTTAGACTAGCTTAGTTACTGGACAGATGATTCTAGGTTTGGGAAGTTACTCTAAGGAAGTCTGACATAACCACGCATACAACTGCCTGCTTTTAATATTAATAACCGGGAGGAGCAGTCCTAAGTTGTTGATTTCATGTAACATTTCAGGCTGGAAACACAGCATTTCTAATGCTGTACGCATATGCTCTATTTTGCTATTTTTGTCTCTGAACACTGTAATAACTTCTGCTGAAATTCCATCTGTCCAAGATCTGCTGTATAGAAATATTTCCTCTCCCTCATGTTTGTGTAGCCTAAAATGGAATCATGTCAGAGAGCAGCTGGATACCTTTGCCGCTATTGCAAGTGCTTCCAAAGGGGGAAGAATTGGAATTGAGGAGTTTGCAGAGTACTTAAAGCTGCCTATTTCAGATGTCCTCAGGGAGCTGTTTCTACTCTTTGACAGGGTAAGTAGTTGGTTAACTGACTGGAAATCTTGTTGACAGTGTTTTATTAAGAATCACATCCCAAAAGTGTATTGAATTCATTATGTCCACCTTATAAATGCTTCTTGGTTAGCAATTCCTGTAGGCAATATAGGCGAGTCTTAAAGTTTCCTTCTTAAGTTTTGATGAAGAAGGTTGGTCAGTTTTTAACTTGTTAGCTGACAGTCATCTCTTGGGCCAAGTTGCCGTACCACCATCAGATGATTATCTTCATGCTGGTAATGGCTGAACATTTCCTTCTGCCTACCCCAGATTTTGATCTTATGTACACTCTGACAGCCTAATTAACTGATATAGTTGTAAGAAAATAATGTAAGGCAGATTGAAGCTGACAAGAGTGTATGCTCCTGCAGTGTTTGTGAAGGGTGCTATGAGACACTAGAAGGATTCTCCTCTTGCCTATCTCCAGCCATAAAGGAGGCTCTGTGCTAATCTGATCATTTAGGGTTTCCTCCATAGTCAGTGGTGATCTCTCCCATTTTCTACTTCTCTCTGAAGATGTGAAAAACTGCTTTGTGGATGTGGCCCTCTGGCTATTCCAGAAGTGTCAGTAACTAGAGCACAGCGTAGAATTATCTTACTTCTAGGCAAGCAACATGTGCTCCGGCGCGAGCAGTACATTGTACTGCAAGGGCTTATGAACCAGAGGTTGCTTTTTAACATAGGAGCTCTCCCAACTCAGCATCATGCTTCCTGATCAAGTTAGCTTCAGCAGCACACCCGTCCTTGGGATGTCATTGTCTTGTAGATGCTGATTAAAACCGTTCCAGGATTTTTCCAGATAAAAAGGTTTTACAAGCTCTACAATAGAGGAATCAAATATATTTTCTTAGTTGCTGCATGCATTGAAGCCCTAGCAGAGCTAGGTACTCATTCTTTCTTCATTCTCACCTCCCCGCCTTGGATCACTGCCTCCTATTAACATGTAGTCCAAGTCCTGAAGCAAAGTACATGCAACAGAAATATGGTGTGGCAACCAAAATTCCTTTCACTTTCCCTATCTGGCACAACAATGTCAGTCACTCGAATTAGCAATGTAATGCTCAACTCACTAGGAAGTTGAAGGCATAAAAGACTGCAAGAACAGACAAGGCTCTAGCAACCTTTCACTGCATTCATCTTTAAGGAGATGAGCCTAACTGAGGAAGAGTCACACTAATGTGGCTGGGCTCTCTTCAAATTGCTTTAATTAGGAGCACAGGTATTTTGAGACTTTTGCTCTGTGGCTTTCAGCCTCATTGTTATTTTTTTCTAAAAATACTCCTCAAATCACATCAAGCTAACTATGCAGAGAAGAAAGAGAGGTGTCTTAACAATAAAGAGAAACTACTGAGATGTGAGGCAACTCTGGCAGCTGGAGACATGCACAGACAAGGTGAAGCCTAAGCATGCAGATATAAGCTGTGTTTTGCCCACGCCCAGCTCAGACACAACACTGCTTCGGAGAGTTCAAGCAGCACTAGATCTCTGAGTAACTCCTGCAAACAATCTGCGATGTTCCTCGCGAAAGCTTTGCTGAGTGGAGCAAGTGGCAATGGTGGTGGAGGGAGCCTTGCACGTGGCCTTGGAGGTCTTCTAACAGGAGGCGGACATGGAGGGAATCTTGGAGGACTTGTTGGAGGTCTCGTCAATCTTATAAGTGAAGCAGCAGCTCAGTATAATCCAGAGCCACCTCCACCTCCCCACAGTCATTTTACAAACGTGGAAGCCTGTGAGAGCAAGGAGATCAGACGGTTTCGTCGCCTTTTTGCCCAGCTGGCTGGAGATGATATGGAAGTGTGTGCCACAGAGCTAAGGGACATCCTGAACAAAGTGGTTTCCAGACATCAAGACTTGAAGACCAACGGCTTCAGCTTAGACACATGCCGTAGCATGGTAGCCGTCATGGACACTGATACCAATGGCAAACTGGGCTTTGAAGAGTTTAAGTACCTGTGGAACAACATCAAGAAATGGCAAGGTGTGTACAAGCAGTACGATACCAATCAGTCGGGCACTGTTGGGAGAGCTCAGCTGCCAGATGCCTTGAAGGCTGCAGGGTTCCGCCTGAACGAACAGCTCTGCCGGGTCATCGTGCGCAGGTACGCCGATGAGGATGGCAGCATGGATTTCAACAGCTTCATCAGCTGCTTGGTACGACTGGACGGCATGTTCCGGGCTTTCAAGTCCCTGGACCGAGATGGAAATGGACAGATCAAAGTGACCATCGAAGACTGGCTGCAGCTGACCATGTATTCGTGAAGGCATAACAGAGAAGAGTGAGTTTCATCTGAAAGATACACATGGACACCTATGATCCCGTACTATAGAACTGTAGTCTTTTGTTCTAGGGCAGAGGTAGCTACTGGTAGACAGCTCAGCCTGAAGCGTTGTGATTGCTCTTGTGCATGCCTCACTCTGCTTTTTGGAAGGGTTTCTGTAAGTTGTCAGTCAGACAGCTGCTTACATCTGTCTCAGAAAACTATCTCTAGACTCCAAAGTGAAAAGAATATGTTGAACAATCAAAGCTGAGTTATTTCTTCACGTACGTTGGCTTGTATACAACTGTTCTATAAAAAGCTCCTAAGTTTGGTGTTGCTTTGTGATGTTACTGTTCTGATTTGGCAGCATTCACTAAGCTGGAATAAAGCTCTGCCTGCCTGAAGGCAATCACTAGTGAAGGCAGTCGTGCAGTTATTTCTAAAAAGGGGAAAAACATGAGAGTCGTGATAACTATAATCATCAATGAATTTACATAATCATATTTAATTTCTTCCTACTTCTGCTTTTTCATGCTTGTCTGCTGAAGCAAAACCTCAGTGGTCAGTTCCACCTGCTGGCCAGGACAAAACTGAAGACTTATATAAGGCTACTTACACAGCCCTTTTCTCCTTCCTACAGTTCTATTAACTAATCTTTTTTCCTTCCTTGAAGCCTTATTATAGTTGTAATGAAAACAACTTAAAACACTACATTTATATTTAGAGAAGCTTGCCATAATACTGCAGTCACATAGCAGACAGACAGCCAAAATCAACCTCTGGCTATCCGAGTTAAATTTTATCAGGGTGCAGCACCCCACTCAAGCTAGTTTTGCAGTTCTGTCCAGTATGTCAATTTTTGAGTAAAAGGAATAACATGAACTGTCAAAGGTACATTTCTGTGAATTAAGGTTTACATAGTTGAAGAAAACAGTTCTTGCACTGCAAAGAAAGAAGGCAGATTTCTCTGCAGGGCTGTGCTGCTTTAAAAGAAAATGATCTAGGGTGTTGCTGGCTGGCTGGAATGCAGAGGGAGCGGAGGAGGCAGCCTACAGAACGCTCGCTGCAGCCGGCAGAGCGAGAGCCCCCATGGGGACTCACTGCGAAATACCACACAGCGCCTGCAGGGCAGCTGGGTGTTAATGCCGTACTATGGTTTGGGGTTGTTTCTAAATTTCCATACCTCTGATTTCTAAATGTTTCAGGTACACTTAGCAAACAGTGTTTTCGAAACTGATGAGTTCTCCTCCCTCGTATACTTGCAGAAACCTTTTACTTGCAACTTGGGAAAAGTAACTTACAATTTTTGCCCAGACTTTTTTCCCTTCTGCTCTCTGTTGAATACCAAACTGGGTGACAGAAACAGTAAAAATATTCATATTGGCCCAAAAGAGGTAAATTCCTTCCTAAAAGCATTCACCCCCCTCCCAGTTATTCAGTGGAAAAGCACAGAGTGCTATTTGGGCTCTGAGTAATAGAAAACAGAGCATGAGGGAAGTGCGATACCTCTAGGTGAGCACCATCCTATCAGGTTTGTTGCAGAATTTCCCTTTCTGACTAGTTAGAACTTGCATGTAGCAACAGACGGTGGAAATTTTGGAGTTACAGAAATAGCCTCTCAGATGATGAGCCAGGAACAAGAGAGGTGCATCTGCAGTTCTTCCTCAAAAAGTCCAGTTGTGGCTGCTCTGCGGACTGTGACTCAGGGTTGACGTCAGCAGACAGAACAGGAATGACTGGTGCCCGCACACACACGTGATTTTTCCCGTTACCTTACACAGTGAGAAAAAGGTTTTGGGGCAATAGCACTTCAAATCTTATTGACTGTGTCTGTCTTGCAGAAAGCTTTGTCAGCTGCGTAAGTCAGATTATCTAGCCCTGGCTCCTTGTGCAACTCTAAATGGAGACTGCTCACTACAATGCAAACTTTCTTGTTTCCCTAAATGTAAGATTTACTATATCATATAAAAAAAACACCACCACCCTAGTTACCATAGCATGCTATAGTGAAAATAGTAACAGAAAAACCTTAAAGAAAACAAGGGCTGTTGAGGTTACACTATGTTTTGGTTATTTTGTGTAACAAATATCAATAGATAAATATTGATGTTCTACTTTGCTATTTGCTATACGAGCTCAGCTCATATATTGCTTCCTTAAAATATTTTTGGGTGCACAGGCTGCAAACACAGCTAGATCTGCATAGAAAGCCTATAGCAAGTGCTTGTTTGCAGCGGTGCTACAGGAGCACTGAAGGTTTTCGTGCATTTTCAGTTGAACTCCCATCTCTTTTTCCAAGCTACAACCCTTCCTCAGGATGCCAGAGCATCTGGAAGACTGCGGCGTCCCAGCGTTTAGCACGGCCGGTCAGAACACGGCCTTGCAAGTATAGTGAGTTTAGTTCCTATTCAGATGGCTGGAGTTCCCTGTGTCAGATTGCACTTGGGTTTGATTACTGGGTTTTAGCACTTTAATGAAAGTAATGTGACCATGTACAGCCAAAGCTGTGTTAACTGATTTCCAAATTTTTTTTAAATGAGCCCATCTTATGTAATGTTTACTTCCCAATTCTTTTCCTGTGATACTTAACTTTAAAAATACATTTTAAAAGTATTCTAATGGCATCAAACAATCCTTTGCTAAGAATACTTTATATAAAACTGTCCAAAAATAATATCCCATGGAACTCTGAACAATTATTATCTACACTCTTGCTTCAGTTGTTTAAGGAGTTTAGGTTTATAACAGTGCATTATTAAAGTGAGATCTATTGTTATGAGAACTATGATGTAGCCAAAATAAAGTCAAACTCGTCAGCACAGTGAGACCACAGATTTGTAAATAAAATAGCATTTGTAATAGAACATTGTCCTTTTCTAGTAATTAAAAAATGTCAAAAGTTATACATCTTACACACATGTAAGTAAGTTAGAGACTGTTCATATTTTTGCTAAAAGTTTCCTTAAAATTCACAGGCATTTAAAGTACAAGATGTTCGAAGATTGCAAGTCTTCAAAAAAGATGGGTTGGTTAGACTATCGATATAAAGAAAGTAACAATTGTCCATGCAAACCAGTCCTGAATTGGTTTTGAAAGCTAAAGAAAATTGTATTTTAGCAGTTTTGAATGCTGACAGATAGCTTGATAAAGAAATGTTAGTACTGAACTCATTATTACATATATTTTGTTTAAAAAGGACTATCTTTAGGCATAAATTCAGTAACAGAAATTCCTACTTTATAGAATCCAGGATTTTCAATGTGTTCTACAAAGCAGCCTGAGCATTTCTCCACTGACAAGCTCATCTTCCGCTATTCAGCAGCAGAAAGCCCAAACTAGGAACGTTACAGTCGGTGTGCTCAAGGGGGCATTAGGAGTGGGTAGGAGAGCGCAAAACAGAATTTTGATGTGTCCCCAGGAGCCCAGCTCTCTCTGTGCCCGAAGGGTTCTGTGCTGTCCCCGGGAGCCCAGCTCTCTCTGTGCCCGAAGGGTTCTGTGCTGTCCCCAGGAGCCCAGCTCTCTCTGTGCCCGAAGGGTTCTGTGCTGTCCCCAGGAGCCCAGCTCTCTCTGTGCCCGAAGGGTTCTGTGCTGTCCCCAGGAGCCCAGCTCTCTCTGTGCCCGAAGGGTTCTGTGCTGTCCCCGGGAGCCCAGCTCTCTCTGTGCCCGAAGGGTTCTGTGCTGTCCCCAGGAGCCCAGCTCTCTCTGTGCCCGAAGGGTTCTGTGCTGTCCCCAGGAGCCCAGCTCTCTCTGTGCCCGAAGGGTTCTGTGCTGTCCCCAGGAGCCCAGCTCTCTCTGTGCCCGAAGGGTTCTGTGCTGTCCCCGGGAGCCCAGCTCTCTCTGTGCCCGAAGGGTTCTGTGCTGTCCCCGGGAGCCCAGCTCTCTCTGTGCCCGAAGGGTTCTGTGCTGTCCCCAGGAGCCCAGCTCTCTCTGTGCCTGAAGGGTTCTGTGCTGTCCCCAGGAGCCCAGCTCTCTCTGTGCCCGAAGGGTTCTGTGCTGTCCTCAGACCTAGGGAGTCCGCTGTTTCAAAAATCTTTTTCTTGAACTGCACAACACATTATCCAAAAAGGAAATCAGTTTTACTCTTCTGTTTGCTTTTAAAATGTTTCTGATAAATGCCCTTATTGTGAATGTTCCCAAATATGAGCTGCTAGTAATTTCTACTATGCTTTCATTAACTATTCCATGTCCCTTCACCTCATGCTTATATGCAGGTTGTTCCCCAGACCAGATGTTTCCCAAAACCCTAAAGAAACTTTCTAGTCTGGCCACAGGAACGCTACTAATTTAAGCATATATTTCAATGGGCATCTGCCATTTTCTCTATCTGCAAATATAATACAGCTTACATAGAATTAATCACGAATCCCATCAAAGCAAGCTTCAAACATTTTGTTGATGTAGCTTTGAAGTAAATGTATTAAAATGTTTGCTCAGATCAAAACTGATATTATCAGAGAGGCAGTTATAATTAATTCATCGCATTTCTGGCTTAAAAGGTAGGGCAGTGTATTGGCTTCAAAATAGCATGTAGGGCAATGCATTTGCTTCAAAGAAAGGCTTCAGACAGACCATGTAGATTTACTGCTTCTTCAGGCTGAACGTTCACTGGCATATATTTTATTGCTGAAGGTTCTTAGGAAGAATTAACTCACGGCAACAGCCTCACTGTTGGCCTGTTTATTAGAGGATGTTGCATTGGTCTCTGAACTTTAGTCAGTGCTACATGAATTCTTGCAGGTGCCTTAAATACATCTATTCCAATTCTTGTTAGAGACTTCTGAGAGGACATATGCTAAAGAACAACCTGTACGTTGTTTTAAATCTTGTTTGGTTGTTTATAATATAGAAATTGATACCCAAATTCTAGCTATTGAAAATATGCATATTTTTACTTCAGCCCTAGTACTACATATATTTAGTAAGCAGTTAGAAAAAAAACCTCTAGTGTTGTACACTGGCTTAGTGAATGTTGTGTAGTAGATTTATAGAACAGCTTTCAAAGTGATCTGCTATATTAACTCTACTGCCATACATATTTTGGTTACAGAATGGAGATGGCACCATTGACTTCAGAGAGTATGTAATTGGTTTGTCTATTCTTTGTAACCCAGCCAACACAGAAGAAACTATTCGGATGGCATTTAAGGTAAGTTCAATTTAGTGTAAATCTACAAACCTGACAAATCAAGACTGACTGTAAATCTGTTAGCTTTCAAATCATAAGTTTATAGCTTCAATCTGTTATGCAAACGTGAGTAATACTCTTAAACCAATTGACATTTAGTGTGTGAAGGGGAGGGAGAAAATTGCAGGCATCAGCTTCACAGAGAAGGGTTTCAAAAGCCATGTGAAGGCACTAATGAATATGTAACTTGGCAGGCTAACTCCAGAAATGATTCAGCAGCATTTGCGGTTTTTTTGCCTGAGGTTTTTCTCTGCTGTGATTCTTCAATGTCACAAGTCGACAATAGATGGAGCAACATCCTCTTGTGGGTCACTGTTGTTAACAAAGGGGAGAGGGGAATAAAAAAAAAATCAAGAAGGGCTATTTGGGACTGGCACATCCAAACTGGACTGCCCCAAGACCATCTCTTGGCTGTACTGTGGTGTCCTGGTGGTACAAGCAGGCGGGAGGCAGTAGCTCCTTTCAGATCTCGGGTACAAGCAGCTGGTATGTGACCAGGGTGCCCAGGTTGTGAATCCCTGAGTAGGAACATGCTTGAGTGACTTTTTTTTAGTAGATCTTTGACACAGATTCAGATACTTTACCAACTAATCTGTTCTTATGAACCATATTGAACAATATCTTGAGATCATGCTCATCTTCAACTGGATGCCTGTTAGTACCGATGCGTTCTCAGGAAGTACCAGAATTTTTATGGCAACCCATTATATCCACTGGCTGCTTAACAGATAAGCGCTACAGCTGTTTGAAGGGACTTTGACTGTTTCAGGGATATTTTATCACTACAGATTGTTCTATGTTTTAGACTATACTCTTCAGTATCTTAACAGTTGCACTGATTCTAGAGTTAGTAATTTGCTTTAATTCCCAGTTTCAGCAGGAAACAACTTGTTCAGCTGGTAAAAGCCTGTTTCAGTCTGAAATGGAACTATGGCTTTCCTTTTGCTACTTTTTATCTCTGCAACTGAACGTCCTTTCCCTCGCGCTGGGGAAGCCGCGCGTACCTGGGAAGTGCAGCCATCCACCTCTCCTATTTCCCCAGGGGCTGATTCACAGCAGGTGCTTTACTGTCACACTGCTGAGAAGGACAGGATGATCAGCGTACATCTACTGCCTGCGTGCCAGTTAATTCCTTGTTAATTGCAATAATTCCTTAGTGCGTGACAGATCACATGTACTAAAAATTAGGTATTTTACATCAGAGCATGAACTATGGCACGTCTAATTTGATGGCAGATGTACCATAATGAAAATGCAGACTAAAACCCAAGACGTTCCAGTATACAGTGGCTGAATCCAGCAGGCCCTTCACATAGCTCGTGGTGGTAATTAACATAAACCTTTGTTTATTTTTGTTTTTGTCAGTTTTGTCTGAGTTTTATTACTGCACTAATGCTATGAGGTTTGTTTGTTGTTGCAGGTTTACTACACTCTTTTCCTATTAGAGGATATATCCCAACCATAGCATGTACATTGCTTTGCTGAGTGTCTGCTTAGTCTTATTCCAGAGAAAATACAGGAAATCTTTTGCAAGAGAAAGTAGCTGAGATGCAGCCAGTCTCTTCAAATCCCAGGCACTGTTTGCAGATCGCCTCTTGAATACTAGAAACCTAACATGGGTGGCTGATGTGCACAGAAGGTTCATAGGCAAACTGATGCTGAGGTATTTCCACACATCATGTCTTTCCCAGCTCTTTGATGCGGACGAGGATGGCACTGTAACGGAAGAAGAGTTTGCTCATATCATTCAAGCGGCGCTGGGCGTGCCCGACCTTGATGTTTCTATGCTCTTTAAGGAAATAGATGCAGATGAAACTAAGAAGCTGTCCTATGGTAAGTTACATTCTTTCCAGTGAAGAGTACTAATAGTCATTTTGACAGTGAGCGTTTCCTACCTTTTTTCTCCCTGAAATGATCTGACGGTTCTCATACCCTGTTTCTGGGGAACACTGTTGAAGCATAGACATAGATAATTTGTGTGACTTGCCTGAGATGCTTCAGATGAAATGAACTGCAGATCAGCTTCAGGAAAAGGATCAGGCACTGAAATTTTCTTTTATTTTGTTGCTGCACTATAGTATCTGTATTTTTTTAATATATTTTTCAGATGAGTTCAAGAACTATGCGCTCACGCATCCAGTATATGCCAAGTTGTTTACTACATACCTGGAGCTACAGAGATACCACTCAGGTATGCTGGATGAAGATGGCATTGAGTCAAATGGCAGCCCAGTCAAAGACAGTCCAGTTACAAAGAGTGCCATCCCAGTCTCAGAAACAACACCGATTGCAAGAAATAAAGTCTGCCCTGAAGGCAATGGCGAGGATAACTCAAGTACATCTGACAAAAAAGATGACTGAGAAGAGTTAAAGAATCCAGCTCTTGAATTCTGCACGATTTTTTTCCTAGCTATTCATAAGCACAATTGATATAAAAAAGAGATGGAAGTTACAATTAAAAAAAAAAAAAGTTTCCTATCAGGAGGAGTTATTCCTGTTTGAGTGTAAGGGAAAAAACACTGTAACTATTCTGTCCTTGATGTCAGTATCCCAATACTGGGAATGTTGTTCATGTCTTCCAAGTTCATACTTCCACAAAAGTAACAGATGTGCTAAGAGGAGCAAGAGGCTCTGCAGTCACATCTCAGAAAGGAGACTGAGGAGTCCGCTTGTGAAAAACAAGAGGAATTTTTGGTGCTGCTCAATTCCTCTACATCCCAAACAGCTCTTAAGGGAGAAAAAAACCCCAGGGGTTTAATTTACAATATCCCTTAGCCTTCCTCAAGTTTCTGAGAGACACAAATGAGTTAGAAGAAGCTGAGAGTTGAAGCTGGTGTTTTCTTTTAACTGCCCTTAGATTTCCCTTAACTACTTGTGAACTATAAAGACTAAGCTTTTGAACAAGACATGCTGATGCTGTTAAGAGAAACAGCTTTAGGCTTAAAGGCTAGTTAAAGATGGAAATGGCTGCACTTCTAACAACAAAACTCTAATTGGAATTCCAACATGCAACTCACATTCTACAGGAAATTTCATACAGTAAGAACCAAGAATTAATGAACTATTTGAAAATAAACAGAATGTTGTTTACAGTAACAACTGTTCAGGATCACATTAGGAGGACTATTTCAAACAAGCATATTTTTATTCTAGTAATTATCAACAGAGGAATGTGACCTTGCTCTGCAAAACTTAGAAGGCAAATATGCTGTCAAGCCATAGTTCTAGCAGTTAGTATCTACTCTGAAGTTGTCTCCTGGAAACCATTTTGCGTTATGTGTCGTTACTCAATATGTTCTTAGAATCTGATTCAAAGCCAAGCTCTTTCTAGTCGATGATTTGAGTATGTTCTGCCTC
Source organism: Streptopelia decaocto (assembly GCF_964273445.1). NCBI lineage: Eukaryota > Metazoa > Chordata > Aves > Columbiformes > Columbidae > Streptopelia > Streptopelia decaocto. The sequence goes on along the minus strand of NC_138666.1, from coordinate 21,255,101 downwards.
TGTACCCTCTAGTGCACTGCAAAGTGGGCCTTTACCTTTTTCCGTCCTTCATCTGAATGCACTTTATATAGTATTTTAAATATATAAATATTTACGCAAGTAACTTGTCAATAAAAAATGGGAAGGGGTGAAATGACAGGATATTTTCAACTTAAAACTAAGATGAGCAAAGTCTAGAATGTCTGGTACCAAAGGTAACCAATTTTCAGTGGGTTTCTTACGTGAAATGGTAACCTCTGCCTCTTAAGTTATTGCTTGTGTTGTCTGTTTGCAAGTTCATTACCATGTTTAATCTTTCTGTGTTTATACTTGTGCCTATGCTGATGTTTCACACGTTTAAAATAAATCTATATTTTTAACAGACTTCACATGAACAGCTAAGTCTTTTTAGTACAGTGGGCAGGGTACTCTGGCTGCCTTAAGGGGCTGGGGGGATTTCCAGGAAATGGTGCTGATGATGTCTTACCTGTTAAACACAACGCTACCTGCAGCTGGCGTTTCTAGTTCTGAGTGTGATGGCACTTTTCCTTATGGTAAGAGTAGAAAAGTAGGACAGGACTCCCTCTTCCAAAGAGTTACTTGTGCTGACTAACTCAGCAAGAGGGCATACAACACAACCAAGATTCATAGGTATGTGGACAGATGCCAGCATCTTCTGACAGAAAACAAAGCATTGCTATTTACAGGTAAATTGAGTGACGTCAACCACAGCTGAGAAGTAATGGCTTTGTGTAACATGAACATTAGGAGAGCATTTTCTTTCACTTTAGAGAAGGAGAAGGAGGAGCTACCCTAATCTGGCTGTACAGTTCGCTGGAATACATATTAGTTCCTCGGCAGGATGCTTTTGCCCAGCATGTTAACCAAAGTCCTCAGCTTTTCAACCAGCAGTAACCTTTTCAAAGACAATTTCTATTCCAACCAGTAAGAAAACTATAGGTGGTTGAACATGACAATCACTTCAAGTCCTCGGAATGCCAAGGGTGCCTCACTCGTGGTCCTGTTGAATCCAGCCACATTCAACAACTGCAGCACTGTGCTGCCCAACAGTGCAGCATATTCAGGACTAGTGATTTTATAAAAACCTGCAAGTCATGCAAGCGCTGTGTAATTAAAGCTAAAGATATTGTGTATATAAATCTACATACTCCAATAGTTTAAAGAGCAAAGGCCACAAAGAGAGGGGTTTGGTATATAGCAGTGATTCAACTATGCTCTGAAAAGAAATCCGCTAAGTGTTAGAGACACTAACTCAATATACACACATCTGCTTGATGTGCGGGAAGGGAATACATTAATTTCTAGGCATCATTGTGCCTCAGGGAGCCTTTAAAAGGACCAAACTAAAAGCAGCCTGCAATAAACAGGCATCACATTAAGTAGCAGAGCAGGAACTAAACAGAAGGAGAAGGTTAAAAATACTAAACAGAAAATGGTTCTCAATCGGGCATTGAGGGATGACACCTTTCTGCCTGAGACTCCCTGAGGTGCGAGTTCTCAGTTCAATGGGATGCTTAAGGATCATTTTGAGTCGTGCATGGTAGAGCTAGAAAGGTATATTGGGTCCCATGTCACCATAGGAAACATCGTCTATTTAACTGGTACTCCTCTGTCAAGCTGTAATACGGATTTTATGATAAATCCTTCGCATATACCAAAATAAGACACTGTAAAGCACATAGAAACTGCAGCAATCTTAACTGTACAAGGGTAAGAATCAGATGCAGACAAGTCTGTTAAAAGAGGGAAACAACTAATTCTCAAGAACAGAGGCCCGTGAGCTGCTGTTTTTCATGTTTTCTGGTAAGTTTGCACATACACTGTGAATAAATCTCATTCACATTTTTTAAAAGCTAAACTCCTGTTTCTGAACACATGAAAGGCCACAGCAGGTCACCTAGGAAAGTTGACCTTCCGTGTTCACCCTGGAACAAGGAAGATATGAATATGGTAAGTCCTGATCAGTTTGTTGAAGGAAGGTCGCCGCTGTACAGCAGGGGCCCCTTTCTGAGGGAAAGGTCTGCTGCTCCAAGTTACAACTGCATTTGTACTTCCTTCACTCTGTCAGTGGCACTGCCTAAATAAAAGCAGAAATAGATATAACATATCCAGATTTCATGTCAGATCATGCTGCTATGAGACCTGGTTCTAAACTGCCAAAACCACATAGTTCTGGCTGGTTGTTGTCCACCAGTAGAACTATGAGGAACAGTAACGCTTCCAGAAACATCTGAAAACTGATCTCCTATTTCCACAGCCCACTGCTGTGTAGCGTCAGTCACAGGTACCACACTCGCCTACACCAGAAAAAGCAATGCGCCAAATCATATTCCCACAACATTCCTGTAAGCGTTAAGTGCTCTCCCTTGTCAGTTTGCTCCATAACGTGGGGACAGGGAACATTCAGCAATTCCCAAACAGTTTGCAAGGGAAATTTTGCAAGAGGACTGTGTGCCCTGCCTGTTCAGCCCCTAATGACCGCTCACAGGACCACTGCACAGGGGAACGGCTGCTCGGCCACATCTGCCCCCAGCCCAGCAACTCCCATCCGACACACAGTGTTCTTTGGGTACCGCAGATCTGGTAAGATGGTTTTTTCCTGTGGCAGTCGGCACACCAAGGAAAGCCCTGTTCCTGGGTAATTCTTCAGGGGCGATGCCAGTGTAAATAAGCACACCATTCTGCCTGAGCAGGCGTCTAGTGGTGGTTGCATAGGTGCCAAGACCTACTCAGAATGTATGGATGCGGAAAATCAGGGCCTGAAGCTCAGAAACTAAATGTAAAAGTCTGTCATTCCATATATAAACACACCCACATTCTTTGGACAGTCTGCCTGTGCACTGTTTGGCCACAGTCTCCAGTGAGGATTTCAGGCTGAGAATTACACGGCTCTCACTTTGAGAATGCCACAGGAAAAAATTTAAGATTGATTTTTAAGAAAGGTTTGGGAGGTTTGTAACTACAAGTGATCATATAGTCTGTATGGTTTGCTAGGAAGGCTGGACTCCAACCAGTGTCCTTTGGCTCTCACTTTCCCTCTCAGTTATGCATCCCTTGGAGCAGCATACCTGTGCAGGCACCAGCATCACAAGTTGCATTCCACCATGATTAAAGTTAAGAAATTGTAAGATTAAAACAAAAATTGGGTGGCATTCAGGGGGCACATGCTGTAGTCAGATACCTACTTTTACTGGCCTGCAGTAAGAGCAAACTTGTCAAAGGTTGCAAGGGATTTTAATGACATTTAATTAATTTATTTCAAATCTTTACTCAAGGAAATAACATTTATCAGATTGACTAGCAGCAGGGAGACGTTTGTCAGCAGTGCTTAAGTTGGCAGACTTTCTGTTACTATACATAGCCAGAGAGGCAGAAAGTAAACACCTTATAGGATTAGCAGCTATGTTCATAGCTGAGATGAAATTTGGACATTTCATTAGTATAAGATTGATTCTGACATTTCATAAAGCCAAAATGCAAACAAAAAAATGTGTCTGATATAAATACGGTATGCGGCACTTACCCAGATAAAGTTCAAGAAGCGCGGCAGGTTTTAGTGCCGCGACAAAGGAAATAGAGAAGGGTCATTTAAGGACCCAACTCTGCTAAGCACTGAAGTGTATGCTTAATCTGCTGGGCATCAATCAGATACTGGGTCCTTACTAAAAGCACGCAATAATACTAGTAATTAGAGACACATGACAATATTATAATAGGAAATACTTCATTACCTTCACTAGGCACTACCTACTGCTGTCTTTTTGTAAGCCCCCTTTTGTAAGCCCCACAACAGGCTGAAAGTAAATATATGCCCTTCCTCTAGTCTCACATCATGATTGTTCTACATTTTCATGCTATTACACATTTTCATGTGCTAAAAGGAAATAATATTAAACTTTCTTCGTCAGTTTTTATTAAACTATCTAGAAAACATTCTGTTGAAAATCTTATTTTGCATGTTAAAATGAGATTTACATGCGGCTCATCTTTGAAGCTTCACCTTCATGCTGGTTGCTTTGTTCTAAACTGGGCATAGGTAAAAGCGAGCAAGTTTCCCTGGTTTCTAGAAGTCTCCCTGAGCGTGTTATCTCTTGATAACGGCTGCATGAGACTCAGTTTAGCAGTGTAACAGTACTACAACAGGAATGATCCAAACCAGTTACGGGTTTTTTACAGGAGACTGGAGATCTGTATTTTCTAGGAATCACTAGCAAAATTGAGGCATTTTGAGAATGTTACTTAGCTCATGTCTCATTGTGGATTCGTTATTAGCAAGAATACCCAACAGTGAGAATTCATTAGATTAAACCTGTTGTTAAAGGCCTGCGCCACGGATGACTGCCCAGTCTTGCCATACAGTCTAGTCCATTGCTTAACGATTTCTACTGGTAGAACCTGGACACTTCTGCTGCTGGAGTCACCGCACTCAAGGAGAACCAATTCATTTCTACTTATCTGCAGGGTAACTACTTATATCTGTACGTACATGTACCGAGAGCTTATCATCATGCCTGTTTCACTCTTGCATCTCCCAGCCCGCCTTTCTTAAGCCAAAAAGCAAAACCTCCTCCGTTCTTTCCTCATGGGTTGCACTTACTGGGCTTGTGTTTATTTTCATGTAAGCTCTCTGAAGGCAGCGTTTCAGCTCCGGTCCTACCACTCCCAGTAGATTAGAAGGCTTGTATAGTTCGCAGTCAATATTCCTGCATACAAATCCAGCATAAGGCTTGGTTTTTCTGGAACAACACGGTATTGCCCACTCACATAGAGCTGTCGCTGATCTGTAAGCCCTAGATCCCCTTCTAAAGAACTGCTCCTTAACCAGCTTTCCCCTTTCTCTCTTCCTATAACTGCTCATTCCAACCTACTGCAGTGTCTTAGCTTTATCTTTGCTGAGTTTAAAAGTCCAGTTTATCGAGAACATTTTGATCAGTTTATTGTTAAAAAGAGCTTTCTTCTTCTAAAAAAATAAAGTACTTCCCCTTTGTTAAGGACGTTATCTTTGTAAAACTTCACTAAGCATCTGACAGTGCACTAGGAGCAAAGCACTACAAATTAGAGACACATGATGAAAGCTCAGAAGCTGATTGTTCAAAAAGAATAATTTCCTTTTCAAAGGTAAACATCAGCCTTGCAGACAAAGATAAGGCCAAGTGCACAATTAGATACCGAAGTCTGTGCTTCTGCTCACATCTCCTGATATCAAAGATTGCAGGAAAATTCAAAATGTTTTCTTAAAATGTAAAGAAGAAATGAACAGGAAAAAGTGTAGCAGACTCGAAGGAGTCACAGCAGAACTGCCAGCAGGTTTTAGGAAAGCTGTTTTCCCCGCTGCCGGAAGCCTTTGAAATGGGAGATAACCAGCCATGAACTACAGCAGCCATTCAAAGCAGAAATCATTTAAAATGTTTAGATTCCGTATGCTGGTCTTTTGAATGAAAACATGCCAACCTCCATAATGCTATCCAATCACATGTCTTTGACAGCCTGCCTCTTGTAAGCAGAAAAGTGTATTGTCAATATACACTGGGGAGAGCGAAACAGCAGCATTTTCACCTATGCAGTTTGAATGCAGGTTTGAATTATTATTAACTCAAAGCTACACTAAATGTAAAACAACCTCTGAAATAAGGAGCAGGAGCCATCCTTTCTACTTTTTCTATTGACAATTTTAAAGGCAAATGCCTATGCTTTATACAGAGGAAACTTCTCTTTTAGTAGAAAAGATACTCTGTGGACCAAAGAGAACCAGCCCTTCATACGGTGACAAGTAACAGGAGACACCTTTGACAAAACTCTCCAGTATAATTCATTTTATTACAATGGATTTCACAGCTCTCACAGAAGAAACAACTAGCAAAGCATTGTATAAAGCACAGATGATGAGTGTCTGGCTTTCCTGGATATTTCCCCGTTTGTAAATACACAAGGCAAAAGGAAAGCTTGCCACAATTACACAGGAGGGTACCAGCACAGCAGAGAGGGAAATACAAGGGTTCTGACCCCTCATTCACTGAATTACTCCTGGGTGCTCATGGTGTCCCAAACCTCATAATCAAATTTGAGATTCTTTGCTTTAACATTGCCACTGATTATTTTTTTTTCCAGACGCGAGATGGCGAACTCAACATCAGATCACAAAAAAGCACAGATTAAACAGATTTGATCATTTATGGCAAGATGGTGCATTTAGACTTTTCCAGCATCTTTTTCCCTGTATTTGTACTTCTTATCTGCAGCAATCTTTGACTTGCTTGCTGTCAACTAGGTATTTCCAGTGGTATCAAGCCTGATTCCTTCCACCATGATTTGGTGCATGCTGAGGCGCAAAGGAAGGAGAACTCAGGTCCCCATACAGTGACACAGTGACACAGACAACTCTGCCCTGCTCAGCACTGCTCAGTTCTGACCTTCTGCTGGAGTCGGTCAGTCTCAATTTACTCTTCTTCCAGTCTAATGTGAACAATTTCACAGTAGACAAAAGCCCCCTCCCCTTCACCTAATCTCGTATTATTGTCCCAAGTGGAGTCCATCTAGCTTACATCAAAGAACTGGGCTCGTCAAGCCATTGTTTTATAAGTCTGCTAATATTTTTCCTGTCCATAATACAGAAGACAGTGCTGATGGAAATATGTCAACAGGAAAACAAACAGGCAGCATTTGACATGCTATTAGTCTAAGTCTGGGTGGATGAATAAATCATAGATCAAATATTCATAAGGGGGAAAACACTGTTTATTTCCACTGGATTCATTACGCACACATCTCCCATACAGCACAGTGACAAACACAGTCCACAGAGAGGATGTCACAATGTACCAAGAAAGGACTGTTGATGCGACAAGGACAATGTCCTCCCTCCTTAGAATGTGCCTCAGTCCCTTGGGAAGATACCACACCGGTCGTGTAAAATGAGAGGGCACTTAATGAATAGTCTTAATTGAGCACACTCAGCCCTGGCTTACACCACAGACTTTCTTCTGCAGCTTTAGCCGGATCGCTGCTGCTTTACAGTTGCAATCGGGTGCTGTGTCCTCTGCTCCCTGACTGCAGAAAAATATTTACAAAAATTCTAAACCATATCAAAAAGAGAGGGAGAACAAACTGCTAACCTAAACTGCAGGAAATATTAATGCTTTTCCAGGCAATATTAATTCTAAAATCACGGTAACTTTTGTTGCATAACTCTTTCAATGAATATCTGGCAACTAGCAATCTGAATTTCAGCTGTTTCTACAGAATATAATAAACAGAACTTAGTTCTTTCAGTTGCTGAAACACTTCACAAACGGGTGCGCGTTCCTCTCAGATGTAGTGAGTGCTCAGTCTTAAGCCGCAAAATCATTTAGATCATATTGCTTCTCCTTTACCTTCACCCGCTCCATTTCTGTCTATTCTCTGTACAGAACACTAAACACTCGAAGTAACACAGACACATTTGCATTTCAAATAACTACACTTACTAACTGGAAGCAAAGAGATTGTATCGTCTCAATAAAAAGAACTGTATTTAAATTGCATCTGTACATCACAGTAGTATGTGAGAAGCAAAAAAATCAAGAAATCAAGAAATGCAGCAACAGCTCTGCTGAATGTCAAACAAGTGGAAGTGCCCTCCTACCCCCTCCTCGGGTCCCACCGCATAAGCGGCTGGGAGGAGCAGAGCCGCTGAGGCTTTCCCAGGGACAACTGACACGAGGTCTCCTCGCTCCGGGAACAGGTCTCCCTCATTTGTTTTAAAAACCATTAAACAATCCTGAAACTCAACTGCATCCCTCTAGAGACACATTAAGGGTGATTTTTTTTACATATTACAGGCAAATGCTCACCATTAAAGGCCAAACATGTGGGGTTTTCCTAATAAACTCCAAATTAAGTCATACATGGTGTATGTTACGGAGGTCACTCCCTCGCTGCAGTTCGGTGAAGGATGCATTCCCAACAGGAGACAACGCGGTAGATTTTAACAAATTCAGCAGACTTCAAGGGGGATTAAAAGCACGGCTGCTTCGTTCCCGCAAAAGGAACCAATTAAAGATCCAGTGCTAAAAGGAATTTTGAAAGTATTGCTCTTGAATGAAGCAATGTTTGAAGAAGGAAGTGAATTTGTTTATGAAACACATTGTTGGCTTTGCTGAGTTTTACCACCACAGTTTTCCTCTAAGAGGAAATACATTATTAAACAAGAAGGCAGAAAGCCTCTGTCAATCCCAGTGATGCAGCCTAACGTTAATTTCAGCAATGACAGGGTAAAGCTCCTACCAGGGTCGTATTTGGTATTTTTAATTATAAAGCCTCCAGAGCTGCCAGGTTCCAATTTACATCCAAATTCCTCCAAAGAGGTTAGGACTTTGACTGGAGTCTATTACATATTCGTATCTGTTTGGGGTTTTTCGGTGGTTTGGGTTGGTTGGTTGGTTTTTCTTGTTTGTTTTTGGTTTGTTTGGGGTTTTTTGTGGTTGGTTTGTTTATTTTTGTAGGTTTTTAGTTGTTTGCTTGGGTTTTTTTTTCTGTTTGTTTTAAAAACAACTTGGATTCTTTAGGGCTTGGACTGGCCTTATATTAGACATGTCACAGACCATATTGTAACTGGGTCCCAGATCCCACCAAAATACAAGTAATAATTTATTCAGCACAGCAATCGGACCTTTCAATGTACATTTCTGGAAGCTGAATTATCAGGTATATCTGTCAAGAAACAGGCCCCAGAAAACAGCTCCTACAAACTGTATACCAGAATCGGATAATTACATTGTATGATAATGAACTAGCACAGTTAAGGAAGCATCAATACTGCCTTAGTGGTTCCTAAAAGTAAAAAAACTGAATTAGTGTGCCATCAGAGCTGTGTTATTGTACCACAGGAGCACAGCACGACGCTTCCAGCGCTGCTGTTCCCGGCCTCCTACTCGTTCCAGTAAGGCCGTGTCCTGCTGCTGCCCCCGCAGCTCTGACCCGCTTTCTGCTTCTCCCCAGAGGGGCTACAGAGACCCGAGAGCAGGGACTGGAACCATGTTTCACTGAGATCAGCTCAGAAGAGAGAAAAAGGAATGAGGGTAAGAAATTAACAAAGAAACAACCAATTCTTCAAATCTACATCTAACTTCAAAATCAGCATTTTCATTCCACTTCCTTTCACATCAGAGATTCTTGTCTGCTCAGGACAAGAAGCTATCAGGCAAAATTTGGTATTGGCTTTAGGAAATCCACATGGAATTAGTAGGCGAGGAAAGTTTCAGTTCCTGAAGTGGCAAAGCCGGCAGATCCCGGTGCGCGCAGAGGCCGGCGGGCAGGGCACACGGGGCGCCGCGCTCCGCCGCCGGCTCTGCCGATCGCTTGTGCCAATGGCCAAATCTTAACTGAAACGCTACCTTGACATTTCCTAAACTCTGATTGCTTGACTTTGCAGCCAGGACTGGCTTTTAACATTGACATTCACCAGTCTCAAATATATGCTTTAAATCAGCATATTTGCTGCATCATGAAGGAAGTTTGTCTCTTTACTTTCAAAGCAGGTGTGTTTAATTTCTGCAGGTACCCACTGAGATCTAGACTATTCAGAGGCCTCCAGTTATTTGCCAGGAGTACGAGAACAGGCACGGAAGCCAAAATCCGCTTTCCCCTGAACCGCCTCCCCGGGGTTCGGGGCTCAGCAGAGCGGACACCCCGCTGCTGTGCGCCCCCCGCGGGGCCGGCAGGTGGCGCTGTACGGCAAGGCAGGCGCGCGGGGAGCGCCCGGCCCCCGGGGACCCTACCGCACCCCACTGGCACCCGCTGCTGCAGCCCCCGGGGACCCTACCGCACCCCACTGGCACCCGCTGCTGCAGCCCCCGGGGACCCTACCGCACCCCACTGGCACCCGCTGCTGCAGCCCCCGGGGACCCTACCGCACCCCACTGGCACCCGCTGCTGCAGCCCCCGGGGACCCTACCGCACCCCACTGGCACCCGCTGCTGCAGCCCCCGGGGACCCTACCGCACCCCACTGGCAGCCGTTGCTGCAGCCCATTGCCAGCGCAATGCTGCAGCCCGGCCTGCCCGGGGTGCTCCCCGGCACGCCCCGCCGCCCGGCAGGGCACCCCCCGCCCGAAGGGCACGGCCGCCCAGGCAGCGCAGCCCCAGCGCTGCCGTTTTCCTCTCCAGACGCGTCCCCGGGAACCCCGAGCCGGCCAAACGCCGCCCCATCCCGGCCGCTGGATCCGCTCTGCGGGACACACGGCAGCAGAACTCGCTGCTGCCCCTGCCCAGTATGTGCCTCTCTCAGCTCCAGTGGCCATGGAAGCACACGCTCACTCTTAAGTGCACTCAAAGCAATTATGCAAGTGCTTTTCCATACCTTTTCATTCTTTGCAAAACAAAGTTAATGTCTATGAAGCCATTTCTGCCTAGTCTGAAAATGCAGAAAAGGCATCAGAAGTTAAGAGAGTAACCACGGGGAAACCCTGTCTTCTACTACTCATCTACATGAAATACATACACGAGTTTACGTGAAGTTGCTGTCACTGTGTAAATTTTGTCCACGCACACACGCTGCACTCCTGAAACATCAACTGCTCTGTGTAACGTGGTTGTCACAGCGCAGCCTTCCCTGGCACTGACAGGTACGTGTGTGTGTGAGGCAGTGAGGACTGTGGTCACTTATGGTTCTCAGTGACAAATTATTTTAGCTGCACAAATGAACATAGAGATGGTTAATTATGATTTTTTTCCTCAGCAAATGTGTCTCTTCTGCAAGGATGTGCAGTTTGATATTCTCTCCTCCGCTCTTCCCCAACACTCCCCATCGCTCCTGCCGATGTGGAAACTCATAGCCCATGTACTTATGGAGCTCAAGTGTCCACAGTCCCTACCACATTTAGGACCTAAAAGTTAACTTCTTTTACCTAGACTTGTTTTTTCCCAGCTCCACCTTCCTTCAATTCAGCTTCTTGCTTCTAACCTTTCAGCTTATCAGCATTGATTTATTTAATACAAAGTAGCGAGGTTACCTTAGATCAATTATACCTTTTTTTCTGTGCAATTTCCAATGCTTAATACATCTGTTACTGCTCAGCCGCAGGGACAACTTGTCCAGCTGGATCCTAAATTATTTCAGTCCTTAATTCAATTGTATTTTTGCCACAGCCCAGCCAATGAGCATAATTCTTTTATGGCTAAGAAGCCTCTTTAGAAATAATCCAATAGCCCATATTAAAATATAGGTCATTGTAAAAACTGCCAAGTGCCTGACTTGTCATAACTTTGAAGACGGGCTGAATCTCCTCCAGCATTGCTGATTCTTTCCGTGCTCGGAGGCTTAATTTTAAAACAATCAGCTCAACAAAAACCAATTTACTTTTAACTGTCCAAACTAGTCAATGTTAGCTGGGAAGCTAATTTGCTACTTGGTGCTGCACTCGGATAAATGCTACAACTGAGGGCAGCTGGAGGTTTCCAAGTACGAAAACAGTTCACAACTTCAAATATTTACACAGACTTGTTGCTGTAGAACTGCAAAGGCTTTGGACAGTAAAATAAGTCAAACTCATTCAAACCTGTACATGAGGTGACCACATGAAAACACCTTTAAGACAAATGTGTAAACTTACCTAAGGCAAAACATCCACAAAAGTTCTTAAACTTTGACAATACATTATTTTTGGCTCTTCAACTAATACCCGTGATGGGACTTGGATCCATTTGAATGTTTATCTTTTTACAGATTCACTTGGTTTTTAAAAGAAATAAAGAACTGGTCTTGTTCAGTGTTTTGCAGGAGACTACCTTCAATTAGCTACTGTTTTTTTTCCTCCTTCTGTCTTAAAGACATGGAATTACAATATCGAAACCTTAGGGAAATCAGTTGCCTTAGGACCACTGACAGACACGGTGGTCCTTTCTCTCCAGCTACCAGCAACAGAAAGCTAATTGCTTCTAGACAGACAACGTGGATCTGACTTTTTTCTGTGCTTATGCACATTCAGCGTCCAGCACAACGGAACTCTGATTTAGATACAACTGCACTGTAAGCCTTGGGCAACAGTAGTGTGGCCTGCTCCTCGTGTGACTTCCCTTATGGAAAGGACAATGGTTTTGAGTTACATTTGTTTACGAGTACTCTTAGAAAAGCCAAAAATGACAATCAGAATTTAGATAACTGAGGCTTCCACATCTCCTCTCCAGATCTGTGCATACCATTCTCACTGGCCACAAAGGGAGCTCTGTTTCTATACCAAAAGAAACAATTTGGTCTCAAATGTTAATATAAAGCCTAGCAGAAAACACCAACAGTGAAAAATATTGATGTTCTCACTATCTGGGTTTCCGTGTAATCAGTGAAATCAAGCTGCTTTACATTTGGAAGAAGAATCAGCCCTATTGTGTCTTCAGATATAGGTGATGAGGCTACATAAAGATCAGCTTTGAATATGCTCAATAATCAGTGTAGTACACAGTAAACTTAAGATCAGAAGCCCATGTGTTAAGGTGCCTATTTCTAATTAAGCAAGATATCAGTGCTCATTCTCAGTCTTTTTTTACAGCCTGCACAACTGGACATGTTTTACTTGCTGCACAAGCAGGGAGATCAGCAAGAGACTGGCACCAAGAGAAAGGACAGGTCCTCTCAGCAAGCAAGGACAGATTGCTTCGGGTTTTTTGTTTAGACTTTTCAACAGGAGGAAAATAATATCCAGCACCTTGCCATCAGCAGTGCAGTAAAAAAATCGTATCTTAGAATCATCTGAAATTCAGTGAGTTTTCATGTCTTGTATTTTGGGTCATCCCTCAGTCTAGCTTTGGACATTTGGTGCCTTGTTCAGGGTCTGCAGAAAACAGAAATGATGACATATCTTACAAAAGCCTTGATTTATGGAGATGCATATAATCCTATGACCACACGGAGTTCCCAAGTTAAAACACTTTCCACTAATTCTACCCATAGGCACATCAGCACAGAAGACTGCTACATGGAAAAGGAGCTTCCCAGAGGAAGCCAGAATACGCTGGTACTTTGTTCTGATAACTGCCTTTTATAAAAGCAAGGAAAATGTGGTAGATATTAATCTATCACGACTTCACAAAAGCAGTTGCTACAATGACACTTGTAATTGTTAGTCTGAGCAGAGGAGATGGAGATAAATAGAATTGTTAAGACAGGAAAGTAACTGACTAAAGAGGATATAACACTATGTTGTGCTAGAAGGATAATTACAGGCTTGGAGTGAGATTACCTATCCTGAATGATCTGTTATTGGGAATTAGTTTATTAAATATCTGTGCTAATAATATGCACCCAAAGCTTTGTGTTTGCTAATGAAATTTAGAGATTATGAAGTTGGCAGGCAATACGAAATCAGTGAAGAATGGGACTCACACAGGAAAAGAAAAGGAATCCTAGAGTAACAGAAATAGGATGGAAGGGAACAGAAAACATGTTAAATCTGGTCTTTAAGGGTTGGAGAAACAAAAATTCGTTCCATAAACTACAGATCACCATCTGGAAATCACAGAGCAGAAAGACTCGGGTGTTTATAACCTGTCTGTGGACAAACATTTAATACAGGTGTGGAAAAGGCAAGCGAGATCGCCTTCGCATTTAAGTCTTGGTTCTTAATCCTAGGAATTATTATTGTTTCACTAAATATTGTTAAGACTTCATCTGAAATCTATGCCATTTTTGTTCAGGAAATGTTTATTTCAGCTAAAGACAAAGATTACATGCACATATGACATGATGAACCACGAGGATGGATGACAGTAGGCCCAAGCGTTCAGGTTCTCTGACTGTACCAAGTAGGGACCAGGTCAGCGTGTGCCCTTGGTCCATTCTGGACCCTGCACCCGGATTCTCTCCCCCACAGGCCGGGGGGAGGGGGACAGGGTGTACCTCACGCACAGCAGGATTACATTGGGATTGCTCACAGTTTCACGCTCCTTACACCCAGCTTTGCAATTTGCTCTCGTACAAGTACCTCTGAGGTAGAATAAAGCTGATGTTAAATAGCTAGTAATTCAAAACAGATAGCGAGAAAGAATATTGTTGAAGCTGAAACTTCACCATTTCTGGTGTGAAATGTTCCAAAGTATATTTATAATCTTTAAAATATAATAAGTGCTAGTAAGCTAGGAAGAGGCCAAAGTGAGGTAAAGAGGGTGTGCCTATAGAGAGGGAGCATTATTGAAATGATGGATTAACCTCCTAGACTTCCACACCGTCCTCTCTCCACACACACACAAATATTTTATATATGACGAAACAATAAAGATGCCAGAGGATAGCTTGCTTGGGTAACACAGATGGTTCTCTTGAAGAAGGTCACCTGATACCAGGGGTAGCAGATTCCGGGTAAAATGAGCTTGGGAGACATGTATTTGTGACATCTCAAGCAACTTAGTAAGAAAGATACAAATGCTATTATCATAAGAAACAGGGAGATACCTCGTCTTCCCCTACGACTTGGCGTTCTTGAATAAATGGAAGAGCTAAACATTTGGAGTGCTTTTCTAATATTTATTCTCAGTCTGAAGACAGTTTGTAGCATGACAGACAATGACTGTCAAAATGCAGGGCTGGACCAACCTCAACGGGCCCTCCCCGTGAAAGAGACGCATTTATTTGGCTCTAGGAAAGAGATACTATGACAACAGCCTGCTAACAACACACCACCAAGCTTTAAATACTAAAGAAACACTACTTTTGGAACAGCAGTATGATTTCAGAGATACTATGAAGCAAAACTGCCCAACCCACTTGTATTGGTCCAGGAGGCTGGAGGTGATGTACCTGCTGTCATCCAAAGGTGTCTGATACAGTCTGCAGCATGGTGTCCTTTACCTGCTAACCTAGAAAGAAGGGCAACCCCGCCACTGCCGTGTTCCTGTCACTGGGAAATTGTTTTAACATTGATTCAGTCAGAAGGCTGCTCTCTACTTTGTTCCTAGTTCCTACAGCAACTGGCTATTCCTTGAGCTTCTTTTATCATGGAATAACCAAACCTAACTTCATTCAGTTTATGTATTTCATTTGAAAAATGTTTAGTCTTTCAGTGCCGGTGAGCCTCAAGGCCGGAATGAGCTTGGAGTTTCTGTGGATGTACCAGGATAGGAAATTAAATAGCTGGCGTGTATATCCCCTACCCCTTTCCATTATTTTCATTATATATTGGATTATAATAAAAACTCGGTGTCCTGGGTCTTCAAGTCCAAATCCCAGCTCTCACAAGCAACTTTGGCATACAAGCCTGCTTGTAAAACAATATCCTAAAACCCAGGCCTTTAGTTCCCACTGTATTCACTGCTTTGATAGTTAGAACTCATTTATCAGCTAAGTTTATCATTATTCTTCTGGTCCTTTGGTTTAAATGGTGCTGGTGGTGTGTTTTTTTCTCAGTGACAGTTACCTCAATTTATTTATAAAGCAATCATATCCCCTCTGAGTCACTGTTTTGTTTGGCTTAACTGCCAAGTTCTTTCCTCAAGCGTATCAGGCATAACACGAAGGAAGACTCTTTCAGACACACCAACTGTAAACGAGTTCCAACATATCTAAATGCTGTTTGACACAGCCCTTTTCAAAGGCTGGCTCACAGGAGGACAGCAGCCAGCTCCTGTAGTTCGGTGGTATCAGTGGCAGAGGGCTGTGCTGCTGAAGGCGGAGAATTCAAACCCTGCTGCCAACAAGCACAGTACGTCTTCACGCCAGCCGCAAGTGGAGATCTGGAAGCACACACTAAACTGTTATTCATTGGGGTGTTTTTTTCTTCATAGACACCAACACATGAGAGTGACAATCCCAGTTTACTGTTACAGCATACAGTATATTCTCCTATACCTTGCAAAGAGGATGACAGACAAGAATTTGAATAATTGATGACTAACCTAGCAACACCTGAGTATTTCCTAAAGTAAATTATAGCCTGTTTCCCAGTCAACAGTGGAATATCACTAACAGCCTGCCATCTTGCCTGGCTCCATTGAGCTTTCTAAATACAATATTCCCTTTTCTGACTTCAACTCTACCCGCTGTCAGGCTCTATTAGGCATAACAAGATCCAGACAGAGTCAAGATTAAGCAACTTTTTTATAAAATCCAATTGAGGACTTTCTTACCTTGAGGGTGCAGCAGAGATTACATTAACCAGATTGTGCACACTTTCCATGCAAGAACTAAAGGCACATATATATATATGCATGGTGACTTAATTCTCTTAGGAAATAAGTGGGGGCTTTCTAGATTCCTCCCACCATAGACATCATGACCAGGCTCAGCTAATTGAGACCTTGTAGGGAAAAGGGCGTTCCTTAGCAAGGCCTTATTGTTCCAGAAGCAATATGGGAGTGCTGTTGTCTAGCGTAGGAAGTCTGTGCAGATTATTAAGGCAGTAATAGTCACGTGGAGAGAGAAGAACCAGGTTTAAAAAGCTCCTTACTGGCTATGCTACAGCTTTAGCTCCCAGAGAGACTGCAGTCCCAGAGTGGTGGAAGCAAGAAGGAGGAATCCCCCTTCAGTCATCTTCCCCCTCCCCACAGGTACCAGGGAATGGGACAGAGACATCCCCAGTGCTACCTGGTGAGTCTGCAGGGCTCTGCAGCTGGGAGCAGGGGCTCCTCATGCCCAGAACAGAGCTTGTCCTTTATTTGCTATGGGAGAGCGGGCGTGCAGGCTCCCTGAAGCGCAGGGGAGCGGGGGCACTGCACGTTTGTATTTGATGCATTTGGTGGCTGGGACTGATGGGTGGTACGAAGAGGGGACAGCAGTGTAGCTGTGCACGAGTGTAAAATCATGCGTTGTTCTGCATGAGAGAACAGTGAGTGTTCACAGGGCACTACGGAATGACTGTGCACAGGGGAAGTACTTGCAGCATGTATGGCATGAGGTGTCAAAAAGAATAGAGAAAATGCGTTTATGAGGTATATCTGGAGAAGATGAGGGCAGGAAGCCACAGAGTAACTGAAAGACAACTTATGAGCTGCATCTTCTAAGCATGCAATTGCTCTGAAACAGCATAGCCACTGCTCAAACAGTTCACCCAGACGAGGGCTTTAGGATCTATTAATAAGTCACGACTTGGATCTTAGAGCTTGAACCAAGAGCTCTCTGTGAAGGCAGAAAATCTACAAATTGTCAATAGCTGTCTTACTAGTATCTTTGTAGCCTGTGGCCTAAAGAGAGCAGGAGAAGATGCCGATATGCAAGCTTTAACTCTGGTTGGAACTCTTTTTCACATTCCAAGTTTGCAGAGGAACCTGGTATTCCTTGCCAACTCTGACTAGCACCCCTTCATATATTACAATTTTAATACTGTATTATCGGCCTTAGCAGAGCAAATAAGAACAATAGGCTGTAACACCACTGAGAATCCTCTGCAATCTGACTTATTCGCACTGATGCCAGGCAAAAGGGAAGCTATTTAACATTGGGGAGGGGGAGCAAGTGTCGGCTTTTTGTGCTGAAATTTTACTCCCTGAACAGATGCTGAACTTGCAGTTACTGTTCACAGCTGTAACAGGGAGAGCCCCTGAAAACCCCCTTCTGCAGCTGTATTTACCAACTTCTGGCACCAACCACTGTTGTTCTGCCAGCTAATTCTTTCCTCATTTTACACATAAAAGACCCAAGTCCCATCGGAAATGGCAGCAAATTGTCAATGTCCCGCAAATACTTCAACCTAACAACTGAATCCTACGAGCCCCACAATTTCCAGGAAAGAAAAAAACCAGGCATCCATCAGTCCTGGTGTAGCAGTATTAGTGGTGTCCAGCTCTATCATTCAACCTGCACCCCACCAGGTTCTGGTGTCAAAAGCCAAATTCTACTATTTAACTAAAGCCACAGTATCAGACAGAGGAAAGCTGTCTCTGTAATGCAGATCGGCCAGGAAAGAAGCGAAGCAGCCAATCCAAACTAGCTCTACCTGTTACTTGCTAACGGCACTGTCAGGTTGCTTGACCGGCGGTGCGCACTGTGCCTGGCGGGAAGGAGCAGCTCCGAGCGGCCCGCAGCCTGCGGCAGGACATCCCTACCTGTCCAAGGTAGAGCTGCCGCTGGGGGACAAGGTGCGGGGCCGGACAGTGCGGGGCTCCGGCCGGCTCACGGCTCGGGAGGCTCCAGCTCGGTGTCCGCCGCCCCAGGTGCGCCCGCGCCCGGCTGCCGGCCGCTCCCCCGCAGAGGAAGGGCGCGGGAAGCCCCGCTCCCCGGGGCACCCCGGCGGGCGCCGCGGTCCCCCCTCTCCCGCCTCATTTGCATGGCTCTTATTACGGCCGTGCCTCGCTCCTGCCGCGCTGACACCGGCGGGCTGGAGCGCGGAGTCGCCTCCAGCGGGAAGTGCACTTCCGTTATCCGCGCTCCCCGCCTCGCCCGCTCCCCCTCCTCAGCTCGCTCTCTCTGGATGTTCAAGGCGAGGATGAACAAACAGATCCAGCCCGACCGCAAAGTGTCGGTGGTGGCCCCCTTGCCGGAGCGCCCGGGGCCGCCGCCCCCGAAGAAGGACGTGGAGCTGATCCTGGTGAAGGAGCACAACGGGGTGCAGTACACCAGCAGCAGCCTCCTGCCCGCCGCCCCCGCGCCGCGCTACGGCGCCCAGGACAGGGAGACCTGGGGCAAGAAGATCGACTTTCTCCTCTCCGTCATCGGCTTCGCCGTGGACCTGGCCAACGTCTGGCGATTTCCCTACCTCTGCTACAAAAATGGAGGGGGTAAGAGCAGCGCTTGCGAGGTCTTTCTTCCCCGGTCCCGAACCCCCAAGCCGCTCCGCCGCAGGGGCGGCATCCCCTCTTTCTTCCCGGAGTTTCAGGGGGAAAGCCAAGCGCCGGGGCTTCCCCCGCCGTGCTGCGGAGCGGCTCAGGCTGGCGGCGGCACTGCCCGGCACTGCCCGCTTCGCCAGCCCGCACCGCGGGCACCGCCGGGCCCCGGGAGCGCTTCGGTCCGGGTCGCCGCTCCCCGCCCTGCCGCGCAAATCCGCCACGGTGAAGATTGCTCGCACAGCCCTCGGAGTTTAACTTAGTTTTGAGCACAGGCGTATCTGCCTTTTGCTGTCACTTGAGCCTGTTTAACAGGTTGGGGTTTTTTTTTTCGTTCGCAAAAAATAGCATCAAGAGGGCTAAAGAAAAATAAGCCAAACACACTTGAGCAGAAAAACGGCATCTAAAAAGTTAGCGCCGGACCCCAGTGAAAGGTTTCTTGGGGGCAGTTTTAACGTAGGATCTGGATTTCTGCCCTCCGTTCTGCAGTTTGGGGCGTCTTCCACCCCACCAAGTAAAAGTAGGAGACTTGTTACAAACAAAACCTTACCTCCTGCACAGTTTGGCTATGACAGCAACCACAACAACAAAAAAGGACATTCAATAATTACAGTTAGCTCAGATTGTCTGGCACATTCTCAGTAAGACCTTAACTCCATCATCCCCTTTCATCTCCCTGAAATACGCTGTGTTGCCAGCGATGACTCCACACTGTGATGGAGTAGCACCATCTGCAAGGCGGGCAGGTGCCTGGGGTGCTTTCAAATCACACCTAGGAAGAACAGACCCTGCCTAGCAGATGGAGGACTGTGTGTTTGAACGGTGAAGGATACAGATAGAAGAACTGCTAGAGAGAAAGCACGCTCTGTAAGATAGTTATGTATGTCATGATAACGTGGCTGCCTGGTGATAAAGGCTAATGGTTCACACTTGTAGCGTAAAATACTTGCTTTCTGTCAAAAGAGGAATGCAGAATGGGAAAATCCCTATCAATTAATATGGAATTACACCCGGCCTTGGAACTTAATAGGCCACCAGGCTGATACTGAAACACTTGGTCTTGTTTAGTACCTCCAAAACTTCGGGAGGCAGCCAGAAAATGTCTCTGCTCACCAACCAGACAGGGGAGATAGTAGTTAATACTGAAAAATTGCTCCCATCCTTATTTCTTTATGCCCAGAAACAGTTCTAGCAATTCACTCTGCAGCAGCACAATGCATCATGAACCCCACAGGCTTCCACGGTGTCAGGTGCAGGTGTAGCAGCATCCACACCGCTCAGTACATACGCACCATTGCCAGATCTCCAGGTCACCTGGCAAATTTTAGGGAAAGAGATATATTCCCTAAGGTGACGGCTAGAGTGCATGAACTCTTTTCAATCATATTTTGGGTGACTTCATTTCCTAACCTGCTTCCTTTATTATTTGCTGCTAGCTCAAGCACAGGAGGTAGCAGTCTGCAACTCTCATTTTGTTTAGTCTCTATGTGTAACCTTTTGTTAGTTCAGCTACAGAAACCTGGGTTTTCATTAGCATCTTGTAATTCAAATACTTGCAAACTGAAGTGGAGAGAGAGCTAACTACTTCACAGCTAAAACAGGCGCCCTTTCAGTCAAAAGTTTGCACCAATTCTTACATGCTATTGAAGTGAAATCAGACCTTTACAAGGAAAGGTGGGGAGGCCCTGTGCCATCAAAGTCTATAGGATGACTGAGATCTGCTTACGGATACATAGATTATAAAACATTCATTTACTCTGCTTTTCAAAAGAAAACAAACTGCAGTATGAAGCATCTCAATCAAAACCTAGGATGTCATTCCCAAACACATACCCAATATCACAACATCCTTTACTGGCACTTAAGTCTTATTTTACCATAGAATGAAAGATGGGATAATCCCAATGGCCAAAAGCCATCAGCAAAGGGCTTTCCCTAAGGAGGTGTTCTCACAGAGGACATCAGCCAGCTGAGTTGGACAAAGATGCACAGCTGTGCCTAATAAGTGGACAAACTAATTTTTACAACTTGATTGTGTTTGGCTTAACGAAGGTTAATCAGCTCTAAATATAGAGATTATTTTTCTATCTCTATGGTGTTTGTTAGAGTGTGGCCACCAGTATATAACAGAATTTCCAGGACAGACCTTGCACTGAGAAGCAGGGAATGGAAATACAGCCAGGGACTAGGTAACAGCTCTTCTTTCGCTTTACAAAACTTGTGTTTATACTATCTTTAAAAATTTTCCATTCATTGCCTCTCATGTTTGACATATATTTATATATATCCATTCTGTTTTGCAGAATCTCCTGTAAGAGACTGATGCTCTAAAAGTACTGAGTTTCAAGCCTACTCAGTCTCTTTGCTCTGTCAGACTGGGTTTGGGAGCTTGTTTGCTTAGGTAAATGTTCCTACAAGAGCAAAGAACATGAGACAATGTACAGGGGATACTGTTACATTTCATCGCTATGCTTCCAGCCCAAAATCACAGATATTGTTAAACATTTTTTTCTGCACATTGCTACTGCAGGAGGAACCGTTTTAGCACTACATCAAGTTTTGCTATCTCAAAATAATAATCCAGTCAGTTTCATATAGCTGATGGCTTATGTATCTCCATAAAGCAGATGTAATAAAAATAAAATACTAATAGACATGGAGAAAATGTAATATTTTCTTAGTAGTTCCACTGGACTGCCAAGCAAGCTAAAGAAACAAAATCAGGTGCTGTTTCTATACTTCCACAGCATGCTCAGACTTGCTCTTTAAAAAGTTTCACGAGATGCTGACAATAGGGTTATGGCTTGCCTTCTGATATTTGTAAGGAGCTACTCGATAAAGCAAAAAAAGCACCAAAAGAGATTAAACTTAAATTAAGTTGCATGTATAAAGTAAACCAGCAGAAGGAAAAAGGTTTCCTTTCTTTGTCCTCCCTCAGCTTCTCTTTATTCTGAAAGCCTCAGCAATTACTCAGCCTCAGCAATTTAACTAGAGCTGACTTTAGACAAAGGCAGTCAGATGTTGGTTACAAACTTGTTATCTTCAACAGATGGATACCAAATAGGCAGTGAAAAGAGAGCATATTGCAATGCCACAAGTCCTAGGCCACTAAGGTATTTAACACTTGTTTTCAGAATAGCTTGTGCCATCTAGCAAAAAGAAATTCTGTTATCCTTCCAAAATCTACAACCACAAATGTTCTTAAATATGTTGAACAACAGCGTCAAGAACATAGAAGCAGCAGAAAATGGCATCCCCCTTTACATCTGAAAAAAGTGACGTGGGGGACATGGACTGTGACGCTCCTCAGACTGGCTGTGATTAATTCAAGATGCAAGCAGACACACTAAGGGCCTTTCCATGCTTGTAAAAATAGGTGGTTCTCAATAAAGCGTGAGAACTTACAGGAACTCAGAAAGAAAGTATAAATACAGCCTGTTGTCTGTATTCCCTCAAAGATTAATTTTACAAGGACATGGATGTGTATACACCCCCACCTTACTAGTCAAATCCTTGAGTTGCTTTCTTTGATAAGCTCCAGGGACATTTCCTGGTTAAAAACTAGACGTACAGGCTTTTGGGTTAGATCTCCAAGTTCCACACACAGAAAACTCCCAGTAGTTTACTGCGGTGAGTTTTGTGTACACCACCCTGTGGTAGTTATATAGATTCTTAACGTTAGGAACATTGGAAACAGCACCGATGGTGTTAACAAAAAGCAACCAAACTAACAGAAATTGTATTTTAGCAAGCTCCCAGTAAATAGTAAAAGCGAGAGAGTAAGAATCATCCAGCAGCACTAAAATGCTGAATGAACAGCCAGAAACATCTGTGTTTTGGGAGTAGCCTGCTGAGAGACCCCAATGGGACTTCTGCACAAAGATAGATGGCAGAATGTAACCCTTCTGTGAGTTACCGTGGTTTTGGGAAACATTCTTCTGCTACTAAACAAAAAAAAATCCCCAATCCTTAGTAAGATCTGAAAAGCTAGAGCGTTTATTTTTTTATCAGTTACCTATTTCCATAGGACTTGCCTGCCTTGCAAGGACAGAGGCAGATCCCATGGCTATATTATAATATGAAACGGGCCACAGAGAACTTTCAGAAGAGTTTAGTATGAACAGACTGGATGAGATCTCACCCTCACTGACTTCTTGGAAGCAGGATATGCCCACTGTGTGCTCTAAACTGCTTTAAAAGTGACGGGGAGACTCTGTACGGATGGTAAGATTTTGCAAGCTCTCATTGAGCAGATGAGGCAACACTACAGAAGGGGGGATTCTCAGACATCGCCTTGTCAGTTTGGCTGATCAATAAACACCACAGCTCACACGTATTTGACTGCTCCTCACAACACAAAGGAAGAGCACTGTTTGTAGCAAATCAAGTACTTTTTGTGCAATCCATTTGTGAGAGTTTCAAGGAGTGGGGTATGGAGAAATCATCAACTACTGTCATTTCTACTGGCTGTTCTCATAAGTGCTATATCCTCATTATAACTCATTTCTGGCAAGAGCCCATTTCTCTCTCTTTTTTTTTTTAAAGAGAGACTCCCTAGCTGCATGAGTCCGGCTGTAAGTGATCAACATCAACATGCTCAAAACAAGTCTTTAAACGTATCCAACCTTTCAAGTGCTCCCCAGTTCTATAGGAGGCTATGTTGAACTAACGAGTAAGAAGAGTATTAAAATTAGACTCTCATCACCTTACAGCAAGTTCTGCCCTGATATTTGGATTACATCTAAAATTTTACTGATGCCAAATGAAGTTGAGTAATGCCTAGTATGATTAACTGATGTGCTCACAGTGGGGGAGGACGATGCTCAGTCTTAGTTAATAAAACTATTGTAGTTTTTGGACAAGATACTTTTAGTATTGATGTTCATTTTTGTTTTGTTTTCCTGCTTAGGTAAAACTAATATCTCCAATTGAAATTTGTGGAAAAATTCTTTAACAACATAAAGTTATTTTTTTGTGAGACAGAATACTTGCCAGGTCAGTCATGTTCACAGTACTCATTAGGAAGCATGTAATTGTCGGATTAGTCACTGGAGACTTAGTGTGTCATAAGAATCAGATTAAGCTTTTCATGAATTTACAAATAGCTGCAGATAAATATTTTAACAGTTCTCCAACTATCAGAATATACACCTTTAATCCACTCTGAAGCATTTTTAATGTGTTTTTAGACCACAGTGTTTCTAGAAGAGTTTGTTTCAAAGAACAGTTCATTAGCAATCAGCACTTCCATAACCTGTAATGCAGTAGTGAGCAATCCACACCATAGGTACCAAAGAGCACGTAACCAAACGTGAACGTCCCCAGACAGGGCCACCGCAAAGGCAGGAGCTGAGAGCTGTCGCAGACCGAGAACGAGCCGTGCGAAAGCGCCACCTCCCGCAGGGCTGAGCCTGGCTCGCTCACCTCCTCACCGAGAGCGAGCCCTGCCGGGCCGGGCCGGGCCGGGCCGCCGCCCTGCCGGGCCGGGCCGGGCCGGGCCGCCGCCCTGCCGGGCCGGGCCGGGCCGTGCCGTGCCGCCCCCCTGCCGGGCCGGGCCGCCCCCCTGCCGGGCCGGGCCGGGCCGGGCCGTGCCGTGCCGCCGCCCTGCCGGGCCGTGCTGCCGCCCCGCAGCACCTCGCCTTTCCACGGGCTCTGCCCCCTGCCTTCTGCCAAGTGTCTGCCAGCAAGTTTCATCTCTTTTGAGAAAGAATATCATCTGGCACTTTACACTTCAAAGGTGGATGACCTTTGCCTTGTAATATCAGAGTTTACATTCCAAAATAGCATTCGCGATGATAATAATAAACCAACTTTGAAGAAATCTGACTGCAAAGCCTACGCCAAGAGTTTGACTCATCAATCAGTCAAAGCTTGGATGCAAATCTAGTGATTTTAGTTTCCTAATAAGGGGGTTTCAGTTCCCATTAGCACACCGAACCAGTGACCTCAGACAGGTTAAACTGTTATGCTGATCTCCACTCTGTGGCCGTGAGCTCTGGGCTGCTGGGCATTGTGTGACACCGGGGACATTGTTCAGTTGCGTGGTGTGCCAGCACCTCCTTCCCCAGCGCTGGATTCGGTGGCCAGCTCACAGCTGGTTGCTCTCTCCCCGTTCCCGCATGGCTTCCATCGCTGCTCCTTCCTTCCCTTGAGCAGCCATGAACCACCCGCTGTATACAGAGCGTGGGCTCACCCGCGTTCACTAGCATGGTAGCTCACAAGCCACTTACCAGCTGCTTGTCTGAAATTCCCTGTTCTATGTGTCTTGTTGGCTCTGCAAAATACACCTTTGGGACTATAATGTCTGCAGGGTTGTAAGATCCTCTGTCATAGACCTGCTACACGTGAAGCATTATGAATAGTTGAGAAGGAAGAACTGAATCTTCCTCATTCAAACCTTTCGTTAGTTCTAAAATTCTAGTTTCTGATTCTGGGGTAACATGTCAGGAAACAGTGTAGAAGTGGTACGCTATATGGACTCCTAGCTAAATACGTGGCTGGGTGGAGAAGTTATTTGTCCCTGAACAATTCTAGCAACCCTCAGATTGACAGTTTTACAAAGGTCCTAGAGATATACGAACACAGGCTCTAGACAAGATTCATAGTATTTATCTTGAGGTTACATCTTAAGAAGACCATCCTGTGATTAATGTGAGACATTCAGAACTGATCTAAGGGGTGCTCCAATCAATCACCAAAACTGCTTTTCTACCTCAGCTCCTCCACAATACCAAGACAGTAAAAAACCTGGTGTGAACCTAATGAGCTGTTCTCACAAAAGCAGTGCTAGCTCTTTCTAAGCACGCTGAATGAACACCTTTTGATTATCACTCAGAAGCACTTTATTCTGAAGTAAGAGGCAGAAAAGGCAATAACTATTATGGCAAACTTAGTTCCGCTGTTTGGAAATGAAAGATCTCTGCTTAAGCTCTTCCTCATCACCACTGCCTCCTTCATTCCTGTATGCCCTTCTCAGTTATTTCAAGACTGAAGTACTGAAATATCCATAGTAGTTCAAATAGGATACATATCCTTCCCCAACAAGTACATTCTGAAAGTAGCATTAGGAAACCTTCTTTGTTCATCTTGTAACACCTATTAAAACAGATACAGAAGTTTGGCTAGGGATCTCAGATTTTGGATACTCATTCAAGCTGAAACAGCAGGCACTTAAGCTTCATCTGTTTCTACTATGTTTTCTCACATCTTTTTCAGCTCTTTATTAAATTTGCTGGGAGCAATGGAATATAGAAAGGCCATCTTAAGAGCGTAGCAGCCAACAGCCCTTCTTTATTGAAGGAACCAAAATATCTGTAAGGATGCTGAGACATGGTCTCCATGGTTTGGGGGCAGAATTTGCCTTTCATCTTTCGGCAAAACATCACAAACCTCTCTGTCAGTTCAGTGGATATGTGACTACAGCTCCAGTGGCCTAAAGATGTTATTTCAAGATAGATACTCTGGACATTTACACCAATACGAAACAGAATGCTAATACAACTACTTACTCATAAGATCAGAGGGAACGTACAGCTTTAGCCAGTGTCTGTGAGGGAAATGATGATTAAATCAGTCCACAAATTACTGAACCTCCTGCTGTAAATTAAAATGGAAACAAATGGTTTAAAGAATTTTGAGCTCTTCTGAGGAGCAACATCAAATATCTCATGCCTTCATTTTTGCTACGCCTAATGCAAAGCACATCAGCAACTCCCAGTTCTAAAGACTTTGTCCCAGGTCAAACAATTGATTAAATAGTTAAAATCTGTAGCATGCCTCTCTAATATCAGTTTGCACTGTAAACTCCACATAGTAATTATTAAATGATGTTGTACCTAGCTGCTCTCAGCACTGTTACAAAACAAAAAACCATAACCAAATGAACTCTATACTTAAGAGATATATTTATGTAAAAATATTGTAATTCAGGAGGCAGGAGACAAACTTAAATAGATTATCTTTATAATACAGTTCTAGACCTTCTAGTACTACCTTGCTCTTCGTACTTTCCATTCCCTCTGTATATATCCTTCATGTAAATTATACAAACCCATGATAATGGATTTGGGGGAATCTTGCACTGAAAAAGACAGGTGCTATCATTAATTTGCAACTAACTCTTGGTTTCTTGATTTGACATCTGACAACAAAGTTGAAAGAAGTTGTATTCAGGACAACTCCACTGCACCAATCCAGTTTCAATGAAAAGTATGTAAAGATTCCAGGAATATCATACTGATTATAAACCTTCAGTTTCCCTCCTCAGGGCATTTGGAGACAAAGGATCCATGTTAGTAGCCTGTTATTCATGTCTTGACAACATAGAACTCCCTCCTCCAACTACAATTTCTTAATCTTCCTCTTTCTTTCTTCCTGCCTCCAAGTCAAGTCTTGAACCTTTCGTGGCAAGATTTCGTCCTAACTGTGTAGATCTTATGCACTGGTGCCAAGTCAGAATGGTTTCAAATGAAAAGCTTTACTGATACTCAAAGTGACTTCCTAAAGAAGGACATCTGAGTCCTTCTGGAAATCAGCACCAAAAGTGCATAGACCTCCAGTAATGCTGAACAATCCCTGTTCTCATGAAAACTCTGAACAAATAACTGTAGTATAATACAGCATCTTAGCTTCTATATAGATTCAACATACTTAGTTTTAGCCATACAGATTTTGAAACCTTTAATCCATAAAGAAAGGGGAAGGAGATGGGGGGAATGGAAGGGAAACAGTTAAGTTCCTTGCCTTGTGACATATTTTTCACAAAGACCATAGCAAAGAACCTCTAAACTACTTATCAAAGCTATCCTTTGTTTTATTTTCACTCTTCCTTCTCTTTCCCCCTATTCTCTATTTCAACAAGTTTTGCAATCTGTCTCCTGAAGCGTGACAAAGGTGACGGCAGAGTCCCTCACTTTGAGAGCCAGGGTCTGCCATTCAGGAACAGAAACCGTCAGCAGGGAGGTCTGGCCACGTCAGCCACGTGCTTCTTCACACTCAGAGGCACCCAAAGCGCACCACCAACTTGCCCGTGTCCGCAATTCCGTGATGAAATACTACTAAACTCGGACAGGACTGGGCAGGCAGTTGTCTTTTGCCGGTCCATAAATGTTTTTTATGACTAGCGTTCCAACTGCTGGTATGCAGTAAGACAAGCTGCCCTTATTATACAATAAGCCTTTTTATAGAGGATGGTAATTTTTCCAGTGCTCCTACTCTTTAAGGCTTCATGAGCACAACCACTCACTTCCAAAAGTACGAATGATTGCAGAAGCTGTGCTCTTAATGTAGGTCTTAATTGGTTGCTATTGTTCGGCTATTGTTTAAGGATATACGCTAATTTAAATGTCCAAAATAGGGTCCAGCACTACCAGACCGGTGGTGTTAGACTACGCAAGTATAAAGTCTTCTTGGACTGCTTTGTTACAAACTGCTTCCCTAGAAGAAATGCAGCATCAGGAGAGCAGTACCAGTTTGATGCCACCCCACAGGAGCTGTGATTTCCACAGAAGAATATTACTCCTTTACAGTCTTTGCTTCAAAGCTGGAGAAAAATATTGTATGATTTGCAAGCTCTGAAGTTTGTGATAGAGTAAAAAGCCACATCTTGATATAGCAGCAGTCTTGTTAGTTTGAGAAGCACCTTTTGTGGCATTGATGAACAGGAAGGATTGTGGCCAGGTAATTGTGTAATATTCACCTTTACTCAAGTCTGCAGAATGGTGGGAAACCACTGATTTTCTGGCCCATCGGCAGCATGGAAGAATATACCCTATCTGATTGCCTTACCGGCCATGCGAACAAGCTGGTACCATGGGCCTAATGTATGTACTGAAAAAAGCAGCTGAGTATTGCGTATCTTGTTTTTTGCCAGCTGTTTGTAAGTTACTCTGCACCTTGTGAACTACGTGTACTAAATAGCACTCTTCACTGATTTTACGTTGCTCACTCTCTTTTTCCCTTCTGTAATGAAACATGCCAAAGGTGGCAACACATTTCTTGCCCTTAAGATCCGTAGCTTGAGAAAAAGAAATATTATACTGACTCCAGTCAAATTCCAGTTGGAAGGGGGAGAGGCTGGACTTTCTGACACACCACTCTAGAGCAGAATAACAGAAAACCTTTTTCAGACCACAAGGTGGAGCAGTAGATCCTTACAGATCTTAGTAGATCCTAACCTGCTCATTAATGTAACAGCAACCTACTGCATTTATAGAAAAAGAAAGAATTACTGGAGGACCTAACAGAGTGGCTCATGACTTTCAAATACAGAGCTGCCCACTAATAGCAACGATTGCTCCCAAGCAGACCCTTCCTGGATTTCCTGATGCATTTCATTTGTTAGGACATTATATGAGAGGCAGATTTTAGTATGTCAGTTCACATCAAGGAGCTCACTGGTCAGCATGCTCATGATGACAGCAAGGAGACAGTCCATTGATAACAAGATACTACCCCCTGAACATACCATTTTTTTAAACAAGTGCCACATTAAAATGGAGATACAGTCTCCCCCACAAGGAATGATACAGGAGGAAATAATTCCTGAAATCGTAGTTTTAGGAGGTTGCTCTCTGTAGTCCTCTCAAAAGATTGACCTTTGGAAACACACAAGCTGCACACAGACCTTCGCTACCACTCTGCAGTAGCAAGCCTTGCCTTTTTCCTTTCTTCCTCGTGTTCCGTAACGCGCCTCCTGCGGGTCTTGGCGCCTCGCCGCTTGGCAGGGGCATCGCTGTTTCACAACGGTAACGGAAAGCAAAGAGTTTCAGCGAGCAAGAACAATTAATTATATTGAACTGTGATATTAGAAAGTTCAAGGCCAAGTATTATCAAAACATCAAATTCACAGCTTAGAAGCTACTCAGAAGTATCTTTGCTACATGACTCTTTGTCAGCATGCAGGACTATCTGTCAACAGATGCCCTATGACACCGATGCTACAAGAAGGCTCAAAAGCTGGTGCCCCCAGCTAAGGGATGATTGTAGCCGTACACAGGGATCTTATTTATAAGAATTACTGAAACACTAAGGAGCAGATTGTGCCGTGCAGTGCTTTTGTCTCCTCTCTAAAGAGAAAGGCAGATGTGTCAATGAGATCATGAGGCAGGTGTTGGTGAGACCGGAGATACTCCAGGATTTTGTTTTGGGGAACTGCTCCGTTTCTGCAGT
This sequence comes from Streptopelia decaocto, assembly GCF_964273445.1. Lineage (NCBI taxonomy): Eukaryota > Metazoa > Chordata > Aves > Columbiformes > Columbidae > Streptopelia > Streptopelia decaocto. The sequence goes on along the minus strand of NC_138666.1, from coordinate 21,225,213 downwards.
TCGTTTCTCTTTTATGTGTGGCTCTACAGTCTGAGTTAAAATGAATAGATTCATAAACCACAAGGGAGAAATCCTGACCCAGCTGAAGTCAAATGGGTGCTTTTTTTCCATTGACGTCACCAGAGTCAGGATTTCAACCCAAATAACAGACGTCTCTCTCTTAAGGGCTCATAAGTAGACAGAATTTCCAGACTGAGAATTATGTGAGAAGGAAAACAGACTAAAGTAATAAAAAACTATTCAGACTAAACTGATGTAGAAGACTTCCACTGACTAAGTTCACTCAATGCAATAGCTCAGTACTTCACCTAATGAGCAAAATGTCAGGACTTACATAGGTGATGGTCATTATTACACAAATCGAATTTACTCAGCGAGAATTAAACCATGACCTCAGCATTCTCCGGTGTAGGGCTCAAGCAATAAAACAAAGCACTATTTTCAGAAGTGCTTTTTATTCTCACTGTTTCATAGAGGCAAATGTTTAACCAAGAATCTCCTTCTAGCTCTCAAGGCTAAATTAAAAAGATGGGAAAATACAAAGCAAGTACAAGACTAAAAGCTAGCAGGCAAATAAAAGGATTGGACTAGAAGATATTACATTTTAAGACATTTTAAATTATTCTGGGGCCTAACCCATGGTTTTTGAACTTTTCGTGACGGCTGGAGGAAAATAGCTGGCATCGTTTACTGTCATTAACTCTTCTCTAACAGGAAGTGACAGAAAACAGTCACCAGGCTCTTCTTAAATTGCAGGTTAGTCCTTCATTGATACATACAGAGGCTGATGACAATGCCACGGTCTCTAACCCTAAATTAAGAGATTTGGATATCTTCAAAATCACCTACATTTTTTCTTCTAAATCCTGTTTTATAGTCATGAGGTATTATATATTTAGAAGCTGTTTAGAAATATGAAAAAATATATAGCTGTGTGATATGTTGAAAACACTAAGCTGAGCCACGCTGATTTATCATAAGGTCTGAGTAATCAGCGAACAAAATTGCCCCACAACCTGCCCTAGCAAAAGTCTGCACTGTGATCAAAAAGGATTTTGCTTCGCACTGTTAAGAGGCCTCTGGTCCCTCTTGGCCATGAGCTACGACGGGCCTGAGGTCGTCTCCACATTCTTGTAGGACATTTCAAGCCAGGAGGCCCCGTGCAGAACAGCAGTGGTGACGTATGCACCAGACAGCTTGCGCCGAGGGGAAAATTGACTTTGTTGCTTGAAGCCTATTAGGAAAATAGTCCACTAAACAGGAGCAAACATAAAGCTCAGGTTTCAAACACAAATAAAAACTCCTGTCTGATGAATCCCCACAGAAAAGGGAGAGCAGTGGGGCAGAAAGCGAAGGAAGGGTGGTGCTGGCCAGTGCAGCCAGATTGCTGCAGCGCGGCTGCGGTTTCATACTGGGCTACGTGAGGCTGGTTTACCCTTAGGAGCAAGGGAACTTCAGGAGAAGCAGTTCTGATAGTCCTCCCATTGCAGGGCTGCTACCGAAAAGTTTTGCTTTGTGCCCACAAAGAGGCCGCGCCGGACGGCTTTGCATTGCGTACAGAATATTATCAGCACTACCCTTGGCCAAACACAGATCTTCTTCCAAATGGAAAGGTTTTCTGTGAAGAATGCTGTGACAGTTTTCGTGAAATCCTTGTGGTCAGTGCTAACAGAAAGGCACAAAGTAAAGAAGCCACAGCCATTTGGAAGCTACTCTTGCCCACACCTTCTAAAATTTTAGCACGATCTGATAGCAACTACAATCTTTGATAAGAGCAGAGGGGTTTGTGTTGTTCTAAGCAGTAATGCAGTAGTAGCCATCACTGTAATGGTAAATTTGCCAAAATTGTTACTAAGAGCATGACACATAGCCATAAAGGTTTACAAATAAATTAAATTGATGCAACATTTGTCTTGTATAAGAAACTGGTTTTTATGGCTTGATAGCATACTATCCACTTCAAATGTGAAATGTGTACTCTATAGTTTACATAGCACGTCTAAGAAATATAGATGTACCAGAAAATGTTGCATAAAGAACACCTCCCACTAGTGTTAACAGAAAACGTAGATGAAGAATGGCTTGATAATGTATGTAACTGTTTGCCTTCTACTTTAAAGCCCTGTATAAACATGCGTTACATGGAGTTTACAGTACGGTTATTCTGCTTCCTGCAGCGGCATCAGAAAGAGCATTCATCCTGAAGGCTTCATTTATAATGACAGAGTAAAGCTTTGATTTGCTAAGAATTCTTATAGAGAGGAACGTATGACTGTCTCATACTTCTGTGATAGAACATAACCCTTTATTGACAGGAAGAATTTAGAGGATTCTGTTGTGCAAGAGTTTGTAAATGTTAAGATAATACAGTATTACGCTATTACAAATAAATCTCTAATAAAGCCCAGAAGGAAAAGGAATGCTTCACTTTGGTAATTAAGTCCAAAAATTGGAGCTACAACTTAAAATTTGATTAATCACTAAATGGTAAGGCAAGTTTTAAGTGCACCTCACAGTGTTTATAGTCAGTTCTTCTCTAGCAGAATTTCAAGGCATTTACCTCCTGTTGGTTTGTACATTAATCCTCTTGAAAGCTGCCTGGCGCTTGTCTAGAACTGATTTAAGATGTCTTAAGCATTTTGTTTCACCCTGGCACAGTCACGAACCTCATGCTGCCTAAAATAGGTACTGGGTCCTCTCCAGAACATGCTTGACTTCGGGGCTGTTTTTTGCAAAAGCAGTCTTTAAGAGAAACACCCTCTGCCTGAGGTTGTGTTGTGAGCCAGTAATTACAAAGCACATTGAACACGACTTGTCTCTCTGTGCACAGTAACTACTACTGTGGCTCCAATTAGCTCTGCCAGGGCAGTCCTGTCACCTCATTTTAGGCACAACTCAGAGATGAGGCTCCCCCTGTGTACCCTGAACAATGTACACCGAACAGTGAGCAGCGCCCACAAGGGCGACCCCGAGGGCGTTAGAAATCTGAGACCAAAGCAAGGACTAACAGTGCCTAAAGAGGGGCTGAAACCCAGAGGACTCAACCCAGGCTCTTTCCAGTAAGGTGGAGGAACATCTCAGGCATACAAACTTGGCGTTCCTGAAGCTCAGAAAGCGGGTACCGTAACTTAATGTGGCTACTGAAAGCGCCCACATAGCTCGTCAGCCTTTCAGTATGTGAACCTGCTACACCAAGAAATACCTGCAAGATGGCAATTTTAGACAGAAAAGCAGGAATCACTACTGCATTGTAATTCACTCAGCATCTTCAGATTATAAAAAGACCAAAACACTTGATTGCAGCACTTAAGCATCTTCATAGGAGGAAAACAGAAAGTATTGCAAAGTATTTTAATTCGTCATGGAAAACTGCCACCATCCATGTCAGATATATTCCCATTAGAAATAATTATTTTAAAAAATATTTTTTAACACCAAAGTTACTAACCTATGAAATAAACTACCAAAAAAAAGCAAAGGATCTGCTTGGTAGCTTCAAATCAGGATTGTATCTGTTTGAAACTCTGGTTTATGTTAGACAGGACATTAGATCAAAGTATCTAACCATCCATTCTGGCATCAAAATCAGATGGATCCATGAATTTTGAAAACATTCATTTTCATTTACAGCTGACTGAGCCAAAACAAACACAAATGAAGATAAGTTGTCTGAGAAGGGAGACAAAACTATGACTAACAGTCTGTATCTGAACTGAAGTAAAACTGTAGTTGCCAAAATCTCCCTGGCACCAAGCAAGGACTTCCCTACATTTTAGAGACAACAAATGCTGATGAAATAGTATTTCCCTTCGTGTACATTACTATATTCTGTACATTACAGAAATCTTTTCAGTTCACACATTTCGAAGAAAACTTATCACGTGAGTTGTTATGGATCTTTCTAGTGCTGGAATCCAGCAAAACCTGCTTATCTTGACCCGCAATCTCACAGCAAAGAGCTTCTGATGTCTTCACTCAGAAATATTTTTGGCCATGGATGTTCTGCCACCAATAAATCAGGGTAGATTTTGACAGACACTTCACTTTGTACATATCAAGTACAGCCTACACCTTACATGGGTGGTTTGTTGATATTAAGTTGCAGGTGAATATATTCCTTGTGTCACCCTTATTAATCGCAAGGTTGGGGAAAGCACTAACAGAACGCTCCTGCTAATGAAATGACAGAACGGTATTGTTTGCTCCACATTCACTCCGAGCTCGCGGGGATGCCCGCGCGCAGAGCAGCGCCCTCCAGCGGCGGCCGCGGGCGGCAGCGCCGCGCCGCGCGCTCCCCAGCGCCTCCCGGCGGGCCCGTGAGCGAGGAGCGCGCCAGTGGCTCCAGCAGCGCCAGCTGCTCAGGAAAGGACACAACTCCTACAACCCTGTCCTGCTGAACGTTAGAAACAGGGTTTCATAAATCACACAACACAACAGCCTACAAGATGGCTCCACATTCCAGCTCACTTACTCTCCCATTTCTTGTGTAAACCAGCCAGGTAGTTAAAAAAGAAAAACCCACAAAATCAACACAATGGATTTGGGCAGGAATGTTAGTAGCGAGACTTCCCTGTTCTTACAAACTCCAGGTTATTTACATACCAAGCTACTGTCAAAACGCACCTTGATGCCAGTTAATTTATTTAGAAACAACAGAGGCAGCTCCAGTAGCAGCTCTGCTCTAAGGAGGCACGATGTACAAACAAGAGCAATCACTGCAACCTTCCTAAGCAGATATTTGCACTTTCTACAGTCACGCTTATGCCAGTAGTTGGGAATGGCTTCATTTCCTAAGTGAGCAGCAGTGAGAGTATTGGAAGGTCAGCAGCAGGAACCCCCTGCAAAGCTCCAGGTCCCCCACTGCCACACTGACCATCTCGGACCAACCTGATTTAGATTCTCTCAAACCCACCATGTCTCTTTACTTATTCTTTAATTTCCTGTCAAACAACACAGGCCAGGCTTCTTTTCTTGTATGTTCCTGCGATTATCTTTAAACTACACACTGCTGTAAATGTGACCCTTTCATTAATTTACGTAAATAGGACCTTAGCCAATGACTTGGGTGTTATTTATGAATGAATCATGCTGCTCTGCGTGGCTGGGTATATTTAACTCTCATTAATTTGTTGAAAATAGCTACTAATGGGTTTCTTTAGATCATTACTCTTGTAACCAAAAGCCAAAGAGATGACTGGGTTTGCATGAAAGGGCTTGGGTAACCCTTTCTGCTACAACCCAGTGATCAGCTTATAAATACACTGCACTTCAAGTCACTTCAGATGATTTCAAGGGAGTAACAGGTTAACAGCTTAAGACAGAAAATGCAGGCTTCAGCTGGCATCAACCCATGAGCAGCACTGAACCATTTCTGGAAACTGTCTGTTTTCACTTTCTTCTGAGTGTAAGGAACACTATTAAAATTCAAATTCTGGAAAAACTGAAGGCTCTGAGCCCAAATTAAGAGTAGAAATATAAATAGGTTTAAATCTAGCAATGGTTTGTTAAAGGGTGTAACTAAATAAGGGCTTCAAAAGAAACATGTCACTCACAATGGTATAGCTCCACTGGTTTTATGATTCAGAAATAGTTTCCATGAAAACGGTTGTACACTGGGGAGATTTTATGGCATACTTGCCGTATTTTATATGTGCAAATTGATGCTGAAGATTTTATAGTATGTCATGAGATTTGTTTTGCACAAAAATGTTGGTTTTGAGTACTATAATCTGTTGCTGGCTGGGCTCAGCATCATCATACAACTGCTGTTAAAATCATCAGCCTGGCTTTGACGTGGAGGTCACATCGCGCTTTTTTGCATCTCTGGCTTCTCTTTGCTGTACCACAGAAACGCTTATTGCTTTTCACCTCTGGTCAGTGAAGACTTAGGTCGACCCTTCCATCCCTTCTTCCCAGGAACGGGCAGCAGCCCCAACGTCGTCTCTGTCAGAGGCGCCTTCTGCAAAGCAGAGCAGCACTCATGTTCATGCACTGAGAAGTGCCTGCCTTTCAAACTGCCTGGTTTTTCTACCTATGGTGGTCTTGCACAATCCTCATTTCAAGAACTGTGCATTAGGGACTTCTGGTTTTTTATTCACAAGATTCTGCAGAAAGTTCAGAGTTTCCACCAATATTGCTCATTGTTCAAGCAAACTTATTGACATTCTATCAACTGTTTGCTGATATTATTTGAAGTACTATTTAATCTGTATGAAAAAAAACAAGCAGTGTTGATCAGTTACAGAGACTAGCTTGTATTTCAGTTCACAAGTTAAGAGATCTTTGTTTTTAGACCCTTTTCCCGCACAAATACTGAACCACTCCTATCTGAAAATATGCTGCGATATTTGCTCAAAGTTTGTTGTTTTAGCAGACTTCCCTGCCAGTTAACATTTTGACTAGAATAGCCATGGTAACAAATGCAGAAGGCTAACCAGCACAAATAGTTCAAAGTTGTTTCAACTACCCCTGCCCTGCTTCACAGTATCACAGTATGTTTGGGATTGGAAGGGACCTCAGAAGCTCATCCAGTGCAATCCCCCCATGGAGCAGGAACGCCCAGATGAGGTTACACAGGAAGGTGTCCAGGCGGGTTGGAATGTCTGCAGAGAAGGAGACTCCACAACCCCCTGGGCAGCCTGGGCCAGGCTCTGCCACCCTCACTGAGGAGAAGTTTCTTCTCAAATTTAAGGGGAACTTCTTGTGTTCCAGCTTGATCCCATTACCCCTTGTCCTATCATTGTTTGTCCCCGAGAAGAGCCTGGCTCCATCCTCGTGGCACTCACCTTTTATATACTTACAGACTTACAGCTGTTTGGCCAACAGTTCAGACTGGTTTGCCAAGATGTACCTGCCTCTCGGAGACGCAGCAATGCAGTCTGTGGGACTGCTGCATTGGCAGCAACGTGCTGCCAACGATTCCACTCCTCCTGTGCGGTGGGATGGGGCTGAGGACACAGCTGCATCCCTCGAGGGAATAATGGTCTCAGCAATCCCTGATGGTTCCTCATTTCCCTTTAGAGCTAAAATTCTGGAGTAATTAACATCTGTAATACAGCCCTGGTGTAAGAACTGTACTTGACTTGCTACTGAGCCACATGCAGTTTAAAAGCCACAAGTTGGGCTTTGACTGTTGCAGACTGCTACAGCTCTCTGAAAACAGATCTTGAGATCCATACACATCCCTAAGGTACCAATGTGTACATGGAATTAAGACAGGCATGTGTTTTACACAAAACTGGATTAGGTCAAACCCTCAGCTTCTACAAAAACCATCTGTGTGAAACTTTGAGTGGAAACTTGCAAAAAAGTTTTCTTTTTTAAAAAAACTATTACATTTAATTAATGCAGGACAAAATACAAGACAGACTTTGCATTCCTGCGTTCAGTGCCAAAACAACTTTTTAATTTTGGTATAACAGAATCCATGCAAAGAGTGTCTCCTCCCTCTGCTCTTCAGCGTTCACAGCATCCTGGGGGGCGGGAGGCAAAGGGGAAAATGGATCCTCCAGGCCTACAAGGAGGTCTTGTTTCACTTTTAAATACCAGAAAGAAAGAAGCACTGATTTACTAATGACTGAGAAAAGGTCATTTAAACAGCTGCTGTCATCTTAAAAGGATTTGTTGATGGGCAACAAAGATGATTAAGGGAGTGGAGCATCTCCCTTATGAAGAAAGGCTGAGGGAGCTGGGTCTCTTTAGTCTGGAGAAGAGGAGGCTAAGGGGTGACCTTACAGACTTACTTACAGCTGTCTGGGCTTTACGAATCCGAGCGGCCCCGCGGATTCAGAGCAGGTTCTGTGGGCAGTGGCACAGCTGGCGCTGTGTCACCCTGCGAGCACGGGCAGGCGCAGCGAGGCTGTTCCTGCAGGGAACTCTGGTACAATGTTCTAATTCATACCAGCAGACCTAAAGCAACAGGCCCACCAGGACACGGGTTTGCGTCCCTGCTGGCCCACAGACATTAGAATCACACACACGCAGGACAGCGTGAAGTCTCCTTCCAAACAACACCTCGTTCCTAAGATCCCATACACAAACCAGTCCTGTGAGGGAGCTCCTGTGCAATCACAGAGTGAGGCTGATCATATATCACATGTATGCTGTTCATCGGCATTTGCATGCCATTCTAATTTACAGCAATTTGAATTATACTTTGACCATCATTTATTTTCTGCTGAAGTGCTCATGATCTCAAAAGGGTTCAGTGAACACCCTGAAGTTTGATTCTGGATATTTGCTAGGAGGAGAAGAGCAAATATCAAGACATTTACAAAATACCTGACTTTTGGTATTTTTTTACCTAATCAGAGGCTGCTCAACCAGACATTTCCAGAAATCTCCAACACATTAAGTCAACTTAATGTGACTAAGCACCCTTACTTTGATATTTATCTGGGTATCAAAAAACTTCAATCATTTAGTTACCCAAAAAGTAATCCAGGTATAAAACCCTGCCACACTGTCTAACTGCTCTTTGCTGAAAATTACACCACATCTTATTAAACCCTTGCGGGGGTAGGCCGGGGGAAGAAAAAATAGAAAGAAACCTCCTTTAACTAAACCCTGGAATGACTCGCAGCCAAATGGATGATGCTTAAGCCAGTGTGCCTAAGCGCACTTCACAGTTCATCACGGTATTAGTCATACTTAGAAGACACGCATTTTAAGCTAGCATTTAGCAGGCATGTCCACTACACATCTCCAGGATTAACTCCAAGAAAACTTTCCCTGTTCAACTTGTGGCATCACGTTTTCCACAGTCTCTTGACATATTCAGACAGTGCTTCGCAGACTCTCCACCTCCCCAAGACAAGCGAGGTCTGTGAGTCAGCCCCACACACTGATGCTATTGAAGAAAGATAAGTATAGCACTTCAAAGGCTGTCACTTGCAAGAAATCTGACAGTATTTCACTTGGCAATACTTTTTATGATAGAAGCACTGATACACCAGGACTCTTCCATAGCTGACCATTTCTGTGGAATGAACTTGCAGGAGAACCCTCAATCAAGTAAATGTTATGTACTCTAGGAAGGTGCCAACAGCCCCAGCGCGGTCCTGCTGCAATGCAGAGAAGCTGTACGTGAGCCCAGCACTAAAATCGGACCAGTCCTAGTACTGACTCTACATGAATGGTGCTGAGTAGCACTGGGGTGGAGAAGGGGTGCACTGTCTAACACATTTCGTAAGAATAAGGGAATTTATTACAGCAAAACCTAAAACATGCCATGGAAGCCCAAATTCTGTATGACTGACCAGTACAATTCCTTTTCAAGTCAGAGGTTCCTGCAGACACCTTACCCAGTAGAATTTAAACCACACTTAGAGGAACTCACACACTTTTTTCCTCTGTTTCTGGCCCCCATGCTCACTTTGGAACATACTACTCGAAAAAAATAATAAAATTTTTCATAGTCCCTTTCCCTTTTAGCTCTGCAAGTGTGTTCAGCATCATTTCTTCTTCAGTTAGGGTTTAATTTTCAGGGAAACATATTTTTCCCTTTGGATCCAAAAAGCAGAAAGGAGGCATTAGGGGGAAATAAAAGCTATGCTCTACAGCTTTTTTCCAGGGGTTCTGTCTCTGAGACCTTAAAAAAAAATACAGGAAAGGGAGAAGACAACACAGGTTCTTCCTTCCTGATATTTCCTTTCTACTTCCCAAAGGCTTTGTCTTTAGCCAGTACAGGTAAGAAACAGAGAAAGGAAAATATAACCAAAACACAGACTACAATTTCTAATTATTCTCTTTTCAGGTGCTTTTCTTATTCCCTACATCCTCTTCTTAATCATTGCTGGAATGCCCCTGTTCTATATGGAACTAGCACTGGGACAGTATAACCGAGAAGGGGCTGCCACGGTATGGAAAATCTGTCCAGTTTTCAAAGGTGAGTGTCCGTCCCCCTGCCCACTTGCACTGTGGGTGCCACTGTGAGGGTGCCACACGCCCACAATCACAAAGTAAAGGTCTCTCCTCTTCCCACAGACAGCGTGCTGTTTGCTAACCTTTCCCCAGCCCTTGAAATCACAAGCCTTTTTGTTATCACAGGTGGAGCACACAATGGGAAAAGCCACAAAAATCTCCTTCAGGTTTATTGCTGAGGAGTGCAGTGGGCGGTTCAGCCCTGTTCTCCCTTTCACCTGCATACTGGGGGGTGGAAGGAACTGGGTACGTGTAGCTGGAGGGAGAGATTGGCAATGCCAACATTTAGAAACAGCAAATCCCATCAGGTCGGTTGAGCCCCGTCTCCCCCAGCGGCTGAGATAAGCACGGGCTCCAGTCTCCGTGTACACAGCACAAGGCCGTGTACCACAGTGCCTGGAACACTCAGATGGAGCTGGGGAGGCTGCAGTTCAGTCACAAGGCTTGGAACATCACACAAGTTACCTGTGGCTCGGTACCTCATTGTCCTGACTATGGAACAGGAGCAATGATTCTGACAGACTTTGTAAAGTGTTTTTCAAACCTAGCAATGAAGAGCACTTACTAAAACTTAAGCATGATTAATACTACTGAGTGTTTTCCACTGGCGTTAACTCTCCAGTGTCACCGAATAAAGGGCTGTGGAGTGTTGTGCACTGAATTGAAATCATTCTGCAAGGAAGAAATAGCCAAGGTTACGTGTTTGGATACCAGTCAGGGTGTTTGGCATTGATCAGGGATAAAGGGATCTCCCTGGGTGAAAGAAGCTGTATGTTTTCTGTACATGAAACAACTATTCCTTAAGGATTGTCAAGAATTTTCTTAAGCATTGCTTACCATAAAGAGAGGAAAAAAAATAGCTCCCCTACATCTATACCAGATTATATCTAAAATCTGATGTACAAGCCTTTTCAACACAGCTATCCGAAATGAAACCACTCAAGCTCAGCTGATCCTAGAAGCTTAAAATTCAGATCATGCTCATCCCATGACTGACAAAAGCTGAAGAGCTTAACAACAGCAATCCAAACTTAGCAGATCCGGTGCTTGGGTATAGGTTACACTAAGTAAATGTTAGTCTTCTTGCTCAAAATACAGCTTTCCTCTTCAAGGAGGCTACTGTCACAGAATAGGAAAACTGCAGCTTTTTTTCTTATCAGCCAAACCCAGAGTTCACAGCAAAATTAGAGAGATATAACAAAAAACAAAGAGAGCTAATAAAATACGTGCCCCAAAATTTTAAAATTAATTCATATAGATTTACCTGGCCCTTCTGCAAAATTCATCCCAGCACCCAGGAACCCAAAGACCCTTGCTCAAAATTCCTGCTGGTGTCAGTTAATATCTCTGGATGACAATGAGGATTTTGAAAACCTAACTGCAAAACTTAGATGTGAAAGATCTCGAGGTGTTGGAGCCAAACACCACGGTGGCTCAGAGGTACCCTGTCTGTTGACTTCAGAACTGGAAAGACGATGAGAAAGGAGAATAGAGCTTATTTCGTGTCTCGTCGTGTTGACATTCCAGCAGTGTTTTTAAGCTGACATTTTCAAGGCGGACTAAACATACATGACTGTTGATTTGTAAGTGTTCTTATTACTAGGATATAGAGTAGCATAAGTTATTTGATTCTCAAAAGTAATCAGCATTGAGATGTATTTGCATCTTGGCATGAGTAGAAACTCAGTCCTTTCAAAGTTTTGACCAAATCTTTTGAAAACATACAAACACATTTTACTGCTAAACTCATGATGCTTTCGAGTTGTTTCTGGGATAACTCAAATCTCTCAAATGAAAAGTACACAGTCTACACAAATTTAGAACAGCTTCTCTAAATTTTAGCTATGAATATTATTGCTATGAACTCTAAGGATTCTACTTCTAATGAGATGCTCTTATAATGCATGCAATTAAAAATACACCCTGTAACCTTTGCAACAGTCTGTTTTCAGCTCCGCATTTTCCAAGGTCTGTTTTAGAGTGTGGGTGGTACAGTGTTGCTGTTAAGAAAAGCCAGACCTAGAAACAGAAGAGCAAATTCATCCCTGAACATTCTTATTATTTCAGAGAAGTAACACTTAAGACACATTTGATCCAGTATTTTAGAATCTTGATACTAAATATCTATCATTGTCATCCTGAACTGGAGGAATTCTAGGAGCACTTTTTTTAAACGGTAATCATCCAACTTCAGTAAAACATATATTATTCATACTTAATATTTTAACATTTAATATTTAAGAATTATCCTCTTGGGTGATTCCTCCCCCCCCCATTGATCATAATGTATCACTAGAGTTTGAGTGTTAATGTACTGGATTCATTTAGGCACCAAGGATTTGAAAATACGGTTCCACCTTTACTGGTCCCGGAGCAGACTGGTCAATGAAGTCTCCTGAAGAGCAAAGAGTAACTCTTGTATATTAAGTCTTCTAACTGCTAACTCCTTCAAGGTCAGCATCTGTTCCTTAGGCAAATTTTAAAACCAAGGATTAATACTCAAAATGTAGGCTACTTCCTTGCTTTATCAAGAAATAGGAAAGCCTAATCATCTCCAACTGCTAGGCCTCCAATGCAGGATCTCCAAAAAACTAAACTGAAGAAAAACAGAAGTAAAAGTTTACATTTAGGTGCTGACAGTGATGATAACCATAAACCAGCTGTAGTCTCTACCTGTTCTATGTGATACATACAACTTTTGGGTAGGATTCAGAGAACAGTACAGCGCGCAGAGTAAAATGAGATTAATATAAGCCAAGGTAAAGTAAGCTTCCCAAACAATTCCGGCAACAAACTAGTGTTCTGCTCTGACATTAGTACCAAAGCTTATTCTTAAGCCATTGGCAAAAGGACCATTTTCACGAGGAGAACATGCGCCCTCGGGGGCGCCCTCACTGCAGGCACCTCCAAGCACACTTCACAGCAGGCAGAAATAAAACCCAAGTGTTCCAAGTCAGAACAGAATGCTTCCAGTGGGGATCCTGTAATCCTGGGGAGGTAACAACATGATTTGAAGGTCCACACACCATATAGCCCATATAGCTTGATCTTCACCAAGATTCACTGGCATGCCCAAGAACCGCTTGGAGCTCCTCAGCGGAACAGCACAGGCGGTTTCATGCATGTTTTAGACCCAGTTACACACTGGCAGCAGCCAACTTGGACAGTAACAATGAGAAAGAAACGGGAGAGGGATCAGTGTCTGTTCCAAACTACCTCAGGGTGGAAATGTGAGGCATATGGAAACTTCATTGAAGTCTTGAGCTTCATTTTTCCAATAAAAGTTGCCAGGGACTCTGGCATTATGAAAATGAAGTGAGTTTCACTCTTAATATGGGCTTGCAATCTTCTGCATTGGAAGCAAATCAGCAAGGGAGTTGCACAAGAGCAAATTTTGACATTGCACTGCCTAATTTCTTTTTCTGGCAAACAACTGGATTTGCTAAAAGCCAGTCATTTTCCAAAATCATTACTGTATTTTTTGTTTTAAGGCCAGTGACACAGTGTCCACATGTGTATGAGTAAATGTCAAAAATTCCTTTTATTGGTCTGAAGAACTAAAATGAATTTGCAACCATGTATGGCTGAGTTTAACTGCAGTATTCGCATATACTGTTGCATGTAAAATGCAATGTATAATCTAGTTTTCCTTTGTCTTTAGGTGTAGGCTATGCAGTGATACTCATAGCTCTTTACGTGGGTTTCTACTACAACGTTATCATAGCTTGGTCTCTGTATTATCTATTTTCATCATTCACATTTGAGCTCCCATGGACAAACTGTGACAACAGTTGGAACAGCCCAAACTGTACAGATCCCAAACTCTTCAATGCATCAATGCTTGGCAACGGTACCAAATACTCGAAGTACAAGCTCACTCCTGCAGCTGAATTTTATGAGTAAGTGTTGACTTGACTTTGCTATTTATTCAAAATTCTATGTCTAAGAGTGTTTCCTCTGGAAGGTAAAACAGCTTAGCCTCCAGCCTCTAAAATAAGCATAAGACTAAGATTAAAATGCAGTGGCAATGTTGATCTGTACTCCTATGTGATTAAGACTGTTGTCTCTGCAGGCTTTGGTTTTTTTCCAGTACAAATGCAATACTTGCCGCTGAGCAACATGAAATGGACAAGACACAGATCTTCCCTTATGTTCCATTTTTGTTTGCACCAACTTTGCCAGGACAGGGAAACACAGCGATATTCTGACAAAGACCACTGCTTGCCAAATGGAGCTGACTTCAAGGCTTCAAAATAATCATTTGTTCAACAGGCTTGGCCTGTGTCTCCACTTGCAAAATACCTCAGAGCAGACCTCTGTTTGCTCAGCTGCTTCGATAGTTCAATGAAGTGAAATAAAGCACTGAGCAGGGAGAAGAGAGCCACAGTTGTCAAAAAACGGGCATTACTGACCTTCAGGGGAAAATGGGATTGGATTGGGAGAAAGAAAGGAGGGTGGGCATCAGACTAATTAAATCAGCTGTTGAATTAATCTGAATAATCAGTGAATATTCCTGTGCTGGGAATAGAAGGAAATCAGGGCACACACTTGCTGAGCAGCAAGTTCTACCCTGTAGAAACAAAGGGACACCACTGTTCCTATAAAAAACCTAGTGTGTGTTACACCACACCTGGCTGCATTAGGGATCCTGAGGTCTGTGCTTATAGCTCTGCAACATTTACGGCTGCTATTTCTCCTCTGAAGACAGAACGGTGAAGGATCAGTAGTGATTGCTGGACCGCTCTCCATCATCTTTGCCAAGTCTTGGGAAACGGGAGAGGTGCCCGAGGATTGGAGGAAAGCAAATGTCACTCCAGTCTTCAAAAAGGGCAAGAAGGAGGACCTGGGTAATTATAGACTGGTCAGCCTCACCTCTGTCCCTGGGAAAGTAATGGAACAGCTTGTCCTTGGTGCCATCTCAAGGCATATCAAGGATAAGAGGGTTATTAGGGGCAGTCAGCATGGCTTTACCAAGGGTAGGTCATGCTTGACCAACCTCATAGCCTTTTATGAGAATGTAACAAGGTGGATGGATGATGGCAGAGCGGTGGATGTGGTCTACCTTGACTTCAGTAAAGCCTTTGACACAGTCTCCCACAGCATCCTCACAGCTAAGTTGAGGAGGTGTGGTCTAGACAATAGAGTAGTGAGGTGGGTTGCAAACTGGCTTAGGGAGAGAAGCCAGAGAGTGGTAGTCAATGGTGCGGAGTCTAGTTGGAGGCCAGTATCTAGTGCAGTGCCTCAGGGGGCAGTGCTGGGGCCAATATTATTCAATATATTCATTAACGATTTGGACGAGGGAATTGAGTGTACTATCAGCAAGTTTGCTGATGACACCAAGCTGGGAGGAGTGGCTGACACGCCGGAGGGCTGTGCTGCCATCCAGCGGGACCTGGACAGGCTGGAGAGTTGGGCGGGGAATAATCTAATGAAATTTAACAAGGGCAAGTGTAGAGTCCTGCATCTGGGCAGGAACAACCCCAGGTTCCAGTATAGGTTGGGAGATTACATATTAGAGAGCAGTGTAGGGGAAAGGGACCTGGGGGTCCTGGTGGACAACAGGATGACCATGAGCCAGCACTGTGCCCTTGTGGCCAGGAAGGCCAATGGCATCCTGGGGTGTATTAGAAGGGGGGTGGTTAGTAGATCGAGAGAGGCCCTCCTTCCCCTCTACTCCACCCTGGTGAGACCACACCTGGAATATTGTGTCCAGTTCTGGGCCCCTCAGTTCAAGAAGGACAGGGAACTGCTGGAGAGGGTCCAGCGTAGGGCAACCAAGATGATTAAGGGAGTGGAGCATCTCCCTTATGAAGAAAGGCTGAGGGAGCTGGGTCTCTTTAGTTTGGAGAAGAGGAGACTAAGGGGGGACCTTATTAATGTTTATAAATATATAAAGGGTGAGTGCCATGGGGATGGAGCCAGGCTCTTCTCGGTGGCAAACAATGATAGGACAAGGGGTAATGGGATCAAGCTGGAACACAAGAGGTTCCACTTAAATTTGAGAAGAAACTTCTTCTCAGTGAGGGTGACAGAGCACTGGAACAGGCTGCCCAGGGAGGTTGTGGAGTCTCCTTCTCTGGAGACATTCAAAACCCGCCTGGACATGTTCCTGTGCGACCTCACCTAGGTGTTCCTGCTCCAGCAGGGGGATTGGACTAGATGATCTTTTGAGGTCCCTTCCAATCCCAAACATACTGTGATACTGTGATATACAAACTGCCGGCAGGGGTTTGGGTAAACTCAGTGCTTTGAAATCAATAAGGGGGGTTGAGTTCAAAGGAACTCACTACAATGGCAAATAATGACAGCTAGGAAATTTGCTGCCCTTACCAAGACAATATATGATGTGTTAATAATAACAAAATAAGGCTATATACCCATGTAGAACCTGACTTTGAAGTGAAATGTAAGAAGTTATACATTCAACATCTTAACTGCATTATTACGGAACTTTCATGTGAATAGCATTTGAAGGTTTTCTTTTTCATTTTCTTGTGCTTAAGCCTTTGTACAGCAACATACAATCTCCATATTTTTGCTTTGCTGCTTTATGATTTAACGTGGTTCTACACATTTTCTGTTATCGCATCATGCTTGGGGTATGGTTTTGAGTTTGTACTGGGTGAGGTAGTAATAGCATCTGTTCACAATGTTTGGATTTAGTTCCACTGATCTGAGGAACAGCTCAATTTGGGATTCTGTCTGTGCACTGAAACTTGAAATGTTAGGGTTCTGTCCTTACCATGACATACATTCAAGGTGCAGTTTTCAGAAGGTAAAAACAAAAAAGGAATTGACATTTCATTATGCTTTGATCCTGGAATTTTAGGGCAGTAATTAAGTCCCTAGGCCCTGTACTTATTGGCAACTAGATTATACTGCAAAAATGAGAAGAATAACCACACAAGTAACACAATCTGTAACATCTGCTTCCCCAGCTGTAAAAACAGAGAATCACATGGGGCATTATGTTCACTTATCCAGTATCTGGCTTAGCTTATCAAGTACAGCTGTACAGCTCAGGTATGGACCCAAAACTGTGTAAAGTTTTAGCGCATTCAAATCCAACCTAGTAAAGACGGCCCAATTCAGAGAACAGTGTTTCTTCTCTTATATCAAATAACCAAACTCATTCATGGTGAGAACAATCAGCCATTGGAATAATCTCCCCAGTGAAATGGTGGATTCCCCAACACTGGGCAATTTTAAGCTTCAGCTGGGCCATCTTTCTAGACCGTGCTTTTGCCGAGAAAGGCTGGACCAGAGGATCCTTGTGGTCCCTTCCAGCCTGGTATTCTGTGATTCCCATGGTCTTTATACAACAGGGAGAGCTGAGGTCAGGAAACAGAAGTGATGATGTAACGCTACATTTGCATCAGGGTAGTGGGTTTACAGAATGACGCACCATTTTTGGACACAGTGTGTTGTTAAGTAATAGTTCAAGTAAGGGTCTTGACTGGCTACATTCCCTCTGAACACCCGTTTAAGTAAAGGCTGAATATTCTTTTAAGAATACTGGGTGTCCTTATACAATATTGCATGATTGCTTGAACGACTGCTGAACTTGACCCAAGTTTTTGTGTAGGAATTGCACCTGATTCTTCCTGGTAGGTAAACATTAGTCACTTCTTAATCAACATATCTTTGCCAGAGGAGAACTGCAGTTCCTGACAGAATAGTTTGTGTCAGGTCAGTCTTTCTCTTACAAATTACCAGCTGGATAGCTAATTGATCTTTCCTCAGTAATTCTGTGAATAAGTGTTCTTAAATAACAGTACCACGAAGACACGGGTTTTCAAATTCTATGATCATGTTACTTTCTTAAGGTTTGTATCTAGTGTTTCAAAATATTAGCAGTAACAGAAAGAATTATTTTGGGGGCAAGAGATTTAATATGGCAAATTTCAGATTTTGAGTTTTCATCAGTTATACACAGAAACAAGGAAACAGCAGCTCCTTTTATACCAGAGGAAAATCAAATTATGCCACTCTAGACTTCAGTGGGATACCTATGGAAGCCCAGCCTCTGCACTAAAACAACGTAAGATAAATAGCATTATCAAAACAGGGACTGAAAACAGCAATAGCACTGGTGCCCACTGTAAAAGTATCATAGAAAGGGAGTGATCTTGTCAGTGGAGGTAAAAAGAAGTCGTTATCCTCGGTACTTCCAAGGCGCACAGGAGACCACCCAGTCTGCAGCGCTGGGGCTGTGTTTTCAGCCACAGTAACTCGTGTGACAGGAACTTGCTGCTCTGTGTCACCGGGATGCACTGCATCTTATGGAGACCCTGTTAAGGGTGCTAACTGTGCCTCAAGACTACATGGGAAGCGGTACAGCTTGAACTTAGTTCTCCAGGTTGTATATTTACATCAAGAAGACAATATTCAGTCATAGCAGTCTATGTCTATCATATTTATAAATATAAGTTTATAAGGAGCATGTGAAGCAAGAACATCCTGAAAAAACCCTCACCCTATCCAGCAAATGTTACTCTTATAGACCAATAGATTTACGCTTTGGGATACAAGTCTTCACAGGAAATACCACCACAGACCAAAGGGTCCACATAGTTCAGTAATACGTCAAATGGAGTGATCAACACTGTGTGCTCAAAAGAAAGATGCAGGAACCTACACCATAAAACAATTGTGAAGCAACCTCCCCAAAAGACAGAAAACACCATTTCAGAAGTAAGCATAAGCAATTCTGCCACAAAATACTTGTAAAAACAGATCAGACAACAGGAACTACTGAGAGTGGATAGCCAAATGTTCTGCTAACCACATCCGGTAAGAGAAGACTCTTAAGCTCGTGCTAAACATGATCGATAGTTCTCAATTATGTATATACCACTTTCTTGGACAACAAACCTCCATAGAATACATCTGAAGCTTCTTAAGAGGTTTCCTTCATCCATCCCTTTTATACTAATTAGAGTTCATAAGCAATGAGAAATTAAGAACCTCTTTTGATATCTAGACTTACTCATCTTTTGAATCTTAATTGAAAGGAAAGTTGTCAGATGTTTCTGACAGGTCTGAAGCTGGGCAGCAGTCATCTGTTCACCTTCATAGAGAACACACAACCAAAGACTAACAGTAGTTCTAGACAGGTTCTGCACCTTCACCTCTAGAAAATGCCCTGAACATAACAGAATCAATCCTCTGATTTCAGTGGGCTTAGAGTCAGGTACCTTATTAAATACTTTATGTAGGAAATTGAGGGCCACATTGCTGAAATAGCAATATGCAAGCTGCTTTAGAAATCAATTCGATATTGACTACACCGGCATATTCAGGAAATGGTTGGGTGCACTGTTTACACATCTATAGCCTAACATATTTGTATCCTTCCATATTTCATATTTACTTTTTGACTGCGTTGACTTTTTTGGACTGAACTAAGAAACTCAATCTTTCTCTTTTCAACTCAGCGCCCAGGAATCTCTGGTACAAGTATTTATATGCATAAAATAAAAACAGCTATCCCACAAATATTTATATGCACAGCTTTAAAATTTACTTTTCACATATGTTCACATATTTGCATTTGTTGACCATTTACTTACACAAAGAGAAAAGAAATTAAATGCAAGTACAATGGAAGTCAGTCCATCTAAGTGTGTACACATGCTCTTAGGCTTTGGACAGCTTTATGGAAATGACTCCTAAACCACAACAGGCCCTTGTGTGGTAAGTCCAAAAGGCTGGAAGAGTGACCACTTTGCAAACTTGCATTTGCAGGGGGAGTTGTGAGATATTGCAGATGTCAGCAGCTGCCAGTTATGCTACGTGCAATTGTATTGCTCTGTGCTAACTTGTAGGAGGAATTCTAACTGCTTATCTTTACATATAGAACCTTGTGTAGTTTGGTAGTGGTACCAGGCTCTGATCAATAAGTACAGCAGCTGAGGTCAGTGCTGCAGCCCCTCCTCTTCATTACCTTGCATGTGAAATCCTGGCAAGCAGTAACAGAGCCTTTCTCTGTTGAACAGCACATATTGCTCAAGGCAAAGCCGATAAAGGTGTTGCACACAACTAAACACTCGTTTATTTGTATTCACCTGTTTCTCACCAAGTGTTCTCACTGACACAGTACTGACATAGTATCACCACGAGTGTCTTACGTGTTGCTCCCTGTAGGTGAAGTGTTTGCTCATCCAAAGCTATAATACCACATCTAAGCATTAGCCCATGAAAAGGTTACAAACTTAACCTCACTGTGTAAAGGATTATAACAGATGTCAAACCACGAAGTGACCATTTGTTTAAATGTCAGCAGTCCTCAGCTTGTGGCATGTGGGCCTATTCCTGTGGTTGACTTTCTTCTGGCAACATCGTGTCTTTCAGTGCAGCTCCTCTGAAATCAGTAAAGCTTCATGAAAGCTCAACAGCTCCTTTGGAGAGCCTGGGGCTCTTCTTCGATGCCCCTCGTGGTGCAGGGCAGCGCACGGCCCGCTGGCAATGCCGACTGAACCCCCGCCGGACTCACTGAGGGCTGGCGCAGCGGCAGCGCGTGTGCTCTGACTGCTTTGCCACGTATACTCAAGTATTTTTTTTTTCCAGGAGTTCAGTATTCATTAGATCTACAGAGGGGTGAAATTCAAGCATTTGCATTTTATCTGCAAATCTCAATATAATGGGTTCGAAAGCAGATTTTGAAAAACTCTTTTTCAGAGCGCTGTGCAGACTTGAGAATGTGCTGAAGTGTAGCACAAACAGCAAAGGAGGTCACAATTCGAAGAATCACAGAATGGTTGGGGCTGAAAGGGACTTCTGGAGATCATCTAGTCCAAGCCACCTGCTAAAGCAGGTACACCTAGAATACACTGTACAGGAATGTGTCCAGGCAGGTCTTAGAATATCTCCAGAGAAGGAGACTCCACAGCCTGTTCCAGCGCTCTGGCACCCTCAAGGTGAAGTTCTTAAGTTAATGGAAGAATTAAGCTGGTTAAAGACTTGAGTGAGTTAAGATAAACATTCTCAATGAATGAAGAGCTTAGTCCTAGCAGCCACATATAATGTAAGGATTACCATGATTCAAAAAGAAATACCATTTCATTCAATACAAACAATAAATATGCCAACCAGGGTGCCACTGGTAAATTATCTTTCTCTAAGTGATTCCCAAAATGTAGCTTGAAGTTCATTACACAGCTCCATTCTCCAACACCAGAGAGAGCTGAAATAAATGCCCTGAGAAGCAGAAAAAGCCGGACAGAAAGGTGCTGTCGAAAGACAGCGCAGCATCCAGAGCCACAGTGCGAGCCCGCTGAGCCGCGGCAGCTCGGGCCGGCTCGGAGCCAGCCAGCCCCGCTGCCCCGGCGGGCGTCCCCGCAGCCACGCGGCTGCCTCTGCCGCCCGGGCTCACAGCGACGAGACGCTGGCGGCCAGTCTGCACGGGCCAGCTCACGTCTGCAGGGTTTGCACTGTAAACTCTGCCCACACGAAGCTGTGGGTCTGCACCTTGTAGACACAAACTACTGTGCAAACAGTACAGCTGAATCTAAGCAGTGCTGTACCTCAAGTAAAAATACCTGGAGCCTGGCAAACTCCAGATAACCTAACCTTCCATAGATAAAAGAACTAACTGTATTTTATACTCCAAAGGAAACTGTCAGCAATGACAACTGAACTATGGTTGCCCAAATATATAACGCAATAGATGCATGTAGGACAGCCTTCCATATGTGTACAATTATCATGCTTCAA
Source organism: Streptopelia decaocto (assembly GCF_964273445.1). Classification (NCBI taxonomy): domain Eukaryota; kingdom Metazoa; phylum Chordata; class Aves; order Columbiformes; family Columbidae; genus Streptopelia; species Streptopelia decaocto. The sequence goes on along the minus strand of NC_138666.1, from coordinate 21,203,577 downwards.
ATTGCCTTCTAAATTGAGTAATTTGATTTCTATAGATTGCACACGATATACACTGACAGTCCTTTTAGCATCTTCAATCTACAATTTGCATGACATTTTAAATCATAAAAAAAAAAAGTCTAACTACCAGAATAGGGAACAGAGCTCAGGAGAGCAGGACCGCATCTATTTATATCTGCTGATACTTACTCTATGCGAGCCATTTGGGTTTGATCTCGTAAAAGTGACTACTAACTTTCAGAAGCACCTGGAAGTTGTTAGAGGTACTTAAGTTTCAGAAGTACTTAATATGTTAACATACAAATACGTTTGCTAGTTAACATACTAATTTGCCGACAAGTTAACAGCATTTTTGCAATTTGAATAAATCTGATACAACATCTAAAAATTCTTTAGATGAAAGACACCCTTCTATTGATCACATTAGATTTAGGCAAGAAACAGAGAATGAGCCTATAGAGCTATGTAATCATGTTTGGATTGAAAACTAAGATTGTAATTGATTTAGGATTGGAAAAAAAAAAAAAAAAAAAAAAGGCCTACTCCCAGACCTTTAACTTAATCTGCTTGTACAAAACCTCCTAAAATTCAAAAATACAATTATGTAAATCTCCCTAAGGGTGAATAATACAAAAGGCTCCTTAGAAAGTACCAGTCTGACAAAATGTCTAGGAGCATCCTGCACCCAAACCTCTTACCTCCTGTCTTCTGGCTAAGGAGTAAACGTTTTGGAGTGAACAAGATACAGAGTAATTTTCAGATTACTTGGCCCTTTTTTTCCTTTGGTTTGGTTCCCTGTTTACACTCAGATACTCACCACTTCCAGAAGGAGTATGTTCTGAACTGCTCAGAGTGGAGACGAAGCAAAGATTTATAATAGTCCTTATTTTACAGATGCAGAGAATAATTTTCTGGTTCCAACATTACCCACTATTAGAACTATGACTGGATCCTTCATTTACTGAGTCCCGCTGAGCAGCTGCCCTCCCACCTCAACAGTTTGTCTTTAGGAGGGTTTATGTGTGAACACCAAACAGATCGCCCTCCTGTTGCCTCTTTGTCATCTGACACTAAACTAAAGAGGACCCAAGTGCTGCACAAAGACAAAACAGAAGACAGTGGTACCAGCAAACAAATCACTGCTGATTTCAACGGAGGCAAACTATTCCCCTTCAGTTGAATGCAGGGTGGAAGTCAGGCCAGAACTGGTGCCAGTTATTAGGTGGCATGGGGAATTTTCCCAGCAGAGAGCACAGGGAAGGAGGGGACTGGAATAAAATCTCCCAAACACAGAAATCAGAATCACTGAATGTAGCTTCAACCCACAATCCCTTCGCATTCCCGCTCCTCTTGCAGATAGGCAGAAAGACTCCTGTGACCCCTCTTTACAGTGATGTACAGCCTCCAACTCATTGCAAATGTAATTTACCCTCCCTTACACGGACAGCAGTCTTAGCGTAAATCAGGCTCCTTTGTACAAGCCTGATTTTTAAAAAAAAAAAGTTAATTTCTTATCTCTAGTCCACGTTTTTTGATTCTTGGTGCTTTACAAACAAAACATTGTTGGAGCTCTGACTAGATTGGCAGAAAGCTTAAACAATTTATTAGCTCCTCTTGTATTTTTGCTCAGCATAACAGGTCCCTGGTTTACTTTCTGTCAGTTCCACCTGTTAATGTTTATTCTCAATCTTTTCCCCATAATGTTTTCTTCTCCTTTTTGCATATATTTCTCATCTACTTTCATTCTTTTCTCAATAACAACAATCTGCAGGCAAAATACTAACTCTAGTTTTCTTACTGCCCCTGTTTTTTCTTTGTCTGACTCAGGGTTGTGAATTATGAGGGTTTCTTTTGTTAGCAGAATTGGACAAATCCATATACTTAAGAAACAAGAATCACTTCCAGGAGCTTTTACCTAAGACATTCTCAGTAGCTTTGGACATAGTTTAAGGAAGCTGACAGACAACAGAGGCTGATACTAGTTAGCCCTGTATCTCTTCTGGTTCCCTAGCTCAGGGGTTTAAGGGAGATCAGTTTATGCCATTATGTCTATGATTTGCCTTGGGAAATGGGACAATCTTGCAGCTAGCGAAGGCATCCTCGATTCAGGAACAGATGTTGGCCACGTTCCACTATTCTGCTATAATATCTAAAGGCTGGAAATTCAGGTGTTTTGACCTCAGAGGTTCCTGAATGGAGAATCTCGCAGTATCTCTTCACATTGTACTTTTCGTGACCCTTACAAGTGACAGAGCCAGCCAGGTATTTATCGTTCAACCTGCCTTAACAGAGACAGGCCAAAAACGGCCTCGGCTGCTCCTGACATGACTGCTCCTTGATGTGAAACAAGAATACTTGCGGCATAATTGAGCTAACTGGATTTTCTATAGCATCACTGGTGTATGCTAACTTGCAAGAACATGATGAATGCAAAGTTCTTTTCAAATTTGCTCTGCTCCAATAAGTGACTGGTTTTTGAAGAACATTACAGAGCTATATCCCTAAAATCAAGAAGGTTTAGTCTAACACTTTCGCTGCTGCTTCTCTTCTCCCTCTCTTCAGATGTCAGCACACAACCTAAATCACAGTCTAGCACTAGATCTTTTACACCGGATGGTGCTGCTGGAACAGAAATATAGCTTCTAATACATAAACATTCACTAACTACTTCCCAGAAACCCTCATAATGGGTATATTTAGGAAAGCTTCTATGCCTTTTCTTCAGAGGTCACAAAGAAAAAGAAAAAAAGGAAAAGGAAGCAAAACCCACCAGAATTACAGCTCAGAAACAGCAGCTGTCTATGAAGATTTCCTTGTTTAGCTGCCCAGTTACACAGCTGTTTTGAGTGGTTATAAAAGTAATTTCCTCTTCCTGTTTTACAGTCCCTTATCCTAATTAAGGGAGCAGAACACTTGGAATGGAGATTCTCCTGAAAATGCTGGGAATCCCACATTTGCAATGGCAGCTCTGGCAAGCATTCCAGCCAGTAAGACACACTGCTGGCTGCTTCTTGGAAAGCAAACGCACAAGGAAGCAGGCTTCTGTACAAATCCAGAAGAATATTTGGGCAAGAAGAACAAAAAGTTAAATGGGCAGAAAGAATGCAATTTCAGATTGTCTTCCTGAGCAGACATCTACATATCATAATCCAAAGGATTTTCTTTAAAACATCCAGCTCCAACAGTGATAGCACTCTAAGCGTGATAGTCCAGATTGCCAAAACCCTCCCAAGATCCTGGACAAATGTTCTGATCAGAAGCCTGTGAAGCTCCTGCCCGGCTATACTTACCACTGCCCGAGTTTAGGATGGATTCAGGCACTCCTGCCCAGGATTAACTTACAACTGAGGTCCCTTCCAATCCCTAACGGTGGGTCCTCTGGCAAATTGTACTTTGTTAGCAGAAATGCAAGCAGCTTCCATTCACACTCCAAACAAGTTGAATGAGACATACCTATTTATTTACATTAAATGAAATATAATAGGTTTTTAGATGAGAGATCAAGAAGTCTGTCTGTCTCTATGTTTTACTGTTTCCACAGGTAACAGCTATATTGTTATACAGCTACACTGTATAGTAAGAGTTGAAATCACCTCATATTTTCTAAATAGGAACATTCTGGAAAATATGCCATATACACATGGTCACTACCCTGTTAATGCCTCACTTGTTGTTAGCCTTACAATGCACCAGAAACAGATCATTTGCTTAATTTAGAAGGATGCTTTCTACAGGTGTCTTTTATCCAACCCGATATTAATCATAGAAACAGTTAAAAAAATACAGCATTTCTTATTAAACATGAGGAACTACAGAAGCAGAACTATTACAACTCTTAGATGATCATATTTTGATGCTTTAGGGATCAAAAGGGGATTGTATGCAACTCTTTCATATTACTAGATGGATCATTCTAACGGGCCTTAATTTTCCCAGCTTGTTTCAACAATTTAAGTAGCACAGAGACATTTTTCAGTTTCCCATATTTAAGTTGACACAGCATTGCACTATCTTGGAACTTATTCAACTATCTCACTTGTCTCTGACTTGATAAGACAAGTGCTTAAGCTAATTCTGAAGCACCATCTATCTGATAAGAGATTGTACAGGCACAGCCCATGGAGCTGGAATGAGATTCCTTAGGCTTTAATCTCTAATGTCTGCAGTCAGTCAGGGCAAATCACTCAGTACTTCAGTTTCTCTAAAGTGTAGTTATCTTCATAAAACATGCCAAGGTCCTCCAGTGAAAAGGGCTGCTTTGATTTGTTTCTATTATACTGCCATGGTGCAAAAAGAAGCCAACAGAGATGAGCTCTCTATTTTACCCAAGCAGTGCATCGCAAAGAGAAGGGAATAGAGAACGGGGAGGAGACAAGGAAGGTCATAACCATTTTATCTGGATGGGCAGTGAAACACTAAGGAATGGAAGCCCTTAGCCTGCATCCCGTAGATCCATATCAGAGTGAGCAGGTGGTTCTGCAATTCTCCTCTTGTGCAGGGCTCCAGGCACACGCCATTCCTCTGCAAATACTGTTTTCAGTAAAGCAAAATATTTTTGCATTTTTTAGATTTGTAAAAGCAGCAAGAGACACTTCAGTAGCATAGAACTGAGTTAAGCAGGGAGATCCACTATAACATCTCTTGCATATCCCTGTGCATGTGGCACACCATGTGTTTTAGCAACTCTAATTGTGGCTATCACCAGTCACGAGGACACTTTTCTACGCCTCAATCCATTTAATTGTGTAGATCTTGAAAGAACCAGCCTGCCCTGATAAGCAACAGAATACCCTCTGCTATCACTCCGCTGTCTCAGTGAACAACACAGAGCACTATATCAAATTTATATTTTCCTACTGCTGCTTCTCCTACCTAACCACATTTTTGGCAGCCTCACAATAGCCTTTTCAAAAAGGAATTGAAAGTATCTTCCAGTGGAGCGAGCGTGATCCCTATGGCACTATGGTGCTAAACAGACAGCGATGGGCCAGCAAGCCGTGAGGCCGCGGTGGCAGCAGCACGGCGCGCGGCTTCCCGAGCAGCCTGCGCCGCTGCGGCCACGGCAGCTGCAGCTGCAGGCGGCCCCTGAGCGCGCTGCCCAGCAGCAGGCGCGTCAAAGCCCTTTCCCCCCGTGACTTCGCTTTGTTTCTGTGTGTCTGGTATGTAGGCGAGGAGTCCTGCACCTGCACGAAAGCCGTGGAATCCACGACCTTGGCTTGCCTCGCTGGCAACTTTCCCTCTGCCTCTTGGTGGTGGTAATCATTCTTTTCTTTAGTCTGTGGAAAGGCGTGAAGACTTCAGGAAAGGTAGAGCTAATATTGTCCTTCTATCTCAACTACATTCTTTGTCTCCTTTAAGAAGTCTTCTAATTTTAGAAAGCAAAAGACTAAATCACTGCCTCTCAGGGATCCTCGGGACCAAACCATGTGAGAGGCCTTCATATATGTACAGTGGAAACCACAATCCTGATTCGGCCTTTATTTTATTTACAAGTTTTGCTTGTGCGATGTTCTAACTGGAAATGCTATTAGCATATTTTCAATTCAACATTAGTGGTCTCATCCAGAAAATATTTTGAAATACTTTGAATTGTCTTAAACATGCCTCCTATTCTTAGCCAAACGTACTAATGTTTCAATTGTTTAAGATGCTTAGGTTTTATTATATAAAATACCATGACAAGAGAAATATCTTATTAAACTAACTTGAAATAACTCTTTGACAACCCTCAGAAAACAGCTCAACAGAAATTCTAGGGCTGGATACATCTAACAGCTTTTTGTACATTTTCATGAGAGCATCACCTAACATCAAGCAATAACTGCACTAGTTTAGTAATAAAATATATAGCCGAACAGCTAATCAGCTAACACACGCTGGTAATGTATAAGCAGTCCAAGTCTTCCGTTTGTCAAAACTGTCTCCTTCTAGTATCTGTGAACATCCATACATAAAGACCATGACACATAACAGCATTTTCCCCCAAGACACTCTGTAAAGAGCTGCTCCATCGAACTGAATGCACAACACCAGGAAAAGTGCCAGCTGTATTTTTCGTACATTCTTAAGTCTTCTGTAACAGCTGATTAACCTTTTGGATCTCTCTTGTTTACAGGTTGTTTGGATAACAGCCACTTTGCCTTATGTTGTATTATTTGTCTTGTTAATACATGGAATAACCCTGCCTGGTGCATACAATGGAATAAATGCATACCTGCACATAGATTTCAGAAGACTAAAAGAAGCCACAGTAAGTGTACTCTTCCGCTCTTATTCCCTTGTTATTATTAAGCCTGTTGCTGCTGCTAAAACTGAAAATATCAGAGCTAATTTCTGAAATTATAGAGCCACACTTCAGCTTTTGCATGAGCACCAGCCCACTGTGCCCAGCAGTCTGACTTTCCAGCACTGTCCATAACAGGAGTATCTCAGCCTCAACCAAAACTCTTCTGATTGCAAAAAGAACCTCTATGAGGGTAGTTTCAGTTGTGGCAGTCCCTTGAAGTCCATGCTTTGCCTGTACACTCTGTGAACTGTGGTATCCTTTATATGTGAGCATTGAGTCATGCAAAAATTGAGTTCTCAAAAGGCTAAGAATTCCCTCAAGAACAAAAAGAACACACGGCTTTTTGAATCACTGGGTTAAACACTAATCTGGTAAACAATGATCCTGGCTGAAGAAAACCCTGCTAAACATACAAAGTCAGGACTAACTCACTTAATCATGGTCCTTCATAAAAATGAGATATTAAACAGTATAGTGTTCTTAACCTGCTAGTGAAATGAACGTACATTTCACTGTATCATTTAACAGTATTGCAAGTCTTCATCAGTAAATACACCCAAACCAACACAGTTTGTTGAGCACCTTGGAACTAAGAATTATTTCATCCATTGTAAAGCAAGATCTATGAGTACAGTCACTAACTCATGAAATCACCAGCATTTCAGACCTACAAAGAACAATGATCTGGTGACTACCACTGTGCTATGCTAAAAATATCATAAAACATTTATAGGACAGTGGTATCTCCATGGATGGCTCATGAGGCCACTCAAATGGTTACAAAACTGAAAAGGAAGGACATAGTTCTACTAGAAGGAAATTAACTATCTCAAAAATCTGCAGCTTTCAGAAATGTCTGTAGCCTGTACATAGTTGCACTGGACATTTCCTATGCATCCTACCTTGATTTTTCCTGAATAATCAAAAAGATGAAGATCTCGAGTGTCAGACCTATTTCATATACTCTTAGCAAAGCAGTCCTTCCTTGGTTTTGTAATAATAAATTTGGAAACTGGCATTTCTTCAACAACAGAAGTTACCACCAGAACCCAGATCGCTTCTCGCTCTGTTTTGGAAGAGTCAAATGGAACTTCAGCCTTGGGACTTTCATCCGCCTTTGTCAGGCGGGCAGTACCCCTCAGTGGTTCACGCATACATAAATACAAAGGTGCAAGGATGAACAAAGGAGGTGTTTAAATTTTTCTTACATATTTTAAGCACTGTTTGGAAAAAAGCATCCCAAGTTCAACTAGATGTCTATGGAGCTGTGCCAGCTTGCATCAGCTCAGAACCTGGGCCTCTATAATCATAGCTGCCTTCTGCTTTTGGAAGGCTGTTCTGTGCACTGCTCGTTCTTGGCTGAATATTTCTGCAGCTGCTGTTTGGATGACCCTAAAGTTATTTGGTTTTATGACTAAATTTTTCAGACAACAAAAAAGTTATTCTAGAATAAAAAAAAAGACTAAAGATCAGTTAAGAGGCAAAGTTTCACAAACTACTTTGTCATGTCAGCCCCTCTCGTGCACCGAGAGCGGGATACCTGCCACTACAATAGGCCCCGTGTGTTTAGTCTTTGTCCTCAGGCTCCCAAGAATAAACTCCTGTTTCAGTTCTTTGTCAAATTTTTCAGATTTTTTTTTTCTCCCAAATGAAGAATCCAGCAAAAAAAGAGAAGTCACAGCAGTAATGACCTACAGAAGGCTCTGCCAATGCTCTCCTAGAAGACCTTAGAACACCCCGATCAGTGTCAGCGTCTGCCTTATTTTATATGGCCACACACTGCACAGCACTGAGCAAGCCCTGAGACTCCTCATTTTCAGGAATACTGAATCCACAAAGAGAGTGTCCGCAAAGATGAGAAAAATATTCACCTGAGGACCTCTTAACTAGACCAATGCCTAACTATGTTCCTTGCCTAAAGTCCAGAATCTACAAAGCCACTAATACTCATCTCCACTGCATGTATCGATACATTAAACATCTAGGTAAACAGCAGCTACACTTCCGTTCTGCTAAAGGAATTGGCATTGAACACACAGTTAAATCACACATGAGGAAGACCCTCCCTCTGTCATACACCTTAACAAGTTTCCTGGAGATGATATAACATCTAAGGTGCACACGTTTCCTCTCCACACAGCACAGTCCACATACACAAGAAAAAATATGCACAAAAGTTACAATGGCATAAACAACCATAAAGAAAGCTGGAAAGATTGATGACTGCCTCCTGTAAAACATTTCTGTTTTTTCATTTTTCATACCTATAAAAACAATATCCTACCATAAAATATATAAGCCTATGCATCAATCAGAAGCTTTTCAGCTGAAGTGAACAGAGAACATGAGCATAAACTGCAGAGGAACCAGCCCCACTGTCTGTTTCAAATCCTGCTTTGTTATAACAAAGGGAATGTTTTGCACTTAATCCTGGTTCTAAAGGAATTTCTGATTTCTGCTCTTTTTTCCTTTCACCTTGATCTTCTAAATTTGTTTTCTAATGAGCTACTATGAGCCAAGACTCTTACTCAACAGATACACAAGCATATGCATAACTCCTTTGGTACGCAGCAGGTGCTGACCTCTCATTTGAATCAATGGGACCTAAGCAGATGCTTAACAGTGCTTGAATGGTAAGAAAGGGGAAGTATAAAGAGTAAAACTCTTCTGGCAAGACTCAAAAGCACTAGAGAACCACTAAAACCAAGTGCCTTATGGTGACAACATGTAGACCTAGTTAGAGTTTAAGCAAAATTAATTTAAAAAAAAAATGTCAGGCACTTCACTAACAAGACAAGTTATGGCAAGTTTTATAAAACAAGAAAAATTATAGGAGGCTTTGCATCTCTCCTTCTGCACTTTTATCCACATATATGCCCTTCAGAGAATATAACCCTATTTGTTCTCAAACTTTATGTGGAGATAGAACATCAAGATATGGTATATAGTATATAGTATATAGATATGTATATAGTATATAGTGTGTATATATATATGTATATAGTATATGGTCTATAAAAGGAATGAGCAAGGAACTAATTTTACAAGGTTGCTTTGCTATTTATTAAAATAAATCCATGATATCCAAAAGCCCTGTATGAAATGCAATTTGAGAAAAATCATATCCACCCATCTATTGTTTTGCAATAAACACAACATACATTGTTCTTCATATTACCTCTCAAGTAATTAACTCTCAACAGTTCACAAAATTAAGTTTCTCTACAAATCCAGAGCTCAATAAAATGGTTCAGTCTTCAGCAAGCAGTAGTTGAGAGTATCTATCATCTTTGCTGAGAAAAAAATAGATGACTAGGATAAGTGCTTTCATATAGCACGTTATGATGGGATAAGGCACTCTGCTTCCACTGGGCCAACTGTGAAAGCTTAGCATTAAAATCCCAATGTAGAAGGAACTGATAAGGTGCTTAGATCTGTGAGAAAGCTGCTGCTGAACAGATACATTAGACCCGATTTTGTAGAGGTCCATGCATATGAAATCCAGTGCTTTACATAGTCTGGAGCTCTTGTTAGATTTAATCAAACATTGAAGATCGCATTTTGAGATATACTGAGTATTATTCACTCCATTGATTTCATCACCCTTGTTGAGGATGCTTTTTCAAATCTCTCTGTGTAACAGCCAAGAAGCCCTCACGCCCCAGGCTTCTGATTCAGGACCCAGCACGGTGGCACCGTTCCTGACCCCTGCCTGCGCATCTGGAGCGGATGCTGGGCTCCAGAGTCACTTAGAAAATGTTAGGGCATTAAAAACTTGGTTTCCCTAGTGGACAATTCTTAAAATGACTAAACTGCATCTACACTGAAATTTAATGACTATCACAGGAATAACTCCATCTCCAGCTAACTGGGAAAGGTGACAGATAATCTGCATGGTTCGATTCACAGCACGTCAGTCGTGCTTCAGCTTCTGAAACCAGAAAGTATCAGATGCAGTGCACTAACCGTCTCATGAAGCAAGCTCTCTTATGGGAAACAAAGTGTCCTCTAACACTTGACCCATTAACTATTTTTAGTTTTCTAGTTGTACATTCCAAACTGACTTGGAACAGAAACTATTGCAAGTGTATTTCTCTCACCCAGGAGAAAAATAAAGTGACCATGTCAATATTCAGTAAAAGCTCAGAAGCCCAGGCCCCCCGGTCAGCAGTGTGCGCTGAGAACCCGCTCGCTGCGCTGGCCCCGCCGCTCGGGTCAGGCCACCCCGGGCTGTGACCGAGCCCCGCTGACCTCTCGGGGGGCTGAGGGGCGCCCACGCTCCCCAGAGCATGAGTGCTGATCACTTCTCAAAAGCCAGTTGCCTTGTACACTCTTGCATTTCCCTGATGTGTCTTTTGGACTGAACTGACGATGTTGGTGTCATTATGCAGGTATGGATTGATGCAGCTACTCAGATATTTTACTCCTTAGGAGCTGGGTTCGGCGTTTTAATTGCATTTGCCAGTTACAATAAGTTTGACAACAACTGTTACAGGTGAGACAGCCTATTATTTCATTACCGCTTCAGAATGATACTTGTTTACTCTAACTGCAGCTGGAATAAGTACTAAGCTACCTTTTTATCTTCAGTCATTTATTCATGCTGGTTGGTCTCATGCAGACATGGGAACAAACTCAAATCTCAAAACACTATCCTCCTTACTGCAATTTTAGCAACAGGAACCTGCCAAGATATCTGCTCTACAGCAAAACAGAATGGGATTAGGTTTGGACTTTATAGACAGCTGTATAAACTGTGCTTCTGTTTGCCTTTCAAAAGTACCGTTAAGAGCAAGACTTGGATGAAATCTCATTGCTCCAAGAACTAAACCCAGAAGTATTCCAGTTTCCAGAAGCGTTTCTATGCCTTAGCATTACATTTCTGGTATTTTATGTTGAGCTCCAATTCAAGAAAGCACTTAAGTCCGCTTGTGTTTTGCTGAATCACCACCATAGAAATTAAACCAGAACTGCTCTGCACCTCCTGAGAACTCCCAACGTTCAGAGGTTTTGTGAACATTCCATTTTGAAATAAAAACAAGCATCACTTCAAAATTTCCCATGAAATATAAATTCAGAAACAATGTGTATTAGAAATACACTGTGAACTGAAGGATGGCAGAAAAAAAAAGTGGAAAGCTACAAGAAAATATATAGATTTGAATTGCTCTAAACAGATTGAAAGCCAAAACTGTGGAATACTGCCACTAACTTTATACTTAACCCAGACCAACCTTGGGTTGCCAGCAGATTTGCAGTAGGCAATATTACCAGCTTTGAGAACCTCTCGGAATGCTGGTCATCGCGGTCTGCCAGAATATCATTTATTGTCTTCTGCAAATAACTTTGCATTAATCTCATAGTAGCTCCCTCTATAATTGTTTTGCTTCTGTATTCTCATTTTGCTCTGAAATAGAAAAATTCCACTTGCAACTAAGAAAACACCACAGACTGTATGTGAAATCACGTTTTATTTCTTAGCTTACTATATTTTTCAGTTTTGCTTCATAAGTCTTGCCTTCCCTATAGGAGTAATCTGTAGTTTCATTAAAACTGTGTTTTAGTCTAACCCAAAAAGCAAGTTCCAATTCAGTAGCATTTACAAGACTTACAAATATCCTTCTTTTGGTCAAATAACTCTATGATGTGCTGACATATGTTGTTCAAAATGCTTTCTTGAAACAGAACAAATTGAGATAGTACTGTTGCCAAATGAAGGCCATAACTCAGCACTATGCTCTCCCATCCATGCTTCAGCACACCTTCCTTGAGAGGAATAGTGTCAGTAATATACGGTAGGGTAACAATCCTGAAAATCAGGGCCACAAGATATGAGAATCTGTACTTAAATTATGATCCGGTTTTACATGCAAAATACTGAGAGCTAGCTCAGCTCAGTTTTTAAGGAGATAAACATCACTTAATCCAATTATTGACTAGACGAAAGAAGCATTATTCACTTGCCTAAGAACCTTTTTAAATTGTGGGAAACAAGAAATACCGTTGCCATCTTATCAGTGACAAATATCTAGCAATTTTCTTCTTTAATAAATGAAAAGAATTTGAGTTTATGAGTCCAATCCAGTCTCTCTTGATCCTGCAGACTTCCCCCAGGAACACACTTTAAGAATTATAGGACATAAATTCTTCAGGGCTATCAAAATAAAGTTATACAAAGAAAAGGATAAAGCTTGCCGTATGGCACCTATGATTTTGGGTAGTGTAACCGATAAAGGAAATAATATTGACTTTCTGCTTATTAAATATCACTGATGTTCACAAAGCCATGTCCTCTGTTTTAAAGGTCATATGCAGCAAAAGATCACATAGCAGGCACTGTGCAGATCAGGTAGACATCTAAAGACGGGTGGTCCACTTATCTTACAGCTGGGTTTGCTAACAGCTGTTTACCAGGAACACCCCTGGAAACCCACACATCTATCGCAATCCCACGGCAGATTAAACCCCAGAATTGTGTACAATCATCGCTATATGATGCACATTGTATGATATTTAACCTTTAAACTAAATTCACTATTGTAACAATCTGATGAACAAGAGCTGTGTTTGTTCAGAAAAGCGTAGCTGGCTGCACAGAGGAAGGGACCTCCACGCAGATTAGGGATGGTTATCCACGCCATCTGCGTGGCAGCACGGTTTGCTAAAACGTGCCCTCCTGGAGTCGTCTGAAAACACTCCTGAACAACCGCTCACGTGAATTAATGAATAGTAAGGCTCTTTCACTTCAGGCCACTCTCTTTGGATATCTATGGATACCAGCAAGGGTGATGACATTACTTTTTAATAAGCTTTGTTGATTTGTTTGAACAGAACTCAGTTTTAAATCAAAATAGTAAAAATATGTCTTTTTCTAGCATAGTATGCTGATATGAGCTTTTGGTCATCAGGATAATTGCACAATTAGCATTTCCACAAGAACCTTCCTATAAGACAACCCTCATTTAGTTCTTAAAGCGGTGTTTAGTTTGGTGGTTGTTTTTTCTTGGTTTGGTTTTGGATTTTCGTTGGTTTGTGGTGGTTTTTACTGGGCTGTTCTTCTCTCATCATTAGGGATGCTTTGCTGACTAGTACCATTAACTGTGTCACAAGCTTCGTCTCAGGATTCGCAATTTTCTCCATCTTGGGCTACATGGCTCATGAGCACAAAGTTAAAATTGAGGATGTAGCCACTGAAGGTAAGAAGTTAATTTTACACTAGTTTTTACCCCCTTTTGTCCACCATTTCTTGGCAAATGTGTTTATATTTGTTTTAAACAAGTGTGTGAAAATCTCACGGAAGTGGCGTGAATTGAATTACTTGGAACTATAACTCTGTGCGTAAATGCCTTGCTGAAATGTGAAGTCCAAACGGTATTGATCCATCCCACCTCCACTGAATTGAGGTTTCCCAACATCCTGCCCCTCACAAGTTCAGCTACTCAATGTGATGTGGACTGATGTAAAAGTCAACTTACTCATGATTTATCTTAAAACTAACACTTGTTTGAAGATAAGAAACATCATTTAGTAATACATTATTTTCTCCTTTTCTATTTCAGGAGCTGGTTTAGTTTTCATCCTGTATCCAGAGGCAATTTCAACTCTTTCAGGATCTTCATTTTGGGCTGTGGTATTCTTCATCATGCTCCTTACTCTTGGCATTGACAGTTCTGTGAGTATTTTCTCTTTCTAGCCCTGACATTTTTCCTTTACTTTTATATTCTGTAACTGAAGTGCTTAAACAGGGGCTTTATTACGTTTCAAGTAAATGTTCTGCACATTCCCTGAATCTGTTTTCACAGTCACAGGCAACATACCAATCGTATTACACCTGGCAGTATATTTAAAGACTCACAATATTTAAGACGTTTAGGAAAAGACGAAATCTTTTCTAAGCCAACAAATAGCTACTCGCTGCTGGGTTTTTTTTAATGACCTTACAGAATGCCCTTAGAGAGGGGCTGTCCATCATCAGTTATTACAATTTAAAGGTATGACCAAACATCACCGCTAAGAACTATTACTACCACCAAGCTGCAAGAAGGTTTTGGAACCCCACTTGCAAAACACAAGCCACAGTAAAACATTCAGTAGGGCAGTTTCTGGAAGACATTTTTACATGTGCTGAAATTAATTAATCTGCTCAAGACAGACAATATCTAAAGGCAGTCTGATTTCTTCTGCAAGCAGTGCTACGGAATCTTCTGTAAATTTAGTCAATTGTAAAATCACACCAGAATATTCCCATAGTGGTTTTATTTTACTACTATCTTACTGCAAAACGTCTACTCTAGTGAGCGTATTTGCTCTTTCCATAATGTGACTTTTACTGTACCCTGATATTCAGGATCACAGAAACTTCAGCCCAGAAAATATCCCAAGTCATTTGTACTGCTTTGTTCTTGCCAAAGAGGCATCAAGACAGCCTGTTATATTTAGGCTAAAAGTTGAGTAATTTCTGGGAAAAAACAGACAGAGTCTTTAAGGAACAGTGAACCATGAACAAGAAGTCATCACTTTTAGTAGGGTAGGGGTTTCCTTACTATTCTAAAGCATAAAACTCTCTTTCGTCATTCTGAATGTACAATGGCAAAACCAGTGTTTCCATTGCTTACAACTTCAGAAAACTTCATTCATTTTCAAGGACAAGAAAGGGAAGGAATGAACTGACACTGAGAATAAAACTATGAAAAATGAGGTTGCAGCAGGAAGCTTTGATAATCATTGGCAAACAGCTCAATGGGATCCTGTGAGTGAGCTCTGAGCTGTAAAGCTCAGATTCAGGTCCCCCTACATTTGACTGATCAAGTCCCTGAAGGGAAAATCAGAATTTTTAAAGCTAAAAATGAAATAAGTCAAAGTTATAGAGGAAAAATTATATATGAATCCTCTGATTCATGCATGTAAGTCTGCACTGGCACAGAAATACAGACATCTGTACAGAAACAGAAGTGTCAAAATGTTTAAGCAAAGAGAAATCTGATCATGCAATTTTAAGCAAGCAACATGAGAATGACAGAAAACGCAACACATGTTTGCAGACATTTGTTTTGGAGGAGCATCAGGCTTGGCATACAGAATTAACAACGGGGATAAATCATGACGCATTAAGAAGTAGTCCCTAGCCAAAATAATCCAAGCCGTCTCTTTCCATTTTCAACTTCTCCAAGACCATTTAAGTGCCAACACGGTAACAACTTCAGGGAACATCAAATATTAAACCCTCTTAACTGCAGGGCACTCATTGATGCTCTCCCAAGACACGAGGAACTACAAGCCTACACTAGGTTTTCGGACATTTTACTTGTCAACATTAGTTACATTTAAAAAGAAAACCAAAAGGAGGGAGGTCCACTGCCCCAGCAGTTTGGCTCTAGACAGGAACTGATCCTCTGCCAGTTCCAACCAGAGATGGTGATTTATCAGATTCTTATGCGAAAGGGACAGGCTGTGTCAGCACCTGCTAACCAACTATTGTCTTGCACCAAACACTCTAGGTTTTGCCATAATTTTTCAGCATCTGAAAAAGAATTGAATCTGGCCTCCCCAAAATATTAAATAAATGTATTTATTATGAGAGGAGACTGGAATTCATTTTCCAACTTCTTGGTGGAGGGGAAGGCAGAGCGCTTTCTTTGGTGAAAGGAATTAAAACTCATAACCACCTATATGACCCAGCAGTTTCAAGGAAAGCTTGAAAAGTACCTTTCGTATATTGCAAAACAATGGCTAACGTTCACCATTAACTTCTAGAAGGAAGGATTGAATTCTTTCATGTTGTCAACAACAAGAAAAAAATTACATCAAGCTTCCTCTGTTGTGATTCTTCCAGGTCTGTGCAGGTTTTTGTGAAACTGTATTTGGTTAAACAATGCCTAAACTGAATCTTTGTTCAGTACACTTCCCCTAAATGCTTGTTGTATCTGTCTTTGTACTGGACATCTGTTAAGGAGTTTGGTTACTTAAGCTACCAGCTTTTGCTCCAAAGTATATTAAAATGTATATTATTTTCCCCAAACTACAGTCTCACTACCCTGGTGAGTCAAAGGTCCTGCAGAGGATTTGGCTATTGAGACAACAACCGTGACAATTGATACCCAGTTGCCTGACTCAGGTCTCTGGCACAAGAAAATAAGCTATACCTCAGAACGCCAGGGCTGAAATGTCAGAAATCATACAGTGGTTGTGAATTAATTATCGAAGCTGCTTTGCATTCTCTGGCCTGTCTTTAGAGCAGTCAGTAGCATCTAACCAGGCCTCTTGCCTGTTCCTCCTCAGATGGGCGGGATGGAGGCCGTCATCACCGGCTTGGCGGATGATTTCCAAATTCTGAAGCAGCACAGAAAGCTCTTCACTTTTGGGGTTTCTTTTGGCACTTTCCTACTTGCCCTTTTTTGCATCACCAATGTAAGTACAACAAAAGTTTCCATCAACAAGCTACCTTAAAAATGCACTTAACCTGATCAGACAGAAGTGTCAATAGGCTCAGGTGGCTTTTTTGTTATAAATTTTAATTCTTAAACAAGTCATGGTCAGAACGTTACTTTTAGTCTGATCTGCATGCCACTTCTCTGCTTTTTTGCACGAGATCATTAGCTATCAACCGAACCTACAAGCCTTTGTTCCAGAAGAACTGTCGAACTACTCGTTTTGTTTGGGTTTCTGGTTGGTTTTGTTTGTTTGGTGTTTATTTGTGTGTTGGGGGAGCGTAGGGGTGGTGGTGTTTGTTTGTTTAAACCACATGGAATGGAACTGTGTTGAGTGCTTATTCCTGTGTGAGGAACTAAGAACTTTAAGTGCCCAGACCCTTAGTCATCTGGCCACTCTCCAAACAAAGAAGCAACACTCACTTCTTGGGAAAGGAGTTTGGAATAACGACCTCTCCACCGTGTGTGTCTTCACGTTCTTTCATGTGCCCAGATCTTATCTCAGCACCATAGAAAGCACACAGATAATTTACCCTGAACATTCAGTAACCTGTATCTATTACTACCATCGTCCTAAATGATTTGCCTCACTAGGATTCAACAACTAATTAAAAGATGAGAATCACAGTGTTCTAGGTTGGAGAGAACTTTATTTTCTTTTTTGACAAAACAGAAAGCAAGCCCTGTAAGGAAAGATGCCAAAAGCGTCAGGAAACAACTGTCATTTGAGGCATCCATGAAAGCAGATGTGCCGAACCTCTCCCCTTCCCTAGAAATCGTTTTCAGATCTATCAAGATGACTGAAATGGCATGTTTATAAATAGCAGAGCTCTTTTTACACTCAGAGAATACCCCAATATTTTTACTCTAGTTTCCTCAACCTGGAAAACATTTGAGACACTAAAAATAGACATATCATTTAAAATACCTATCCTTTTAATACCATGCTTTCTCCATTGTTACCTAAAGTGAACATGCTCCTTCCTTATTCAAAGTTTCAACTGGAATAACATTTCCTGAAATACAAGATCAGAAGGAACTCCGTGGTTAAAAACCTAAACGGGTGCCAGTGGGTGCAATTCCAGTGCCCTCAAGCGAGCTAAAGCAGTTCAAGACAACAAGCTAGCTCTGGCTTTTCAATCACAGCACCTGGTTAGACTCCAGTTCGCTCCAGCAGCTGGCATGCACAAAACTGGCCAAATGTGTTGGTTCGCATAGCAGAAGAACATTTCTAGGGTGTACAAAATACAAAGAAAAACCCTTGTGATACCATCACATTGAATTAATCTGTTTGATTTTGTCCTCTGAAATTTTAAGGCTGTGTTTTCAAAACACGTTTCTTACAAAACTGTATTTGTCATTCACTTTACGAAGTCTGCTAGCAGAGGCATTCATTTAGAGCAGGTGTAGAGCACAAACAAGAGGTCAGACACAAATGTCATTCAATAAGCAACGTTTTCTTTCTAACACAACAGCCAAAGTTCATTCAGTTTCCGGACTAGTCCCCACAGAATTAAAAACCTAGACAAGGCCTAAGTACTGTTCTCTCTGTTTTCGTAAATACACACAGCTGTTTCAAAACAACATCTTTTTATAAGAAAAAAAAGAGAACTGATGGACTGCAGAGATTACAACCACCTAGAGATCTAAATAGTACAAGTGTTATTTATACCATCGGTAAAACATGGAAAATAATTTGTATGTTCCTCCTTTTGTGAGCAGACATAGATTAAGTTTGGTTGTAAAAAAATATTTTAACGAAAATCTGGGTCAACCGCAAAGACATCCATTGTTTACACGTGACAAAGAAAGTCCTGGAACACTCTGTTCAGGTTCATCTTGAAACACGTGAATATATCATGGTCTTCCATTACTCATTAGCCTGAACCAAATAAAATGAGCAGTAATTTACACAAATTCATACCACATTGTAAAATGGGACAAATTGCAGCTAAAAAGTCCTCAGGCATGCACCACTGAAGAACAGCAATGTGCTGTTGCAGAGGACGATGATCTCGTTCGCTCTCTCCACTGAGCAAAGCCTTGCTGATGCCACAGTAAAGACACGGAACAGGGAAGAGCTGCGTCCGTGCTGGGGTGGTAACAGAGACTTAACAGCAGCTGCTCCCTTTGCACAGACATTGCAAACGGGGATCCAGGCACTCTGGGAAAGCAGACAGCAGCCTAAGGCTGCAGGTTCACTTGACTACAGAATAATTTGCCTTAGGAACAGAGTGAGAATGGCTTGTGGAAAGTCTTGTAGCACTCCATTCCTGCCAGTCATTTAGGGGATGTTCGTTAACTGCTGTAGACAGGCCCTGTCCGACAAGCTGCTGAGCACTCTCCTGAACGGCCAGTGCCGTCAGAGCACTTACTAATCCTGCTGAGTTGAGGCTTCCGTTTCCCAGTTCAGTGGGGACACAGGTGAAAAGAAGCATCTTTAAAAGAGTGGCAAGTCTGATTCCACTGTTTTGTAGGCAAATATGAACCTGTGTCTGCAGCATAGGCTCCATATTAAAATACTTAGGTTAAGATAACATTTCCAGTAAAGCAGATTTCTGTTAATTAGATACTAAACTACTGAGATTATTCTATTTGTGACTTTGTTTTGTTGCACCTTTTAACTCCCCGATGCCAGGGTGGAATCTATGTGCTCACACTTCTGGACACATTTGCAGCTGGGACTTCAATACTGTTTGCTGTTCTGATGGAGGCAATTGGCGTTTCCTGGTTTTATGGTAAGCACTTCATTTTGCGCCTGCAAAATCTCTTGTAAAATTCCAAGTGCTCACGACAGGCTTGCACACACATTGTGTTAAGGGAAGACAGCATAGCCTTGTACACGTGAAACCACGACCAGCCAGGTTTCGTACCGTGATTTTCATCTGATTTATGAATAGTGACAGGAACGCAGATGTTCAGTGGGCCAAACTTCGAAACCCTGCACAAAACCAAAGAAAACTGCCCTGTGAAGGAGACCACAGTGGGATGGAAATGTTGCTACTTTTGCCAGTGTTTCACAGCTGTTAACAGAAGTGATGACTTGCAGTAACAAGTTTATACCTGATAGTTTCACAGAAAGTAGATTAACCTAAATACAGACTCACTGTTTCCTCCTTTCCATTATCTCCCCTGGGCCAACCTCAAGATCCCCCCACGCAATACAAGTAAAGGTCTTTTGTCTTTAGAGAGCTGCAGTAATTCACACATTAGTCCCTTTTGTTTGAGACAATATTCTACTTAAATGTAAAATTTATTTTATAGCATGGTATGGAATACCCAACACCCTGGACACCAGCAATAGTAGCGTTTCTAGTATTTCATACTAACTTATGCCAGAAGAAGGGTGCAGTAATTTGCTTTATCCCCAGCATGGCAGGCTTTGGGAGCACACAGCTCCCCTGCCACTGGGCTGCGCAGTCACCGTGTGCCAGCCACGGCGCAGGGGTACGCTACGGCACTCTGACAAAAACGTGGCTCACAATTTACGTCAGGTCTCAGAAGATGTGCCCGGCTTATTTAATAACTTGCTTGGCTTTATTTGGTCTTTAATATATTTCTCCTCACTAAATTTAAATAAATAAAAAGCAAGACACTTGATACACAAGTTTCATAAAAATGAAGAAAAACATCTTTTTCTTTCCCACTATATAAATGACCATGGTGATGGCAAACAGCCACATTCACTGCTCTAAACCCACATGAATGCACTTGGATGACCTTAACTGGGAAAAACCCAACAAACTGAAGTTGTGCTTTCCGCCACAACACTGACTTTGCCAGCATAACAGGACACTGAGTGTGCCCGAGCTCAGTTCAGCCCACAGGAACTCCAGTCTTGTGAAGTGTCCTATATTGTCTAACTTCACCAAGAAAAGAAAATCCTCTGCTCTAAGTGATGAAGTTTACTGCTACTCTCAAAGTGAAATAAAGCTTAAACTGAATATTGCATACAGTAGCAATACTTGAATATTTGATTATACGCACAGCCTGCTAACCTCTGATTATAAAGTTATGAGAGATTACCTGGCCTGGGGCAGTTCCTCCCAACCCTAACGCAGCATTTGAGAGATGAGGTGTTTTTAAATATCTGAAATCAGTGTTCCAAATATTTCCTCTTTCCTCTATGTCCCCATTCTACAGGAGTTCTTCTCATGTTCTATCACTGACCCAGAGTTCAAGATTTCCCCTATCACTTGGGAAGGTCAGGCAATTCATAGCTTATTCACTGGAAAAGATGCCACCTTCAGAAGAGCAGAAATTACAAAGTGCTGTTAAGTCACCAAATCAAATGCAAGGAAAAAAAAAAAAGTCAGAATTTAATCTGAATTAGGCATATCTTGCTTTGGGGGAGAATGCTGTCAGTTCCTTGTCACAGACAGGCTAGTAAAATTACAAGGATCCCAAAATGAATATCTCATTTTCTCCAAATAAAGCAAAAACATTCTGCATCTCAGGTCTTATACCAGTCATCTCGCTGCAATAGTGCTAACTATCAGTTCTATCTGAAATTGCTCGCTGCTAGATTAATCAAGTGTCTTGAGCTCTTGTTTTTCTTCCCAATTCCTCTTAATTCTCATGTCATACTCACTGGTTGGTCACAACTCTCTCCATTATTACCAGGTTTCAATGCCACAGCAGCCTGCAAATCTCTTTCCTATAAAGTCTGTATTGAACTGGCTGCCCTGATTCCCAGTATGAGTGTTCTTCCCCCTAAGGTCATCTTCATTTCTATTCGGAGACAGTGTTTGTAGGCAACATAGGATTCAGCAGGTGCTTAGACATTATCATTCTCACTGCTGTATACCACCCTCAGTCATTTATTTGTCCATCCATGCTGTGCCACCATATTCCTCTCGTCAAACTCCCTCTTGCAGTTAAAAACTGTTGATGAGTGAATGAGGTGAAAGAATGGCATTTATGTGTAAAGCTGTCTAATCTAATAAAGAAATAGCTTTTAGCTTTAATGTACTAATTCTGTCCCCCAACATGGGTATGGACCTAGCACCTCATATGCTATTCTCTCTCAAAATAGGAGAGACACGAGATTTCACCCCTGTAAAAGAGCTGAGTGCACAAACGTGATCACAGCTTAGCTTGGAAGCAGAGGCATAACATATTCTGCAGTTAGTAAGGGCAAGTTATTATCTGCTGCTACTAAAATAGGATTTACTACACTTTACAGTAGCTAGGCTGTATATGTGGTTCACAGACTAAGCCAGGACAAGTAAAATTTTGTTCATTTGTTGCACCTGGTGTCCATCATCCTTTCCTTTCTCCCTCCTGCCTCCCCATAACCAGAAAAAATATCTACTATTTTGTCCTAAACAGCTGACAGATGTTTTCACTGACACAGCGTGACCTGTTGCTTTATAAAGACATTATTACAGCCCCAGGTTCCACTTGAATTTATTAAATCTGGCATTGTCTTGTCTACCTCTTTTTTCTGATAGCCCCCAGTTGCCTTAATGACCCACTTGAATATTAAGCCAGCCTGAAGGCAAGCATTGACATTTTGGCACAGACCAAAAATGTGGAAATTTAGTTCAAATTATACCTATGACCATTTGCTGTGAAGTTTCTTCTGGAAAAGTCCACGTGTGTGTAAGAGAAGGGAGAGCTAGTTCATTTGACTATATGCAAGTATTTTAGTTATGACTGCTAGCTTGTTACCGTTTCTCCTCTTGCACAACCCTGACATCATCCCTCTGACACATCGTCTAAGAAAGGCCAGACACCTGTCCCACTGACACCAACTGCTCTTTGCCGATCTCTTGATTTTTCCCTGGAAAAGCAAGGAGATTATTTCAATATTAAGCACCAGATCTCCGGCAAGCAATCTCAAGTTATGTTTGCGGTACACCAGTTCCTTCCTGTATTTAAACAAGTCACCCACAATTTTGGTTTATCCTACAGAATCGCAAAAAAAAAAAAAAAAAAAGTAAATGCTTTCAAGAACTGGAAAAAAACCCAAGCCCTACAGGTAGCGTGGCCTGTAGCTATCGCTGTGTTCTGCTTTACAGGTTGATTCTTAGACTGATTATTTGAAGACACAGAGTATTGAAAAGGCACGCTGTTGAACAAGCTGCCTAAGAGCATGGCCTACTTACACCCCATTTTCAGTAGAAATTATAACACAAAGCACTATTCGAGCTCTGGGTATGTCTATCTGGAAACCAATAACTAAAATTTTTGGAGCTATCTAGTCCTCGTCTTTGACCTTCTGCACAATGATAAATTTCACTCAGTATTTATAGCAGTTGAAATACAGTCACTTTAAATTTAATCTAATTCTATTTGCAATGCCTTCTGTGAACTTTAAAGAGCATTTGCAGATCCTTTTGGCTACTTTGCTTCACCTGTACATAACAAGGGGAGGAAGAGGATGGGAGGTAATCAAAGAAAAGTTTACACTCAAATATCGAGACCTTGTAAATACATTACGTCCTGACTGCATGTAAAAGACTAACTCAAGCTATCCTAATTATTTACATTAAATAAATCCTGCTGAACTGATCCACATGAAGAGAAACAATTATTATGGTAAACTATACATCCTCCCTAACAAACAAATACACATGGCAGAAAGCTGCATTTCTGCTGTTTACCTAATAGGGTTCAGGATTAAAAGAAAACTTCCTGAACACATCAAATATAATGAATTACAAATTAGTAGAAAAACATGACATTGTACTAAGAGAACTGCTTCTCTCTGAGCCAATGTGTCTAAGGCATAAAGTTAGACACTGTTTCCTTTTCAAAGAAAAAGGAGAAGGACATTTTTTCCCTGGTTTTATATCAGCAATAATCATCCCATTCTAAAATACAGTGTGGAAAACAGCATGGTCTTAGATTAAACCTTTGCAAGATACCTCATACTGGTAAGTCCAACCAAAATAGAATCAATTAAAAAAACTGGGAAGAAGCTACCATTCAAATGGATGTTCTACAGTTACCATTAAAATGCATGTTTGCTTTGGATAGTAAATTACGGTAAGTTACTTAATGAAAAAGAAGTGTTCCAATAAATACTGAAGATAGAAAATGTTCCACTGAAGACTATAATATTGCAGAAATTCCACAGCATGCAGGTTAATGTGAATTAATAGCACTAGAGAAAAACAGAAACAAACAAACAAAATTTTGCGTGCCGTTCTCCTCCCCCTGGCCATGATGTCACTGAACACTTGTTCTGGTGGGTGAATCCCACTGCAGGTAGCTCACCGTTTGAGGGACTGGTTTTGAATGGAATACTGTTATATAGTTTTCCTGACAACAGATATCTTGCACATTATTTCTTGCATGCTAATATGCAAAGTCTTACACTGAAATATTTTATGTTACTCTCGAGGTTTTGATAATAAACAAGCAATCAAGCCATCCGTGTTTCTAAACCCATACCGTATATTCCTCATACAAGTAGCAGGACTTATCTAATGATTTTCATGTTATTCTCTGCTGTCTTAAGTACTCCAGCAAGTAAAATGTCTGACTATTCTTGGCTTTTACTCACATGAACAAACCATGTAACTTCTAAGGTATCTACAACAGCTACATTACTAGATGCATGTAGAGGTAACAATTTTAGAAAATTCTAGGTATTATTATTTCCAAAACCACATAGAATATTCTAAAAAATGCCACCTGTGTGTAGCTACTGTACTTTTGTACGTACTTACACCAAACAGAAGCAGCATCTACCCAGTTCCTTGGGAAGGTGATAAAAGGTGAAATGACATTGTCAGATATAATGAACATCTGTGGTATTCAGTGAAACACTGAAAGTACAGTATGCCATTAAATGGAACAAATAAGCCTCCTTTGACAAATTAAGAATCATACAAATCAGCCTCCCTATCAGCAAGCAGCTTGTGTGAGGGTCTGGGTTCTCCTTCAGTGTACTCTTAACAGTATTGAGCAAGTTGGTTACAACAGTTCACAGCTATTAAAAATGTGTCCTATTCATAGTCCAAATTCTATATATTTGTGAAATGCCACTTTTCGATGGTAATGCTATTTGCAACAGACCTTAAGTGCTCATAGGCATTTAAATCTTGGATGTCAAAGACACATCTAGTCATTGAGAAGAGATCCATGTTGTTATGTGTCTCATGATTTGGAAGTCATTATTGTCTGCTGAGAAAGCAGATGTTTTGGGCTATGCCAGCATCTCATCAGTTTAGAATTATGCCAATCTGATGTTCACATCCCTTCTAGGTGTGGACAGATTCAGTGAAGATATTCAGCAAATGATGGGCTTCAAGCCAGGACTCTACTGGCGACTGTGCTGGAAATTTGTTAGCCCTGCTTTTTTACTGGTAAGTGTTGATAATTACTTCATCACGGAAAGAATGACAGTATGCTCTTTTCTAGAATATACAAAAGGTACCAAGAACAAGATACTCATTGCTATACCTGCTGTTGTCAGGATGAATACAAGACACTCCAATTTAATCATTTTTTCTCCTCAATGGCATTGGTTGTATTTTGTATCATACATTTCAGTTGTGAAAGAGAAGCTAGTTGTAGCTGTGGTCATCTTCCTCAGCAGGATTTCAAGAAAGCAGCTTTGCTTAGGGAACACAGAATACCTAGGCAGTTTTCTCCGTGTCCCCCCAGCATCCATGCATATTAAATATAAATAATTCTGTTGGGAAAATATACTAACCAGGGATAAAAGGATTGTGTTAGCAAGAATTTACTTTTCACTGGAGGATACCAAGATTCCTGAATTGTGCAATGACACCTTAGAATAACTAATATGCAGCTATACCCAGTAAATTAGTTATGTGAAACACTGAATAGATGTATTAAATACACCTTGTGAGCTGCTTGATGTGAAAAACAAGTGCCTCATTACATTTGGGGGAAAAAAATCCCACAGTGTGAATTTGGTTGCTTTGTGTAAAGGTTAGATTCAGATCTAAACTACAGTTTTAGATTGGGACCTTTTCCTATCCAGATTTGGAAATCAAAAGGTCAGAATGAATAATATGAAATTTGATCTGGCTATGATTTCCAGAGACTATTCATTGCATTAAAGCTGTGCATTCTTAGAACAGTACTGGTATTCCAAAGGTACACTGGGTAAGCTTTTACAACAGCCTTCAGGTCCACTTTTTTTCTTTTATATATAAGTTTCTGGCCCAAATTCATCAGTAAGTACCTACCAAGCATGTATTAATTATCCTTTTAAACACTGTTCTATAGCAAAGCTTGTATGGAACTATATCCTGCAGTACTTCCAACAGGCTGACTCAAGTAGAATAGAAAAGGCTGCATCCATAGGTTTTGCACACGAGGAGGGTGCTGAAAATTTAAATTTCACAAAGAGCAGAGTTCTAGCGAGCTGGCTTGAAACAGTTACTGCCAGCGTAACCTGCAGGGAGCTTAACAGTGCTTGGCGAAACGGCTGAGGTACTTTCCCACCAAAGCCTATAAACATAAGGGTCAGAATGGATCTGCAGGTAACGCATCTTTCAGCCATCACAATGCACTCATTTTTTTCCAGCTGCAAGGGCTAAACTTGGGACATATCAAATTAATTACTGGGTAACTATTTCTTTTTAAAACCCATGGAAATTATATCACACTGGGCAGGGGACACTGGGCAGTTTTGTCATAGCTGCACATTTTCTTAATTTTCTAAAAGGCATAACGTACATTACAATCCTGATTTAGAGAGGGAAAATAAATAAGATTTACCTTCTTACAGCTTACCTTTTGGGTTCTTTATTCAATACATTAAGAAAATAAACCAAATTATGTTAAACTGACAAAAATGCTTTAACTTAGTAATTTATACATGAAAACTATAAAGATGGCCACTTGCATGAAAAAGGTAGTTCATCATTAGCCTACAGAATTGAAAACTACAAATTCTCTAAATTGGGTCGCTTGATCTAAGAAACAGCATTTTTACATCTCATGGATGAAGCATACAAACTGCCCCACCAGGAGAGACTAAGACCATAAGCACAGCAAATACAAATTAAAAAAAAAAAAAAAATTGGCTATAGTTTCTTTGATATGTATAGTTTAGGATCATTTGGAAAAGGCTACGAAATTGTCATACTTCAGTACAATCCTTGCTCTAACGATCCCATGCATGCTTAGTGCAAAGTGGCCTCTGTTTGGGACTGGTAATGTATTACAGCCGTTCCTAGGGATAAATACAATTCTCTGTAAGATAAAGCTAAGTTGAGGCTGGTCAGGTACATGATATCAAGAAATATCTCCTTGAAGCTTTTTGCCCCTACTGTCTGCAGCTATGTAGATCATCTCAAGAAAAATCGCAACATGGAATTAGTATTTTTCTAACTGCATTTCACACTGTCAGCTTCCTTTAACCCACATCATTACTCTCCTTGTGCAGCCTTTGAAATCCTGCAATTTGAAATTAGTATATGGAGCAGAATGTGTAGGCTCAGAGAACCAAATCAACAAGCTCTCCATATTACGCAATCCCTATGGATTTCACAGAAGGGAAACAGGGTGGTACCCACTCTTTGTATCTAGTTTGGGACGGTGTAACAGCAGGAGAAAACAAACAAAACCCAAACCAAAAAGCCCCCAAACCTCACCACCACACCAAAACACACCACTTTGTTTTCCAGATCTTGAGTCTGATAGACCTTTCCTCAGTAATTGTATCATGCTAGAGTTTGCATCATGCCTCTCACCCAAAAATGATACAAAACTTCCAAATAAAGCCTAATGCCTCTGGGAAACACAGAAGGGGATAACAATAGATCCTGCGGAGTTTTTTCTTAACTACAGAATCTCTTTTTTATATCTGTAACACTAGCTTAAATGAGGCCGTAGCACACAACTGCCTCATCTTCCCAACAAAATGTCAAATAATCTGTGTCTGAAGTATCAAAAATGAACTGAGTGCTCAGAAACGCATCAAGAACTTCAACAGTTTAAGCAGTAAGAGGCACAAACTAAACAGGATGAAGGTAGAAGGTAAAGCTGCATTGAAATATACCTTAGGGCAGCTGCCTAAGAAAACACATTATATCAGTTTTCCGCTAAGATTATTCATCTCAAAACTGTGGTTAATTTTATTCTTTCTTCCCTAGTTTGTCGTGATAGTCAGCATAATAAATTTCAAACCTTTGACCTACGATGACTACACCTTCCCTCTCTGGGCAAATCGCATTGGCTGGGGAATAGCACTATCCTCAATGATACTTGTGCCTGCCTATATTATCTATAAATTTATGAATGTGCGTGGGACCTTTAAAGAAGTAAGTGAAACACTAATAAAATGTCATGAAATGTTGCTACAAAATGAAATTACTGGATCTAAGTTGGCAGTTTCTCTTACTCCTGAAACTTACTACTCATAAGTGACCTTTTGGATCCAACCGTCAGATGGACTGGAGTTTTGAGGTAGGATTACTGTATGCTATTTGAGTTTCTAGATAGAAATTAGCTTTCCAGAAAGCACCATAATAATTCTGAAAAGTTATTTTTGATGCATGTAATTAATCCGATTGCAGAGATTATTTTTTTCCCTATTAACAAAAAAGTACAAATTATGGTATTTTCATATTCAGTTTTGAGTTATGGTCTTCACACAGTTCTACCTAAACAGCATTCAATCCAAAGAATGCTTTATTCACTCTGTAGTGGAGTGTTGTAAATGGTTATATGCGCAAAGGTTATTGAGACCTCTCCTATATTAGCATTATAAGAGTCTCTAAACATACACCCACATGCTGGGGAGTGGGATTTGCCCCCAGGGTAGCCCTGTGTTCAGGATAGCTTTTGTTCATTTAATGAGTATCCCGCAAGGACAGAAGAAACGCCTTACCGGGTCACAGTAATAAATCCATTTAGCCCAATATTCTGTCTTTAACAGCAGCCACTTCGTATTTGATTTTCTCTGCCCAGTATGTATCCTTATCCTCTGTTTACTGGACTTATTTCACCATTCTGCCCAGGCTAGAATTAATGCAGAACTTCCTATTGTGTTTATCACTAATGTCAGAATGCTTGAAGAAACTTAATATTCAAGATAGACCAAGGTCCTGAAATAGATCTGGAAATCAAGAAAATTCTGATATAGGCACCACTTATGCTCTCATCTAGCCTGTTGCTTTCTAACTACTTCAGTAAAAGAACCAGGGTACCTGAGAGCAGCATTGTGCACTAAATGACCCACTTCATGCGTAATATGCCTGGTCTGTGCACTGAATAAAGCAGAAACTGAGGTAGAAACAATTTCTGACAATCTTATTTTAATGTTTTGCCTAAAAGCAAGGAGTTTAACTTTGCAACCTTAAGCGTGCTCTTTTAGCTTCATTTATATGTTAATGTGTAATATTAATATATTAATTCTATTTAAACGAACCCGTTTCTATGGGAAAAATGCATCCATGTTACCTTACAGTTCAACCCCTTGTACTTTTCCTTGTTTATCAGTTCAAAATGGCACAGAATTAAGATTCATTGTACATATTAATTTTACCGTGACTGCCATAGTAAGTTATCTAGAGTCTTCAAACCTCTAGTGGTGCTCAGGAGTAAGACTCCTCGCCACTGTACAGCATCAACTTTTGTCCTGTGATGTCATAATTTTATAACCAAGTTCTATTGCTCTCCTTCCTACAGCTAGACTTACACAGTGGTGTGGCAAGACACTGACGCGCTAAAGCCAATCACTGAACCACCACCACCACCACCACCACCACCACCACCACCACAGATAATTAAGCAGAAAATGGGATCTCATGCCTTACCTAGATAGGGTGCATCCCCCTCACGCTGACCTGGCAGGCCTACAGAGACACACACCTTGTTTCTGAAATGTTACAAGCACCTCACTTGATCTTCACCTCAGAAGAGAACCCCAAAGTAGAAATTCCTCTTCACCCACCCTCTTTATCATCAGTTCTAGCATCTCAATGTTGTGCACAATTTCTAGCTTTGATTTTCACCAATTCCATAAGCCCTTCGCTTTGTTTCTTTCCTGGGGGTTTACAAAGCCATTTTCTAGTGGCACCTAAGTGTCAAAGAATAATTTATACTGGCGCAACAGGCTTTTGCCACTGATACTGGGATGTAGAAACCTTTGGTCACAAACACATTTGCTCATTCATTTTTAGGTGTTGGCAAGTTCTGGTTTGTCTTTTACAGCTTTTTTCAGTCTCCCCATGAGAAATATACCAAAAGGCTAGTCTATTACATCCAGGTATTTGTTATAAGACATGATGCCCTAAATTGTGGCTCTTAAAAGTATGGGGAAAAGTATGCTCATAGTCTAATGGGAACTCCTTAAGTTGGTTGAAAGTTCATGATAAATCAAAATCTACATGTGATCCCAAATGGCACAGCGTAGGGCAGACACGGGAGATGAGCTGGGAAACAGTCAGTACCTCCTCCCTCTCGCACTGGAACTCGTCAACCTCATTACAGCACTAACAGAAAAGTGTCGGTTTAGAGGATGCAAGGCCTGTGATGCCAGCTTGTTCCTGATGTTCTTTTCCATATGTACTTGCTCAGTATTTGGACTTAGTATTTGCATAAACTTTGTACTGTTGTTTCTTATATTACAGGCTAATACCAAGGGGCTTATAGTAAGTTTGTTCTCTCAGTGACCAAGCTGAAGGCACCTGATGCAGTGATATTAAAGATTTAAGTTACCATTTCAAACAAAGTTCATGCTACTTCCCCATTACAGATTGGGGATTACAGAGGTAATCCCACTTCGTATGGCTGACTTTTTCCTCTTCTTCCCACCTGGTTTAGAGACTAGCTTACTGCATCACACCTGAAAATGAGCACCAACTCGTGGCACAAGGAAATGTCAGGCAGTTTAAGGTTTGTACACCTTTCACCATGCTTCCTCTCCTGATACCAACCTTTTCCTGTTTTTAGTAACAACTACAGGTTTGCATCAATCTCATATCGGATACCTTTGCAGGTCTGTTGTTCCTTCTTCCCCCCACCCCCACCAGCATGTTAAGATGCAGGAGGGTCATCAGCCCTGTTGGAAGACTTTTGACACCTTCCTTCCTCAGCTAAGCAGAACCCACAATGTTACAGGTCACCTAGATCCAGTATTTTAGATTCTATCTGAATACAGTAAGATCTCACCAAGAGATTAAGATATTTCCAAACTATCATGTGCATTTGAACAGGTCATAGCTTCTCCCTCACTTATTGCACAACAATCTGAAATCATATTTCCTAAACACCACTTACATACCACAAAACATGGTAAACAGCAAAACAAATATCCAGCTTAGACATAATGTCTGCAATGAAATAGTGTGCTAGGTTATATGGAAGAGGCTTTCCCCACAGGCCTACAACTGATTGAAAACACTGCTGGAGACTTCTTAAGCAGCCATGAAAAATGTGCTATAGGATTCCAAACACTGCTTTCCTTTTAGCAAATAAAATGAGCTTATTGAACTAAAGTCCTTTTTGTTGAACATAAAAAGGATGCAAATATGAAGCTTGTTACACTTATCAGCATTCATGCCAGACCACTTTGTCTTCAAAGTTGAAAGCAACTAGAATTATGCATATCACCTTAAAACACGACCCAGATTTTATGGTGGTGGTTTGTATGTTGGTATTGAAAAAAGAAATTTGCCTTTTGCTTACTCTGAAAAATAATGTTTGAAGTATAGTTTTGAATTTTAAAGCAAGTGTAGATTTATGGGACACAGAATGGAAGCAGGAAGAAAAGGCTTCCTGTTTCATGACCACAATTTATTTGATGTGGCCAAGAATACGTAGCAGAACAGCACCTCTTCCTGCCTTTTCTCTCCTGCCCTCACTTGTCTGAAGATTTAATATTCCAGCTGTAATAACTTGATATTTCCAGAGGCAGATGTTCCTGTGTGAGTAGGCTATAAACAGCCATTCCTACACTGTACCACTCATCTGAACCCAAATCTATAATGGCTAAAAGGAAAAAAAATAATATCACTTAGATTAGAAAATATTATACTCAGAAGTAAATTCTTAATGATACCTCAAACCATGAAAAACACTAGGGCATAGTAATTTGTTGCCGTCTTCAACAAACAGCTAGGAATAGCTTTGTTATTGCTAAAGCATAGTTCATGATGTTTCAGTTTGTAAACAAAACACTGACTACCGTAATCAAACAAGTATTAAAATGTTCTTCTCACATATGTTCAGCCGTTCTGAATTTCTAAACCGAACTGAGAGCTGACTGAATAACCCGCATGTTCAGCACATTTGTCACTGCAGACTGGAATGCACAGAAATATAGTTATAATCTAGCAGTTATGTTGAAACCTCTTTGTAGCTCTAAATTTGTCAACTAATGTATTTATACCATCCCTCACTATAGTCATTTGAATCAATAATGTTATTAAACAACTACTTCTGTTTCCTTACAGCTTCAACACTGGCTAACAATATGACAACCAACAGGTTGAGGAAAAGCCAATACGTTAAGGTAAACTGGGAATACAGAAAAGTTCAAAGCTCCCTCAACTACGCTTGGACCAGGCTGGCTCAGAGTTTGTCCACTGACTCTTTGAGGGAAGACAACTGCTCTCATTCTCAATGCCTCCCTTCTATTACTTGGCTTCAAACAGTCTTTAAAGACTTGGTTTAATTTTTCTTATATCCTTTGGTGCCATGAGATCCCTACGTGACCAAAACTTGTGAGTTTTGCTATTGGCAGAAGTGGAGGAGGGAGGAGCAGAGGGTAAAAAAAGCAATCAGCATAAGTTAAATGCTCTTTTATTGTGAAGAAGCTAATTAGATTTTTCTGACAGTAATAATTACTTCAGATATTCATGCCACGACTTATTTTAAACCAACAACACCTGAACATTCTTAGATCTAAGGAAGCAGTACAACTCAATTATGAGGAAAGAGCAACTTTAACTATGTACTAATGTCATTAGCTTTCTTGCCATAGTATCCTTTGGGATATGAGTTTGCATCCTTCTGAAGTGAAGACTCAGCGCTTCATTTTCAGTGGTTTGTTACTAGTTTCTTCTTTCGGTGAAGAAGGTTGTCTTTGCTGTCTGTATACGTCCCTGCCATTTTCTGTCCAGTTTACTTATACAAGCTGAAGAACAGCAGGAACACAATTCCTGTTATAGCTAAATACAGAATACTGTTTAACACTACACTGTCCTTAATGAAAAAATATATTCCCTTATAGCAAGAATTAAAATGGCTTTATCATACAATCCATACTCCACAGACTTTTTGAGCTAAGTATGGAAGTTACATACAAATAGACAGATTTTCACCTGTTGTTATATTCTGTTGCAAATAAAGAATGCAAAATACATAGGAAGAGAGAATTATTTTTTAGAACTACATAATCTACCCAGAGGCACCAAAACACCAAACTTAGGCTTCGTTCTCCTGCTGTGAACGTGCTATTATAATCTAACCTGGATTCACCTACCAAGCCACTGTAAGATTGTGGTGAATAATGCAGAAGGTCCTTTTAGGCACACTCAGCTCTCTAAGCCTGTTCCAGCTCTTCTCTCTGGTAGCATTATGCAAGGTAAAAAATACAGAACAAACTCTGCATTTGGGTGCTGTTCTTATTCTGTGGTCACTTATCACTGTAGTATCTTCCCAGTGATCACTAGATTTGGTAGCTTTGAGTTATTTCTTGTACTTATTTATTACTAGTTGTAACTTGCAGTAGCTTGCAGAGGCAGTGGCTTCTCAGCTGAATCCAGCCCAGAGCTCACCTCTGGACCTTACCTCTGCTTTTTTTTTGCCTTTATACATTCAATTCAGCTTGTCTTTTATACATATGTAGTGCTGCTTCTTTTTCAAAAGCCTATTTAAAAGGATGGAGCTTTATTATTTACAATACTTTTTTTTTTCCTTTTTTAAAGTAGCCCAATTTAAAAGTCCCAAATGATTTGGGTCTTTTCATTATTCTTTATCATTGATTTATTTTCAAAATAATGGAAGGGAAATTTATATGTCTATCCTTTTCCTCTAACATAATCAATACTTTGGAACGTATCAAGTATTGTCCTTTTCTTAAAGACTCTCTTTGACAAACAGTAGTTTTATTTAAACAGGGTTTTAAAACCAAAGGATACTTCCTTCTAATTATAAAGGAAGTCATTTTCTGGCCCAGCTGATGGCCAATAGCTGTTTAAACCCTGTTGATATT
Organism: Streptopelia decaocto; assembly: GCF_964273445.1. Taxonomy (NCBI): domain Eukaryota; kingdom Metazoa; phylum Chordata; class Aves; order Columbiformes; family Columbidae; genus Streptopelia; species Streptopelia decaocto. The sequence goes on along the minus strand of NC_138666.1, from coordinate 21,169,712 downwards.
TTTCAATAATAAAGGAATTTCAAATGTTGCTATTCTAGTCCTGTAATAACACAGGAAACCAAACAATGAAAATATGTTGAAGGCTTCAAAAAAGCCATCCCACCAACTTTATAGTTAATCCCACTTTAATTGTTTGCTAAACTACACATGAATCTTTTCATTGTTTTAAATCTTACCATTCAGTAACATGGCTGCTTCAGTCACTGGCTTGGCATGGCTCGAAAGCTTCTTAGCACAGATATAATTACCAAGTTTTGTAGCTCTTGGGGGCTCTTTAACACGGAGCGTTAATGTCACATTACACATTGTTTGGCTTACTCATGATCGGAAACACTACCAACCAGCAATGTTCCCTTGCGACACAGCCCATCACCACCCCCCGTGCATCGCCACCACTCAGCTCTGAAACAGGAGCAAAGGATCTTCACATGGAGTGAAATCAGCTTCATCCAGCATGTGAGGGTTTGATTGTATTTTTAATACCAACTCCTGTGGCAATTACCTACTACATTTTTTTTATTTCTATTACTGTATAATTTCTTAGGTTTAGTGTAGTATTTATAGCTCAGGGCTCCATTGCACTACTGCCCCCTTGTTCTGAGGTTTTTGGTCAAAGAACGTGCAATCTATACAGAAGACACTAGGCAAATCAGAGAAAGCAGGAATCTTATTACTAGGAATAGCCCAAATGAAAAAGAAAGATAATGTGCATTGCATGACTGCACAGCTAGGCTTTAAGGTCAAGATGTTGCCCAAAGGAAGTCTCCCCACAAATAATACAACTTCTGTCCCAGAAATGAACAATGTGTTCAACTCTCCACAGAATAAGATGCTCAACTACCTCATGCCTCTTAGACAACAAATGACGCCCTTAAGCATCCATTCAAATGATAAATACCTTTCTGAAGATTATATTATTTTCCTCAACTCAGTGATATGGTACAGACAGTCCAATAAGAACCCACAGCTCTGACACCCAGCTCCTCTTAGACACCTGCTTTGAACTGCCTAGTACATTCTCAATATGGAAAATATCAAATGCCACTGAGATACTCATCTCCCTTCTGCTCAACCACTGGTAGTTTAAAAAAACAACATCCCCCAGTCAGGTCCTTATCACCCCCATGGTTTAACTTCAAATCTGCCTCTAATCCTGTCTTGAATTTTCAGGCAAGCAGGTCACCCTCTCCCTCAGCTATACCTGTTGTGGGAACAGACCCGCTCTGGGACTGGTGCTCTCCCAGATGTCCCCATGGGATGGCAAGTATTAGTACATGCTGATGGAGTAGGCAGCCCACTTCCAAAATAAGAAAATTGTTGATACATGCTTATTTAAGATGCAAGATCATCTGCTTCCTAATTATGTTGGCTTTTTGATAACAAGCAAGTGGGGAGAATTGAGTGAAGCAATTAAATAGGTCATTTGACAGTTCTAGAAACCATTTTCTTGACAGCCTTTTTGTAATCTGATAAAGGAAGGAGCTGTCATACATTAGCATCTCTCTTCTGACCTTCCCGTCAGTGAAAAATACCTGCCTGTAATCCATATTTTTTCGTCAAGCTATAGAAAGTTAGCCCCAAGGAAAGAGATTCTCCCTTTTCTTTGTACTCCTGTTGTCATTCAGCAGAATAATCTTCATATACTTGGTACTGTTCTAAAGTTATGTTACTAAATCTCCAGAGATTTAGACTTCTGGTAGAAACAGTGGGTCTTTCATGGGCAACACCTGAAAAAGCACCAGTGCTATTTAGTGTTCAGCCCCTGTTTGAACTGCATGGTTTTGTCAGTCCTCCTTGTGTTCTGTCATGTCCTCAGGCAAACACCCTGGCACCACTTGAAAGACATCTTACCATAGTGAGGGATTTTGCAAGAAATCCAGGATCAAACATGGTATTTTAAATACAGAATGTAGGAGAAATACTTGGCTGTTACTATTGTACATGTTCCCTAACTGCACATGCAATGTGTGTTGTATGCAATTTTCCCAGAGGAAATTCCACATAATTGGTCATTTCTTCTCAGCAAAATACAATTTAAATGCTATTATTTTAAAAGGTCAAATCCAAACATTTTGTATATACATCCACTTCTTATACTATTGTTTTAACATTTAATTAAGTTTCTTTTGTACTGTTAGGTTGTAGGAGGCCACATAGAAAGTTCTTTCGCAGTTCTTCCCATTCATGTAGCATTAATTAGTGGATCCGTGCTTTTATGGAAATAGATAGCTTTCATTCACATCGTGGGCTGATTCCCTGTGTTTTATGAGGCATCGGCAAACATTTAAGAATTTGCTTCCTAAGAATCAAAGTTTAACCATAAATCAGCAATTTCAAAGGAGATGAGACTGATGAAAGTTTTATTTCAGTGCCCCATTAAAACACTTTAAGGTGGGCCTCTGAAGGGCTCAGACATAAGACAGTTGCGACAGCTCGTCAAATGACAGCACAGAATCTATCTACAGAAATTTTGTGTCCATTCTGAATCTCTCAGAGCAGTAAAATAGGATATGTTTGTTCTAATACACTTTATTTTTTCAGGGCTAAGAATATTTGTGGTCCGTCCACAGATCAGCTCATGCAAGAACTCAGACTCCTCAATTTAAAGGCCAACATGGTGTTTCAGTTAAGACTCTTAAGTCTGCAGTCTTAGCTATAGTACAGGGAGACAGATCTTCTGGAAGCACTTCCAGAAAGTCTCCTCCAAAGGAAAACGTTTCTTCGCTCTACCTTCCCATGTTCCCATTGGTGACTTGTGGGCTCGCTTAGCTCAGCAGTGGAAAGTTGAACTGTTAGAATATGAAGCGAAAATGTTTCTAATGCATTACAGAAGTCAGGAACAGGCCCTTGAAATGACCTTACCAGGTTTATATCTGTACACAAGCTGAAAGTAGCATGTGCACTATTTTAAACAAAGCTGGCCAGAAATCACCATACACAACTGAACCTGTGATCTGCTTGGGCACCTGAATTACTACAGTTCTTCATTTATGAAACTAGTATTAGCTGATACATAAGGAAGCCAGAGTGTGGCTGGCTTTCTTACGAAAAGGTACACTAGAGTACAGGATACTGCAAAACAGCCTGAAAAAAAATTTTAGAACTTAATTTACAGAAGTAAAATGTTCAGTTAAGCCCCGTTATATTTGTGACCTCACAATAGTGAGTTTCAGAGAGGATCATATACAGGGAATAGTGATAACTCAAACGTCCATATTTGAGTATTTCTCTGCTGTGGAAAACGGGTTTTTGTTCAGCCATTTCAGTCTGTAGTAACTCAGCCTTCAATCGCAGCATTTCACCAAGCGCTTGCCCCCGTGTAATCCATGTTCTCGAAGGGCAGTTTTTGCTGACAGCCAAGCCCACTCAGACTGAGCAGGCTGGCACACATGTGGTCCTTAGCTGTGGTCACACTTACATTTACTTGGTTTTGCCTGCTTAAGCTTAACTGTGGAATGACAAGACTTGCAAGCCATGCCATGCACAGAGAAACTTTTCCCAGGCCAAGAAAATCCAGATTTTTGCACATTGTTCCTAATACAAATTAAATCAATATAGGACCCATATCCTCAGATGGTGATGAATTTGCAGAGTGGTACTGTTCACTGCCTGAGACTGAATGTAGATGCACCTATGTGCATCAGAGACTCGTAGACCACCGTAGAGAACTAGATAGCTGATAATGACATTTCAACCAGGAGAAAAATGTAGCAGTGTAATGTTAGCTGCTTTTAGGTATAGAATTTAATCCATTTTCCTTCACCATTTAAAAATAGAATACATTTAGACAAATTGCAATCACTGGATAACCAACCTAGCAGAAACACTCAAAAGAAATGGCAGACAGCCAGAAGACTATAACACAGATACCATGATTGTATTCCGTGAAACTGTCCTCAGAAGAACATGTAGGTGCCTAGATCCTAGATGCGAGTAGTGGGGGGAGCTGAGAGCAGGGAAAAAGGCTTAAGTCTGAGTACATCAGCACAGCCTTCATGGGATTTAACCGTTCCTGCCATCAGCTTTCATGTTGAGAACAGTGAGGCTTTTTTGCCCAAGCACTGGTGGCAAGATTGGGCTACTTGTGTGCTTTGCTTTCCTCCTTTCCTTTAGCTGCCATACTAAACAAAAGCTGCTTCATTTCTCTAATAAGGGAACAGAATAAATTCAGTGAACTAAGGAAATTACTAAGGCTTAAGCTAGCTCTTTTAAAGGTGTCATGTTGTTCCTTGGTCACTCCGAGAGGCCTCAAACTTGCAGATGACCTGCATTTGCAGTTTATGTTGCATTCTCTGTGAATCTATCTGCAAGACTCAGCTTTTGTTTGCTATCAGTTACAAAGGGAGACTTTCCAAATAGTACGTTTTAAAAATAACTCCTAATAGGTCTGATGAAGATTTGCCTTACAAATAAAAGCTTTATAGTGAGCATTTACTTGTTTTACACCAATGTTTTACTTAGTTTTTATTGCCTTTTTATAGCAGTGACTACTTTACCTTAGATAAGGGTACCTCTGTATAGGAAATATTTTAATATTTTTACCAGTTTTTTTAATTTTCATAGAATATAAGTGTATATTGTAAGGCGAGAAATTCAATTTTGATGTAACAAGCTTATCACACAAGACCTATTTCTCCATTATAAGATTTTGTAGTCAGACAGTTCAGTAATATGTTGGGCTTTGATTATAAATGTAAAAATGTGATCAAGGAGAATAGAACATTTTCTACAGCTAATGCACATTGTAGCACAATATTCTCCATTGCTGCCTTAATGTCATAGAAAGAAGTAATGTGTTTTTAATTTATATTCTTTAAAAAAAAAATCCAGAGCATCCTTTGGCTGCAATTTTGTGTTGTTAGTTGACTTAACATGAAACCAAATATGTTATTGTCCAGTTGGTGTACTTGCAAAGCAAGAGATCAAATTGCAGCTTTTCAGGAATAAGTTATCACGGAGTTCAAAGCTTGCCACTAGTAAAAATACTCTCCACAGTGCCCCAGCGACCAGAAGTGTCCCAACACAGCCACTCTGTTTCCATGCCTGATCCATTAACTGTCCAATCTGCAGGTCCATTTGCCTTTTTTGGGTTATCTGGGGGAAATGGCATTTCAATTTTTATTTTTTTTTAAAGGGAGACACCTAAATTCCCATGTGTATAATTAGAAACAACTACATTTCTTATCATTATGGATATGGATGTGTGTGATGTGTGCTGGTTAACTATACTTAAACTGCTGATAAAGATGGTGAATGTAAAGTATTTGTCCTCATTCCTCTGTCTTTCTGTGATCAGTGTAAATAAGAACTGTTTTAAGCTGTGCATTAATGTAACAGATTATTCCAATATTGTGTATAAAATTATTTAAATAAAATCTGACAGATATGCACATAAGAGTATAAAGTCTTATGTACCAAGAATTTACTTATGACAGTCAATTAAAAGCTGAAATGAAAGTTTTGCTTGTTGTCAATAACTGTTCCCAGCTACGGCTCCGTGGCGCCAGTGTGTCCTTGGCGGTGCAGGATGTGCCCAGGGCGGCACGCGTGGCCCCAGGGACAGGCATTTCTGGAGCAGGGTGCCTGACGGAAACGCAGAAAGGCCTCTGCCAGCTGGCCCGGGGCAGCAGAGGCCAGCAGACAACTGAAATCAAAAGCAGGAACCCTGTACAGCTCTCAGCCTTCGTGAGATAGTTCACATCTGCTTGGCCTCCAGTGGGTGCGGTGAACAGATTAACCCACATTTGAAGTCCTTTCAGGAATGAAATTACAGTGCCTGCTTCTCCCATTTTCTTCAGCACTGTTTTCAGTTACCTATGAATTTTGTGGGGGTTTTAGTATCCTTCTGAAAGCAATCAAGTAGCCTACTTCTGCCTTTCTCTTCCTAACGTTCTCATAAGTGCGTGGTATTAGTGACACTTAGAGAAGTCACAGGCAAAGGTCCTCTTCCACGAGACACCTTGGACATGCTGTGGCCCATAACCTCTGAACTGCATCATCTCGCGGAGACTTCCCTCTCTGAGGAGGTTGGTTCTGGTCTGAGAGTCAAGAACTGAAGAACTGTGTCTTGGGATGCCAAGGCCCCTCAGGGGTTCTGCCCTCAAACTCAGCCAAAGTTGCAAAAGAGAACTTCTCTCATAAGGACAGTGACAGACCTGCAAAGTCACGGTGTAAAACAGACTAGGGAAAGAACGGCCGGTCATAACCCTTCAGCTAGTGCACCACTGCAGCTGCCAAGTTATATTGTGTTGTTTCTCATTATGCTTCTAGATGCAGGTTGAGACGTGCACCTCCGTGTTGGAAGTGCTGTGCCAATTCCAGATTTAGAGAGTCACACACATGTAGAGTGACTACCACAGTTTTCTTCTCATATCAGTACAATCTTTCTCTATATTCTCACAGTTAATAGTCTAACCATGTCCCAGAAAGTCATATTTATACTCTTACTACAACACTCATAATTCTTTGGCACAGCAGAATAGGTTAGTGCCACTGTATTCCTTGAGAATACAGAAATAACAGAATATCATAAGTTTATAGGCCCAGGCAGCACGTACATCCAGATATTGAGTATTTTCCACAAAATTATTCTAAATATCAGACAACATTTAGTATTCTGAGGCCCAGTTCTCTCAGATTTCAGAGTGATGGGACAATGAACCAATCTTCTAGTCTTACACAAAGCTCATTAGTTTTAACTATCCACCTCAGCCAACAATGAAAATCTGGAGCCAGCATGGACCCAGTTAAAGGAGCAATATCATTTACATAAGCATATACTAATAAGTTGCTGAAGGGAACAGCCATCATATCTTCCACTTGCACATTCAAAATAAATGGGCACATTCTAGAGCTGCCAAATGCAAGCATAATCTGCACAGCTGCTTTTACCTCAGATTGGAAAACATCGGTTGTGGGCAGATGTACAAACAGAATGTGACAAGACGTGACAAACACACACGGTTGGTGCCATGACTAAAGAAATTATTGTGCTAGATTATGTTCAGACTTACTTTCGCAAAATAATCTTTCTACAGAATTCATTTTCCTCCAACTCACATACTATTATTCTTTCCAATATTATTTGACATATTGGAAAAGCAGAAGTCACTTACTCGTGTTCTAGTACTGTCAAAATTTGGCACAACCTTTTAAAAGGCCTGAAGCAGCTCACCTCCACAGGCAAAGCTGCCTGACTACTGCTGACCACACTTAATCTAAATTACCTGTTACTCACAGTTTACCTGCATATAAAACCTGTGCTAGAGCAGGTGAAGCACCTGATCTGCAGATGATATATATGCCAACAGCACTCTTTTTCTCTCCAAGTATGTATCTTTTCTCATCAGTGCTTGCAGCTGAGAAACTGTTGCTTATGAACAGCTGGCCCACCTTAAAAATACGAACATGTCTATCTAAACTAGTAAAATTTTACAACTAAGAAAGCTGTCCTACACATCCTTCTAAGCTTGACTATAACAACTCTGGGTATTTTACTTCTGATCTTTTACCACAGAAGTTCTAATAGGGACTGCCTAGGTATAAATATAGTAGTGTTTAAGGATATTTTTTTCTTTCTGAAAACCAGTGTTTTCTTCCTGCAAATAATTATTTTCTTCTTTGGCAGATGAAAGAAATTGACAACAAAACAAGCATCTTGCAAAAGACATTTCAAGTCAGTAAGATAAAGTAGAAGCTACTGACAAAGTCTTCCAAGACAATTGCACCAATCTAAAATAAATGACCAAAGATTTCCTTATGGCTGTTAAGCACCATGCATGAGACAATCCTGGGAGGCTGATGTGAAAAGTTCCCTACAGAAAACCTACTCTGTTTATGGTGCAAGAGTCACCAAAACAGAGACAGAATTAAAGTAGTTCTCTCAGAACACCTGACTCAAAGGATATTCTGAGTACAGGTGGCCCAATTATACAGAAAGCTTATGTTCCTTCTGCAAGTGCAATGCAAGGGACCAAAAAAAAAAGGCTATCTATTCAATATATACTTAACTAAGGCTAAATCCTCCCTCCCCAAGAAGGGAAGCTTATCTTTAATCAATGCTGAAAGTAAATATTGATGATTTGCTTGCAGCCAAATACACTTGTATCTAGACCATTTCCTGACTTCTTTCCAGAACACAGATTAGAAAACCACAGACCAGAATTTTTGAGCCCGAGGTGAAGCAGACGCTGACTGCAGGATAATGGATCTCATCCTGTCTTTAGTTCCTAGAACTGATTGATTTTTCTGCCATCTACTGTCTTCATCAGAACTTTGCTCCTGAGAGCTGAACAACATTAAGCCTTCCATGTACTGCTAAGAAGTCACTGACAGCTTCCCTTAAGCTTCTGCTTTCAAACCCTGAAGTTAATTAAACCTGATTGTAAAGAGTACATTGATTTAACTTTACAGACCATTTTTAATTCTGCTGTCACTAAGCTTTCACCATCAGTAATGAAAATTCCAAAGGGGACAGAGGCATTATAGAGTAGCGTGGTGACAATCACAGATGACCAAGCGTTTTACATAGTGAAAGCAGAGCCCTGTAAATGAACATATAGCATTAACAAAGTAGGGGCACGGCACAGGCTGCCTGGCATCAGCTCTGCTGGCTGCCACCACCACTGTCCCCCAGCTGCCCTGCCCCAGGCTGCAGGTTTCCTGCCTTGACCTTCCTGTCACCTCAGGTTTGCCAGCCACACAACCTGTGTATGGATGGCCAAACCATCTTTACTCAAGCATTCAAGTCAGCTATGCTATTTAAACCATTTGTAGCTCATTTGGCCCAGTACAAGTAATAGAGCAGTCATAGGAGAGAAAGGTAACCTGCTACCCATTTGAAATTAAATCAAGCATTAAGTTTTCCATAAAGCATTCCATAACCTAAGGAAACAAATAAGGTTCTGCATTTGGAAACTATGAAGTTTGAATGTGAGTAAAAGCTGATTTTATTTATTATGTGAATATTAAATTTGGCTTCCTGTTTCAGTGCACTTCAGTGGCTCCATTCCTGTTGGGATAGTAAATATGGCTGATAAGTGACCGTGTAAGAACTTTGATTTCCCATTTTGGGAAAAGAACAAACTGGTTTTCAATTGCTACTTATCCAAAAGAATGGCAAGAAGAGCTTGGGTGCTGATTGAGTGCCAGTGCCCCTGCACAGAAAGGGCAGAAGCCCACACCAAACTTGCTCTAGTGTGAAACACTTAAGAAGCCCAGATATTTCAAACTGTGTCTTTAAATCACTATTTTGCTATTTTGCTTTTTCTTAAGCATGTTAAATAGCAAATAATTGAGTGCACCCATTGAACTGACCCTGAATCCCTCGAACTATTTTGTTCTTTGTTTTTAAATTTATTTAAAAATTAAACCTGAAATATTAGTGTCCCTCCTAGGCACAGAGAATATTCTTTGTTATCCAAGAACAGAATGAGCTGTTTTCTACTCATCTGACTTGAAGATTTTTGTCCTTGCAATATGTCAGTTCAGTAGTTCACATTTCCCACTGGCTTTTCAATGTTTTCTGAAGCTCAAGTGACATTACCCTTTAAGTACATGAGGTTGTTGTCATCGAGAATGAGGTGGCACAGAAAAGTCACTGTATACAAAGCTAAGATACATTAGGCAACTAAAAAGAAAAAAAGAAAAATGATCAACCAGCTCTGCTCCCATTCACCCCTTCTGTGCAGAGCCTTGTTGGAGATAGATCTGCTCCGACATCCTCCCAATACAGATGAGCACAGCAGGCAAGTTCAGGTCAGAAAGAGGTCAGTTCAGGCTCTGGTCTGTGCCTTTGGGTTTGGGTTTTCTCCCAGACACAGGAATCCTGCGTATGACAAAACTTACCACCTCTTCTACATGTTTTGCTTTAAGTATTATAATAGCCCTCAAAACATCTTTTTAGGCATTATATAGAGCCTGTCCCAAAGACTTCTGAGATATTTCAGTTTCATATTTTAAGGAGACATTTCATTTTTCCCTGGGCTTTGAGTTTAGTCCATGATGAATGAGTTATCACTGCTAGTTTTCATTAGCACCTACCAGCGACGCAAACTATTGCCAGGTATATCTTCGTCCCAGCTATGTGCCCTGTAGCTGCACCAAACAGACTTTTGGGATTATTTTCTTGTTAGCAACCCTAGTCTCCATAAGATTAAAACAAGAATGGAATGAGGGCCTCAGTCTAACAAAAATGGATAAGCTAAATGTTTTATAAAAGACGGACTGGTACTTTTAGGCAAGAAGTTAAAGCTTCTGTCAAGAGAACCAAGCTAGCCCTCACAAAATTTTGTTTCCAAAAATTCTTCTTTACCAAGTGTGCAAGAGATTATTTACTGCTTTGTGTATAACACTTTGCTACAATTTCAGCAAAAATAGCCCTTTCACGTATATTGAATAGCTAACTTTTGCTCATATATTTAAGAAGACCGGAATATGTTACGCAGAGTAAGTACAGATGAGAGAGAAATTTAAATGACTTTGACTGGATACTGGGCTCCTTTAACGCACACTACATTCCCATTTCTGGGCCAAAAATGAAATGACCACCTAAAAGGATGTTTGTTAGATTGCACATATTAAAAACTGTTCCATACAGATTTTGATCCTGTATGCACAAAATTGGTGGAAATTTATTGCTATTAGCTTCACTGATTTTTTTCCTCTACTTGTACTGTATTTGAAACAACTCTGTACTCACAGTTCAGGTTTGCATAATCCTTTTTTAAATCTCTACCTGCCATATTTCCATTTTGAGTCAAAATGATAAGAGTTCCACAAAGATTGTTAGATATTCCTAGGGATTTCCTTCCTTTATTTCTGGAGGAGGTTACTTAAAAGTTTTTCTATGCAAGCAGAATAAGTAGTTACTACCTGCCTGGAACAAATGTATCGGGAGGATATCAAAGTATTTGGCATATCAATTACCATCCAGTATTTCTTAATTTCCAAGCCTTCATTTCCAACATACCAATAAAGAAAAACTGATATGAACTAAACACTAAAAATCAGAAAAACATCCCTTCAAATTATTTGGGAGGTTTCAAAGATCTTCTGCAGTTTTCATACAATCCATCTTTAATAATTATTATATGCTTGAGAAAATCTGGCACTTCAACAGTTCTTCAGTCAGTTGGTTTCCTTCCAAACTCCTGCTGCTACCTGATGTTACAAAAGGTCAAACTTAAATTCCTTAAAATGTATTTAACTAATAAGTCAGTAAACTGGCCACAAACCACAGCCTAATTGCTGTTACTACAAAGGTTTAATCCAATTCAAGTGGAAAAAAATTTTGTCTAGCTGTCTGGTATCAAACTCATTCAGACAATTTCAACTCTAATCTAATTCACAAAACATTAATGTGTCTGGTTCCTGATCTAAAAGCTACCATGCTCAAAAACTTGCACTTGATCTTATTTGAATGTTTTCAGGCTGTATAAAAACCTGTCGAACAACTTCCAGCAAGGAAAAGTGTGTGCAAGTACACTATTTTGATTATTGTACAAACTTCCAGAAAAGCCCTTTCCATGATTTATACATATTAAATACCATCACAAATTTAAGGTAAATATCCAAGAAAGCAATTATCGGAGCTGAAGTCCCTGCAGTGTGTTTTTTCTATACAATTATCATTTATATAGCTTGTACATACTCATACAGCACACAAAATACAACAGAATAGCCTGGTGTCAAGCAATGCAATGTGCAGTTTTATAGAAAGCTTCTTTACCAGAGAACTTCCACAAAACATGAACTTAAAAAAACATATCTCTCAGTTGCTGTTCCAGCTTTCACCAAATCTCAGAGAACACTTAACTCCAATCCTGTCCCTATCGTGATTCAAGTATGCAGAGTTATAGATGCCTCCTTATTTCTTGTTTATGTACTTTGTGTGCCCACCCAGTGGCAACTAGATTGATGTATGTTTACTGCAAGAGACAATTCTTATATTCGACCTGGCTATAATAAACTAAACTGAAAGCCACTGACCATAATTTATAAAAAAGGGGCTTTCATTATTTCCTAAAGTTTCCACAGCAGCAATACTTCCATGAAAATATCAACCCCGAAATAAACCGATTCAACTGTGAACATACCTGTATCTGTTTAGTAAAAGCCATTCAGAAGATGTGCAGAAAATTCTCAGGCTTGGTCATTCACCAAACAGCCAATCTCCTTTGAAACGGTCACAAAGACAGGGAAAAATGTTGGGCAGAAGAAATACAGCAGAACATCTTGCAGAATACCTACTGGAATTCAACGTGAAATTCTGAACAGACAAGTCTCTGCAAACACAAAAGTTTTTTCACTCAAAGACTGAAAGAAGCTCCTGAGGGGCTAATTTCAATTCTACCAGTAGGATATGTTAAACTCCTACAGAATAATTTAGGATCACAAAGCTGTGCAATCACGCACCTTGGCACAAGTGCAGTTACAAGCTTAGATGACTATGTTGCCTTCATTATTATTATTTTTTTAATTACTTTAAAGTCACAGGAAAAGGCAAATATCTAATACGTTACTGGAAACGCTGTGATCACCACGTCCTGCAGACACCACCACAGAAAGTAAGGCGCACTGAAGAGTGCTCCAGTATCACTCCATGCAAGCAAAAACATATGAGGAGACATAAATAAGAAATGTGTGTTAAAAGCACATCCTGATCTGAATTCAAATACCAATGTATACACATTTAGAGAACCTCTGTAGGAAAAATGCATCACCATACAGCAGCAAAGATTCAGTTCTTTAATAGGCTGAATTCCTTCCTGGAATCTTTGTCTTTGCTCTTCACCAGTAAGACCCTTTAATTATGTCTCAGTTATGGTATGATAGGTTCACATTTTATATGGAATAGCATCCTACCAAATTTTACTTTACCCAGCATCACCTCTCTTGAAAAAGCTGGGTGTGTAGACAAGCACTGTTTGCAGACGTATCTTCTGATATGGACAATCTGGGAGCACAAGTAGCCCTGAGTGGTACAGATAAATAAGCATACATTTGCATTAACCATTTCAATGAATAACTTTAAAATGTAGAAAAGCATAATTAGAAATTAGAACAGTAAATTAATTCAAGGATTTTATCTGTTTAACACAAGTTTCATACCAGGAATAAAAGGAGGGGTGGAGGAGTTGTTTTGTGAGTCACTAACAGCTTGACAGCTATGTTTTGCAGCCTAATATATGAAGCAGATGAGCAGAGCTTCCAACAGTTCACAATGATTATGCTTTTCTATTAACTATGAAGAACTTTAGACTCTGTTCTGTTTGGATCTGTTGTTTTGTTTAAAAGTTATGAATTATAAAAAAGTATATTTTAGACGAAAATTTTTACATGAAAAAGGCATCAATTCAATAAGACAGCAAATTAATTTCTGAATATTTAATCTAAACCCACAGTTACTCCTATGGTTCACACTAAATGTGGCTATATTTTGCCTTCTATTCTATTTTAAAATAGTAAACAAACTTGTACTGTTGGCTTGGCAGCTGAGGCAGCAAAACAACATCTGTAGTTTATTCTGTGTTTTTAGTGAAAATATTTTCCCAACTCTAAGGAATCAAGCACCCTATTTTGCTGTTTCTGAAAGAGAGATGACACTGTCCTTTTCCCTGAGAAAGCAAACGGACTCCTCTCATGACCTCACTCAAATTGAAGTATGTATAAACTCTTAGAAAAACATCTCCAGGATTACACCAGCATCCGGTTATTGACATATAATTTTGCTAACAAACAGATAAAAGTTTTTCATTAGTTGTTTCTAGAATTATTTTTAAGTTGGGTTTTTTTGGTTAGTTTTATATTTGTTTGTGGCTTGGGATTTTGTTTGTTTTTCATCTTATACAGCGTTATTACACTTCTAAGAGGAAGCTTTCCTTTTCCCATCTTGATAATATTAGACTGCGTTCTCTAAGAAAAAAGCCTCAGCCATTTACAAACAAGGTTTATTATGGGATATGCAATACAATCCCTATAAATAGCACTTTCCTTGTCAAATATCTATCAAAATTCATTACCAAAACATTATTAATTGTTCCCGAGTCACCAGATTAAAATGTTTAAAGGGTTTAGAAACAAAGAAAGAAACTGTGCTCCTGCTATACATGGGCAAAGAATTTCAAGCCTCTGAGCTGGCAAGCAAATCTGAAGCACAAGAAGAACTGTAACCTGTAAAACAAAACGACCACTCCCTTCTGAAAAAAATAAGACTTGCATGCAGATATGAAAACAACCGAACTACCAAGGGCCATGTTGAGCTACAGAATTGTTTTGCTGCCCCAAAAAGGAGCACTGGCAGTAATTCTATCTTCAAATCAGGCTCCATCATAAGCTCTTGTGGGGTATAAGCGACATCACTTGACCAGGAGGAAAAGCACTAACTTCGCATCTGCTATTAGAACCTATCTCACAACACATATATTTGCTTTACACTGGGGTGCAAGATACACAAACATTGTGACTACTGTCTCCTAAGGCACAGTGCTGCAGATGCCTAAAAACACATCCACATGGCAAAAATAACACAATACACAGTTTTACTTCAACTCATACATCCTTTTCCCCATGTTTTGCGAACTATAAGTAAACCAGGTCACATGTTGTTTCCTATGCAGCAAAACTTCATAAAAGTTGCAGTTCCACCACAGAGCAGGTTTGGGGACCAAATGAAACGTCGTTGCTGGAGAACTTGGTATTTATCCTAGGGTTAAACTGATACACACGTGGTTTTGGGACATGACAATAAACAAAGCTCGCTCTATATGTTTTCTGGCTCACAGACAAATACCATGCAATTAAATGTAAAATTAATTTGCGTAGCAGCTGCTAATAGTTTTTACATATTTGGAAAACAGAGCAATTGTTATCTGTTCCAAATTATTTAAGGCTGACTCATTTTCAGGGTTTCTTAGCACCATAGGTCTCCACAGCTTTTTTGTGACACTGCCTGGCTTTCATAAAAATAACACCAAAGAAATGTTATGCCTAATGATGATAAACAAGCCTAACATGACCTACTGGGCTTTTTATTACAAGAACTATTTAGACAACAACATCTAGAGGCAGCACGAGCTCTTTACCAATAACGAATAAGTACTTTTAGCTACAGGAAGCACATCTCTCTAGCATTACCCACCCATACCAAAGTTTGGTGTTAAATAAGACTCTGAAGTACCTAACAGCACAAAGATTTTTTTTTTCATTTATTTTTAATGTGGAATAAGTATTATGCAATTTTAGATGCCCATCACCAGGGTCTATAACATTACCTGAAGATACATTCAGACTCACGGCACAGGTTTAGGTAACCCTGCCACACCTCATTCTTCCCCTATAAAGTGAATGCTGTGGTATTTAATTCCCTCTCAGAAATAAGCTTATTCAAAGTTCTATGATACCTCCAAAGGAAAAACAGTTAATTTAATAAAATTTCTCGTCTTTCTTGTTAATACACTATACACGGCTGCTATCCCCAATTCATTTCAGTAGCAGCCTTCTACTTGGATAATACTGCTTTTCCCTCCCATACAACCAAAGATGATAAACATTAATATTTTCCATACATTTCCAAATAGCTTATAATAGGTTTGTTAACCTTATTTCTTCCACAGTGCAAGCCTACTCAACTTACACAGCCTACTTCTAACTTCGGTTCAGCTGTAGAAAACAGCTAGCTCCAGAATGACATAAGTAAAACCGAAAGTAATTTTAAGCCTAATAAACTTATACAAAGATCAGAATCACTCAGAAGCAATGGAATACATTAAAAAGTAGGTTTAACATAACTACAGTTAAGTTAAATGCAGATAGATAGGAAATAAGCATTTTGCACTCTGGGAAAAACTTAGAAGTAATTCAGTTTTGTAACATGTATTTTCACATGGAACAAGCTTATAACTTTACACACTTAAACAGCAATGCAAAATAGTAATTATAATTAAAACTTTCAGAAAGCCAGTGGGGCTGATCTTTACAAATTCCATCTGTGCTTGGTTCAGCTTAAGCATTGCTCCTCAAATTCCAAAGACTAAAAAGGAACGGAATGCACACAGCTTGAAGTGTCTGAACATATAGGTGTTCAGTAAAGTATCGGTGTATATCACCCCATCCAGATCTAATGTTCCTACAGCACATCATAGTTTCCTCCTCCGTGCACAAGCCTCAATCACTTAGTATTTTCCCTTGGTGAGCCTGAAACATGGTAGAGTTTGTTTAATTTAAAAGCCAGAACTTTATATATTTCTGTTTGCAGTGATCTGGACATATCCCTTAAGCTATCAATTTTAAAAAAATTATATCCCATTAATCTACCTCTTTAATAAAACTTGTTAGGTACACTGAAAGGAATTTGGTGCCAAATATTTATGTGGGCTATTGTAACCCGCTGACTTCAATGTAGTTACCTCAGGGATTAATTTGCCCCAGTTTTACTGAGGCTCTCAATTCCTGATAGCTTATCTGCCCGAGTGGAGCTGAACAGGAGGATTGGGTCAATAATAGCTATTTCCTAACAAACTGTATTAACAACTCTCCTGGCTTAAATGAGAAGCCTCAGAATATGTCCCCACGATACACGATTTAGTTCTGAAAAGAACTTTTAACACTATATCCTTGAAGACAGAATCTAATCAAGTGATGTCATAAGATTTGCAAAGCCACATAACATGTAAAAATGGATAGCAATCCATATCCTTCAAGTCTTTTGTAATATGTTTTTGAATGTTTTGAATGTTTTCTTCTTACATCCTCATATTAATATGGAAGCACTTTTGCACCAAAGGAATGTGATGGCTCTAAAAATACACATAAAACCATGCAAAAACCTTGCTACTTCAGGTTGATTTTGTTCAAAATGAAGTCAAAAGAAAAAATAATGCAAAAAGATATGGGTTTAAACAAGACAAAAGTGCACTCTAAATTAAAAATTATTTTTCAACTTTTGGTCCCCTCATATTGAAGCTTTCCTCAGTTTTACAAGTCTTTATAAGCAGAATCTGCTGCATACTATAGAGCAACAAAGTTGTAACTGGCAGTTTCACCTTCTGAAAAAAAAAAAAGTAATTGATACTGTTATCTGTTAAACCACAGACTGTAAATAGGTCTGTTGGAGAAAGCCATTCTAAGACAGTGTAAAACATGCTGATTTGTGACTAGTTCTCCAAACCCTTTCTTTTCCACCCATTCGCTCTTAAACAACCAACCAACCACCACACACACCAAAACAAACAAGCATACCACAAAGGGAAGCTACAGATTTGTATTGAAATAGATAGATAAGGCTCCCAGAAAATATACCCTTAGTTTTCAGAATCCTTATTCTTGAAGGAGACACTTAAGCATCTCTAAAAGCAGCCCTTCAAAAGGAAACAGGAGGAAGCAGAGAAAACTAAGCAAAGAAAACTACTGATGGCACCTAAAGAAGGATTTCATTAGTATACCAAGAGGGCCTTCCAAAGAAAAAGCTGCATCTTCCTTGCCTTCTAGTCAAAGGTTAACATTCAAAGTTCCAAAACTTCGGCCCTGGAGGGTTCAGGCTGGATCAGGCCTTCTGAAAATATGAGGAAGAAAATCGATTACAGCTGCTGTATTCACTTCTTTCTGGCTGAAGGAACAGGCTGACACTCCCTTTTCCCTGTCATTAGTAGGTCATGTAGGTGCTAATGTCATCAGGACCTTTGCTTCAAGTGTTTTTTTCTCCTCTAGATTTTATAACCAAAGACAAAAAAGTAAACTTGCCTGTGTGATCCACTGTAGCAGTGACAATTTTCTAACATTAACTCCTCACTGAAAACTGTATCACATCTAAAAGATTACCATAATAGGATATCTTTTTAGCTTCTATGCATTACTGAGAAGTCACTGCACTATTTGCAGGACCCTAAAGGAAGATAATAGCTCATTAAAAATAAGAAAGCTGGAGAACAGCTTTATCTACCAATTCCAAAAGTCATCATGGGGCATATGAGGTCAGCTTATATTCTTCTGTCATGTGTCTCACAGCATTAATCTTCCCATGACACAGAGACTAAAGCTGCCGGGAAAACCTGCAGGCACCACAGCGTCTCCAGCTGCATTTCAAGGCCACTGACACAGGGCAATTAATCAGTTTGTGCAAAAGATTGTTCCATAGAAGTTATTAATCTCCATCTATATCTGTTCCCCTTATAACCGTAGAGCACTTGCATCTACAGTGCAGCACAGCTATGTTGGCTTCCAAACACTGTGGAAAGGTAGGGGATAGTAGTATCAAGGGAGAAACAGCATAAAGCAGGGATACAGTTACAGCTTTTTCTTTGCTAAATAGGCCTGAATGGCCTTCCTTCCATCACATTGTAGGCACAGACTGTTCCTCGCTCACGCCTGAATGTCTCTGTCAGCTCCTGTTCTCCCCTCAGTCTGTGCAGAAGGCACGCTACAAGCTTTGCTTTTTTTCCTTCAAGAAAGAGACTAATTGAGTTTGCCAGAAAGATACTCAAAGTTACACAGCTTTCACTTCAGGGGCCCTACAGCCAGTTATGTACAGTTTCAGACAGAACTAGAACTATGACATGGCACTAGAACATGATCGCTACATATTTGTAAGATTATTTCAGAGGCAGAGGCCATGGTGCTTATTGTACAGAAACTGAGGGAAGGTACAAACTCAGCACCCCTTCTCTTCCAAAGAAATCAGAGGATGGATGTCAAGATGTGATTCTGATCCCTTCCACTGATTCCACTCAGAGTGAGATGCCTCATCATCAATGTATATTTTACTCTGCACTTCCAGATGGCCAGTCATCTGCCATTCTCATCTACGACTCACATAGATCCGCCCAACAGTCTCTTCTGAAGAAGCCAGGACACTGCTGTCTCACTTCAGTTCTCATCTCACTTTCCTCAGCATGTTCAAGACGTGTGCATGAACACCAACTATTTGCCTACTGCTACATTCACTTTGTTTTCCCATTCAAATCTCTCCACTACATTTTCTTCTTGTCTACCATATTCTACCACACATAGACTCTTCTGTTTTGCCAATCAATTTAGCACACTTGAATATTCCCAGACTCTGTACCACAGCTTCCATAGACTGACCTTCCCTGCATCCCCTCCATCCCTAGACAACAGTTCTGGCAAGAGGGTACTTTCCAATGAGACTGTCTATCAGGACTTGGAGGACATGCCTAGTTTTGATCCCAGTTTCATCAGTGGGAAGCTTCAGATCATTGAACACAGGCTTTTCATCACCAAGGGAAGACATTTCGTACTGACCTTTATACAGCTGGGACTCACATATCTTTTCATATAGTTAGAACTGGGAACCAGCTCCATGCCCATTTGTAACAGTACAGCTTCCTGTCCCAACAACAGCAAGGAAACTATGCCAAACCAAAGGGTTTTAAAATCTTACCCGATAACTTAGCAGACAAACCCAAGAAGTTATCAAAACACAGCTATTAATCTATGGATCAAAGTTTGAGAAACACTGCCTTAAAAATATCATCGCAGCTAAGTCAGAAATAATAGCATTTCATGTGGTATCTTTTAACTCATAACAGATTTGAAGTACTATGTCCACATATATGCACACATATCTTATTAATGCCAACTGAAATTATACTTGGGTGTGGAGTACAGAACAGACATCTGTATCTTTCATCTTGAATCAAAATTAAAAATCATGTAATCATCAATAAACTTATTTAAAAAGAAATCTTAATGCACTTACTTTAGCAGAACAGGAAAAAGGGAAATAAAATACCAAACGGGGCTTTGGTAAGGTCTTTCGCTGTTGATAATAGCTGTCTAGGTCAGGATAAGACCCCAGTAAAGCAAGCCAAACTCCTCCTTACCCTTCTCATGTACAATGCTCACACATATGAATGCAGTTACTATTTTTCAAAACTCACAAATTACTAATTTTATTAAATATTCTGTGATAGACTATGCATTTCGGTTCAGCAGAGGTTTGACCCTGATGATGGAAAAGAAACAAAACCTCAAAACAAATGGGTGGTATTTCTCAGAATAACCCACCCTTCATAATTATGTTTCTTTCCTTTTCCTTAGCAGTTCCTCTACATGGGAGCAGCAGAAGAGAGAAAACGGAATGAGTCTTCCACTGCGCTGAGTAAGTTTAGTTTTGGGTTAGGCATGTTTCTGTTGAGTCTGAATGTGGAAACAGCAGCTGCTGACCTTCACTCTTTCCTTCCTTTTAGCAACATCACTTAAGTGGTAAAGTTGAAACATTGTGTTTATTTCCATCATTCACACACCTTTCAAGCTCCTGGTACAATATTTAAGTACCTTAAATGGTGTAGAGAGGAAACCTTGTGGAATAGCTCCTCACTCCAGACATTTTAATTTATTAGGTTAAAATGGGCACTCAGGTGCCCATAAGATATTCCGCAGAAACTGTATTACAAGTATGTGAAACAAGTGTATGTACTGGAAGTAAGAATGGTACTGAATGAATTCATTATTTGTTTATCTGTGTTTGTTTTCCCAGTGTCTTCCTGACAAACGTATTAGTTTAATGTCATTTACATTCAATGTTACAATAAGCCTTTCATTACTGGTCATAAAACAATGAACAACTGAGTATAGATTAAATTCCCAAAAGGGAAACCACAGCAGTCATCTTCTAAAATAGTTTAAGAAGCCTCTACAGTCTCCGCAAATGTCATAAAAATTATTTTCTTTCTAAAAGTAACTTAAATATGCCTCTCTTTTTTAGCAACAACAATGAAAAATATCATTATCACTTAGCTTCTTAGCCTTCCTT
The DNA here is from genome assembly GCF_964273445.1 of Streptopelia decaocto. Classification (NCBI taxonomy): domain Eukaryota; kingdom Metazoa; phylum Chordata; class Aves; order Columbiformes; family Columbidae; genus Streptopelia; species Streptopelia decaocto. Next base: position 21,148,942 of record NC_138666.1, on the reverse strand, counting down.
GCCCTGAGTTTCACCCACCCTTCCTCTCATGACTGATACAGGTTTAAGGCAAGAACTGATCACGTTTTCATACAGAAACTAAATGGGAGCCTTCTCTGCCAGTTCAGTAAGATAAAGTGGCACTTTTCTCTTGCCATTATTTGAAAAACAGAAGCAAAAAACTTATTGTGCTTAAATATGAAATCCAGGTACGTGAATTGGATAAAGGCTCTGGAATGAACAGGGCCAGTAAATAAGCTCATTACCTCTGAATCCTTGTACTTGCCCTATGACCTTGAAATGACTATAAAAGGCGAGACTTCCAGTGGCTAGCCTCCATATAGAAGCTTCCATTGTATGAGGACACATTTCTCAAGAGATCTTAAACACGATTAGATGCTGGCTTCAAATCTTTGCTTGTTGATCTGCATGCATAAAATTAAAATATTCTCTCCCTGGCAGGTCTGGTCCATCATAATGCTTCATGCTTTGGAGGCTCTCATTACACACTCGTAGCTTTGCACAGCAGAACGGAACTAAGATAGCTATAATACACAGAAAACTAAGATTCTAAATAAACTCCCTTTCCTCTCTTCAATTGGCTCTTTTACTTCACTCTCTGACAACACAACCCCAGGAGAGCAGTAACAGACAGAAGAGAACAAACACAAAAATATTTGCTGTACTCTTTCAAAGCAGCAGCCAATGTCCCACTGTTTTCATAATCTTTGCTATGTCAAAGGCCACTTATGTTTAACTAATTAAAAATAAAGCCAAGAAAGAACAAACCAGCAGGGTAAAAGAAAATGAGAAAAATAAAATAGATTTGGGAAGTACAAACAAAATGGAGTAAATGTGAAAAAGGGCTAACATGACCCAACAGTACAACTCCCAGATGGTCTAAAGAAATATTTTTTGATATAAATATATGAATGAAATCACATTAAACACATCACCCTTGACATTTTTCACTCAATTTTACACCTTTTCCTGGAATTTTCCATAACAGCTACACTTCAGTCTACAGCCAAGATCCACCAGCAATTTGAAAAAAAAAAAAAAAAAAAGGCATGTTTTTAGTACTAAAATATACTCCTGTTGTGAGTATATAATTGGCCAATTTATTGTTTTTAGTAATGTCATTTCTAAGTAATTGTTATTTCTAGATGTATAAATATGAACTTGGAACAAACATTTAAAGCAAAACCTTAGAAAGTAATTTAAAGTTTGGGAGATGTTTAAAGAACCACCAACTCCTTAGCTGGATCATGATCAATATTAGATAATGTATTATTCTCAACAAAAACTATTGGTACCACTTAAGAAGAGAGAGCAGAGAAAGTGAGAGATACATTCCTTCCAATAGAAAACCAACTGCCTTCCAACTGAAATATTGACAGAGTGGCCAAAACAGTAAGTAGCATAACAGACCAATACATAGTAGCCTGAACTAGTAATATACAAAAAGCAAGCTAATACTGTTTGAAAAACTTCCCTGCTGCAGAACATACCAGTACTCCTAATTTAAGATATCCCATCAGTCATCAGTGGCAAAAATGACAGACATCACAGTGGCAGTTACGGGATTTGTTTCTTCCCATTAGACCCTATCATCTACTAGTTTGTTTTTGCTGCAAGAGGATTTGTATGTTCTGGTGTCCATACAATTTACACGTCCCTGAGCATACTGCAATTCAGAGAACACTTACCTTTAAACCAAACTTCTACACCTTATTGCACTGAGTTCCATAGACTAGGACTTAAAATATTTGTTTGGAGAACACAAGGAACACCCTTTTGAGGCTTGTAGCTATGCCTTCTTACTATAGTTGCACTCATAATGAGGCTAAATTTACTCAGTGCCTTAAAACAAATGGAAAAAACTATACTGTAAGCATCTCTGTCAGTACACAGCAGGGAACCCAGGCCACATTCCAGGATTGGCTATTTCTGTAGAGCAGGCTTGCAGGTCATTGTCTCACGCATCCTCCACAGACCGCAGCCCTCCCAAATGTCACTTTTGTTCAACTCTGATGACTTTAGTGATCTGGCTTCAAGGGTGTTCCCAGTAAAAAAGGCCTCACAGAAAGCTGTGGCAGTGGTGAGAGGCGGGGGGAGCTGCAGCCCGCGGGGACGGGCACGGCATCGCTTCACACAGATCTCCTGAACGATTGAGTTACCACACGAACACAACAGGAATTTATGAAAAATGAATCTAAGACACTACAAGATGCTTCTGTGATGTCATACTTAAAAGCTTTTAGATCCGGATTGAAAATCACCTCAAGTAGTCAAGAAAATTAGAGCTGGGATTGTCAACAGTATTAACTCCCTACATTATTTTCTTAGGTCAATGAATTACATGCTTCCACACGAAGTCGAAAAGACTTACTGGCCAGCGACTTCACACACAACCAGCTCCGGTTTCAGACCTGCTCCTGTGTCAGAAAAGCCCACAGAGGCCGCGGAGCCGGCGGGGCGACGGAGCGCGGGAGGCGGGAAGCGCGAGCCGCCGCGCGCCCCCCTAACGGCCGCGCCTGAGGCGCCGCTCCGCTCCGCTCCCCCCGGCGCGGGCCCGCGGAGCCGCCGGCCCCGCCCCTCAGCCCCGGAGCCCCCGTGCGCTGCAGCCGGGAGGAGACACAGCGGGGTGGGACCGGACGGGGGCGCCCGCGGTGATTTGGACATGAAAGTCAGCGCCACCCCAAGCGTACAGCGTCCCTGTCCCCGCACCGGGCTCCCCGCAGCCCGGGACAGCAGAGCGCTTCCTCACCGCAGAGCCGTCCGCTTGGGCGCCAGCCCGAGCGGCGAACCTCGGCTTCCCCGCAGAGCCGTCCGCTTGGGCGCCAGCCCGAGCAGCCAACCTCGGCTCGCCCAGGCTGACAAGATAGACGGTTAAACGCTCATTTACAGTCTCGGACTTGTTGATACACAAATAGTCATATGGCAAACATTCACCACAGCCTAAAAAGGTGGAGTGCACAACACGACATCTCCGTGCCTCATTTATGGTGAAAAATACTGCTTATACACACTTTTAGCCAGGTCAGTAACAGCTATCATTAGCCGTATTTCAAACTGAGACATGCCGTCAGATTTCCCCCATCCTCCTGTAACTGCCATAGAGGAATCCTTGGAGGACCCCAAAGGTGTTCAAGTAACAATGAAGTCCTTAAATTCTGGGTATTCTTATGGGTCTTTATATGGACTGTATCTGGGTCTTCCCCTCCAGCTGTAAAAAGCAAAAGATAGTGGATAAAGGAGGAAAGAGGAGTGAGAGATCTGGCTCCTAGCAGTCAATGCTTTCATAGATGTTCTTGTCCAGCCAGTCACTGTAAGTAACTAGAGGTCTGTGTCTAGTATCTATTTAAATATCTGGAATTAGATTCACAGATAACATGCCTCTAGCAAATGCCATTTATCAGTACAAAAGAAAACTGAAAGGCAGGAGGAGTCCCCTCCACTTTCTCTTTTAATGTAGCATTTCGGGTGGAGGGAAGATGAAGGAATAACCACCTATTATTGCAAATTCATCAGTAACATTAGCACAACTGCTTAACTTGGTAAATTCATTCTCCCCAAATATCAGCAGAACTATGTTTCCCCCATACTAACCACTCACACTAGTTCCATGGTGAAAGATGCTATTGATACCATTTTTCAGAAAAGCATTTTTACTAATTGTGACATACAAGCAGTTAGTAAATGCAGCCAATTAGAAAATTACCTATCATGTCTTTCTACGTAAACAATTAGAAGGTGACCTTTGCACTTGCTGTTTGCTTTGTGTCTAGTCTCAAAGTATATTTTATGCTGAAATATCATAGATGTTCTCAAAGAATGAACACTGCAGGAAAAATTAAGGTTATATTTTTCCTACATAGATATTATGCTTTTCTTCTTTAAACAAACTTTTTGAGAAAGTCTGCAGCTGCGTACAAGGTATTAGAACTGATTAAAGAACACAGTCCTAGTTCAGAGCTCTAAGACCACCAGTTAACATGTCCATATGGATGATCCGTTTTAGAATGGCATAAGGGTGTATGTACTGAAGTGCCTCTTGCTCAAGCAAGCTATGCCCAAACTCAAACAGCCTCATTTGCTGAGTTAAATTTCTAACAGCAGCTTCTGCTCTGTTCTCAAAATATGAAACCGTTTTGCTTTCACCTATAGCAGCATGAAATGTTTTGTTAATAGAGTAAGGAGGTGAGTAACTCTGGGCACAGTCTCTAGTCATGCTCCCATTCAAGAGTGCGTGGACATTGACATTGTCAAGTTTTTTAATTGCTGGAAAGTTCCATAGGGTAAATATAGTTGTTGTGCCAGAGTGCCTTGGAATTTACATTCATTCCATGAGACCTACTGCGTATCAGGAGTTAGAATAAAAATTCAAGCCCCCTTATCACAGCATAACTGTAGATTAAGAAATCCTAAAATAAAGTCACGTGAAGGTATAGCACATATATTCTGCAGTTTCTCCTCTTCTTGCAGACTGTTTAGCACATTGAAAAGCTTGAGTCGTCGTCTTCTCTGCTGAGTTCTGTATTGCTTAGGAAATCGTACTGCTGGCAGTAGCCTTGAGCAGACCCTGTCCCTTCCAAATCTGAAAACTACAAGCTCCTCTCTAAAATGTGGTTTCAGCAAGAACTTGTTACTGTAATATGGCCACTCAAAACAAAAGCCCACAAGCTTCCTGGAGGCAACTTAGTACTCAAGCAAAACTGGAGCTTACTTAGTGCTTCCTCCCTCAAAGAATAACCAAAATCCCAAAATCACAAGTCCTCCAAGCACCAAAGAGGGTAAGACAGTGAGAAGCAGTGTTTGTTTTCTTAAGGAACAGCAAAGCAAATAGCTCTTTACAAGCCTCAGATGACAACCGGTACTTCCAAAGAGATAAAGCATTAAAAGATAAACAACTCACCACAGATGGACACTGCTGGCATGCGGCACTGTGCTTTCCTGAGAACTTCACTGTCTGGGAGGGAGCTCTGGGACAGGTGAGACTCAATTTTAACCACATCAAAAGTTGCACTAGGCAGAAACCTCAAAAACACAGTCACAGTCTTCAGAAAACAGGAGTCTTCCTTCCAGAGGTGGTATTAATACTCAGCAGAAGAGCTGCAGACCTGAGTGGCAGTCACTGCTGCCCTATAGAAACCCTGTAGCTAATTACTAGCTAATTACCCTGTAGATAATTAGTCGCTAATTATCATTGCTGTTCTCTGTGCCTGGGAATTCTACATCACTTAAGGTGCCTCCAGGTGCTCCCTCTGGCTATTCAGGACTCTTTTCCACGTCACCGGGGTGGGTTTCATGGTTCCTATGGTCCGAAACGTCCGAAGTGGCTCGGGCCTACGGCCAAGCGTGCAGAGCGCAGCCTGGGGCGGCTCAATCGAGCACTGAAAAGTGTGTTAGGCCTAGCAGTGGTATGCAGGCAAACAGGCCACTACACAGTGGTACTACTGACTATCTCTATTCATGTTTGGTCATAGTGATACGCTGCATATCTGGCAAGATCTGTTTAAGAGACCTTTTGTTGAAGTGTATCAGTTCAGGGAAAAACAAGCTTCTTCCTGAAAGCGTGTGTTTAAATATGAAACTTCATGGAGTTGCCAGGGGACGCATAAATAACACATTTTGAAATGTGGAAAAATTAGCAACATTTTTAGCAACTGCACAGTTCCACTCCTATTTCTACGGCATGTACTGAGAAACATCACGTCAGTATATTGAGCACATCCTTATTTTCTTTCAAAATTCAGAAGGCTCTTAAAAGTAGCTAAAGAGACTGCTAGAGATATGACATACATAATGTCAGTTTCCCAGTGACATTAATGGAAGTTGTGTCCATTCATAACATGTTTAGCATTTATTACAAAAAAAAAAAACAAAACCAAACCAAAACAAAACAAGCCCAAACAAATCTAATAAAAAGCATGGGAGTTTTCCTTGCTGCAGAAAGGCTCATTGACCTCATTCAGTTCGAGTACTTGAAGTGGCCACCGCACCATCTGTGTTAGAGTCAGTGACTGAGAGATGAGAAATCTCCGCTTCTCCCTGAGGACGTATATGATCCATCAGGCAATGATGGAGATTAGTTTTATTCCACACTCCTGGTACGGCAACAGAGACAATATTAAACCTGGCGTATTTTAATTGTCCTTTTGGAAAGAATGGTTATTTGAACACTGGACTATGGGACCTCCTGACTAAAAGAGCAGCTGGATTTTTATTTTGCTACTGTCTGTTTTGTTTTCAATGGCAAACCGAGCAGTATGAAGAACCATGTCTTTGTGCTAATAAGTAAGAGTTCAACACAAGAAAAACTCTAGCCTCTTCCTTTGGCTTAGCAGAGATATCTAGACCAAGCTAAGGTTTCTTATTTTGTTTTATTTTGGTACAAGTAACCTGTGGAGATGCCCTCAGCCTGCAAAAGTAGCATGCAAATTCTATTTTAATCCAGTAATTCAGACTTGGGGTATTGCATTTCGAGTAATTTCTGATTTTAAACGGAACATCAAGTGTTCATTTTAAATTGCAAGATTTAACCGAGAAATTGGCCCAAACTAGCATGATGACATCTGAGTCTTGTTCTCAGAAGAGTTCAACAACTTTTGTCAGCTCTACTATCTCCAAGAAGTTTATAGATGTCGCAGGCTAGGTGCCCTAATGCAGCAGGTTTGGAGTTTCCTCATGAGTCTTTGACATGGGTTTCTTGGACAATGTCAATATACAAAATGACTCAGACATCTGGGGTTGAAGGAGGTCCAATTATTTAGTTATAATGGTGAGACTGATTTTTTTTGGCCAATTTTTGTATCTGTGAGATACACCTTAAAGCAAAAGAAATGTCAGCACCAAGAGAAGGTCAGCTTTGCTAAATTATGTAGACTTTTTCCTCTAAACCTTTTATCTGTAGCACTATCGACTTCTACATTTTTTTTCCAAGCTGCCTTCTCCACTTCTTAGAAAATTTGCCACTGTATGCCCAATTTAAAGACATTATTGAGTTGCCCTAAAAATACTGACAGGCAAGTTTTAGTAGATTGTGGGCATATGGTTAGTAATGAGATTCTAATTAGATTTTGATACTTAAGCCTGGTGTGAGAAGGGTCAGTCTCTTAATCGTGTTAGACTTTGAAGAGATTACAGGAGTGACTTTTTCCTCCTTACAGCCTCTGCATCAAGGGCTGACTCTCTTTAACTAGATTGTGACACTAAATGTAACTTGATAAACATTGGTGCATTATGCTGTATTAGCTATAAAATCACACACACAAATGTATTCATTTTGTAACCCCACAATAGTGAATTGCGGTATGAAAAAGGGCACCCCACATGTACTCCTACTAGAATAAACTCTTGGCATAATCACAAATGTCCAATTAAACAAGCACTGTGAATTCTAACAGGATTTGTTCTCTCTGCAGATTTCACTGACAGAGGTGAATTAACACGGAAACAAGAGTATCTTGAACTTCAGTCTCCCAGTAAGTTTTCTTCAGCTTACTACTTCTGTGTAGATCAGAAACAATAGTAAAGAGCATTTTTGCCACTTCTACTGCCATGGGAGTTAAACTGAATCCACACAAGAGATGAGCTGGAAAAAAGCTCAGCTGCTTTTTATTTTCAGTATGTTCCTTTTATTTGGCTGTCCTGGCTGAGCACTTCAATAAGCTCTTTTGGGGTGAGGAATATCTCCATAAATGCAAACAGGTTGTTGAAAACGGTCGTGAATTAAACCGAACCCAACACACTTTTATGAAAAACAGAGCTGAAGCCGCTCTGACGAGACAAGCGTTGTGCTGGTTTGAAGTTCACAAACAGGGCCTTGCTGCACAGCACAGCTGGTCTCTGCAGAAGCAAATTGTCCTTGTCCTTGGAAGAGAAAAGAGCAGATAAGCCACAAAGAGCAGCTCGTGTGGACGCTGGTGAAGGACATGAACGGAGCCAACTGAAAATGCATTCAGCCCTGATTGTGGCCAGCTTATTTTGATGGGGACTATTTACATATTCCACCTAGATCTTTAGTCTTTCTGTAGTGATTTTTTTTTAAGCCTCAGCAATTGATTCCTTATTTTGCTGCTCTGTTTGTTTTGTTTTGTTTTGTAGTAGAAAGCAAATCAAGGTATTTAATCATAGCAGTAAATTTAAAAGCAGAATGAAATTAATTGTTACACTTAGGAAGTTGTTTCAGATGTGTAGCAGGAAAATGGTATGTATTCAGCTATGTAAAGCAGGCGAGTTTGACAAACTGCTGCATTCATATGACTTGCTACCTGATTACCTATGTTAAATCTTGAATTTCAAATGTATACCGCTCAGTTTTAAGCTGCAATTCTTATAATCCTTAATGCTGCTTGCAGGCTGAGAGTGGGTCCTCTGTAGAAGTAGTAACTGTCTGACATTTGAAAGACCCCAGCAAAAATAATCTGAGAAACAATAATCAAGACAATATTGTCTTTGCTTAATTCTTTTTCCACGTCTAAAAACTTTTTCATTCACATGTTCTGCTGACTGCTGGTTTTGCTTTGTTGATGCATAATGCAAAGGACTAAGTTCTCAGAGAGGGACAACATACCTTAGCATTGACAACATCATACACAACTGCCCAATGTAAGTCACAGTCTGTACAATAGATACACTGTTCCATTAAATCACATGGAAAACAGCATTTCTGGGGGAGGCTCACCTCAGCTCCTATGTTTCAGTTTGCTGAAGAGCTTTTCAAAGGTATAACTTTGTCTGCGTTAGTTTGGAAAGATTCGCTGCTCTGAGCTCCTGCAGAAGTGCCAAGGACAGGCCAGTCCCATCGTACAAAAATACAGAGCTGGTGTTTCTCTCGAACCCTCCAGCTGACAGTGTATGTGGTGCGTTCCCTGCACTATGACAGTGCGTCAGATCCCTCCTGTGACTGAACCTTGGAGGTTGCCTCATGTCTGGAGGTGTATGGGCAGTATTGTGTCCTCCTGGGGGTGGTGTTTCATTGGAAAGAGAAAAACCTACATCAAGAGATCTCCCATCTTGCAGCTGGCAGGAAGAGTATGTGGTGAATTGTCTACTTTGGTTCTTCTTCAAAAGCATAATTTTATGAGGACTGACTTTGCCAGACATTTCACTTTTATCTCCCATCCAGTGGTGCAGTTTAAAGAGGAGTTTAAATGGGCGTAATTTGTCACTGCTGCCAAAAGGCGCAGTCCTACTGGGACATGGCTGGATGACTGCTTGTGCCTGCACAAAATGGGCAGAGGTAAAAACACAAGACACCTTTACTTTTGAAACTGGCCGTTTTGCTCAGTCTTTCACCCATTTGTCGGCTTAGATTTAGCCCATCACACATAGTAAGAGCCTCGCTATCAAGTACTTCTTGGAGCATTAGGACAGGCTTGCTCCAGGATGTGACAGAAGAAGTGACCATCGAGCCTGCCAGGAGCGAGCAGCATCTGCCCCGCTCCAGGCGCCTTCCCCCCGGGGCACAGACCTGCCCTCACGGCACCTTTCCCAACAGCGACAGCCCTGCCTGCATTATTTTAAGGGTGGGGAGAGCATTTTGGACAGAAGTTGCCAGCCGTAGACTCCATTTCAGTCGATCGTCCACAGACAGGGTGTGTGCCGTTCAAAGAGCGGCCTGAGCTTGGAGCTCAGTGTGACTATGATGGGAAATTTTCTCCAAACACCTGTGACCTGCCGGTCTGCGCTTTAGCGCTGAGTGATGCTGCCTGGCGCGCAAACCCGGAGCAACGGGGCGCCTGTCCCCCGGGAAAACGGCACCTTGTACGGCAGCATCTGGGCCGGCTACCGTGCGGGGGACAGTGGCTCCAGCAGGGAATGAGAACCCTGGCCCTCCGGAGCACAGCGCGGGGCAGCTTTTCCCTTCCCAAGGGAGCTCCTGCGCAGCCAGCGTTGTTCCGGGTGACGCAGATGAGGAAAGTGAGGACGGGGAGGAGGACGGAGTGGTTACATTGTTATTTGTTTTTAAACTCATCGCGTCTGATTTCCCATCGGTGCATCTCGGACCGCGAACGGTCCGGCCGCCGCCGCTCCCGAGCGACCGGCACCGCAGGCGCCCTGGCGCCCCCTGGCGGGGTTCGGCGGCCACGCGGGACGCGCTGCCCGAACCGGGACTCGGGGGAGTTTTCTGAAAAGATAACGCGGCATCTTTGTGCCACAGCAGGATTTTTGCTAATAACTCACAAATTATTAAAACTATACCATAAAAGTATAATTCTGTATACCCATATACAGAGGGCTTAAATCAGCTTTGTCATGTTTTAATTGCCGTTTTCTCATCTCCTCGCCAAAAAAAAAGGGTTGTGGACTAGGGACAGGAACGTAACGTGACCATTCCGTTACTCCCACAGAAGCTGACTCATCTAAAAATTACCTTTTCCACTGATGTTTTTCTTACACAACGTTTTCCATGCTACTTGCAGTTTTTACTGACATGCACCCCTGGACTCTGCACTTGGATATAAGCGGAGTCTCCAAGGAACTTATTTTGAACCTTTACGTATAGAGAGATGTCTTACATTATTGGAGCCTATTAAATCCTCATGGTCCACACAATACTGAATGTGAGAGCTTTTAAATCCACATTTCATAGAATCTCACCTGAATGTATGCAGAAGGATATTCACTTGGTTAGTTTGATGTTAAAAACATAATAAAAGCCACAAACAGCTTACCTGAGCCAAGTAATAGATGGCACAGAAATCCTTTTGTGGGGTGGAGTTATGTCATCCAAATGCCTAAAATTTCATAATAAATAAGTGTATATATTTCTCAGCATGTTTTTATTGAAAGTTTACATTTGGTAAAAAGAAAGTTAATGTCTCAAAATCAGACCTACAAAAGTTTGAGGAATAAAGTTTTCATAAACTTTTTTTATTTCTCCTACGAAAGAATGCTTGCAAATAGGTGTTAACCGTCACGATTGCTGAACACCTGCATACTGCTATTCGGTCCTCCGAAGTTGTAAAAATCATCTATCTACAAGTAGCACACTGTTTACAAATAACCAAGCTTTCCGTTGGTTTTGAAATGCAAGTGAAATGAATTTTGGTTTTCAAAACCAAAAGAGCGAAGGCACTTGTTAAATAAACCACCACCCGCTGGAGAGCGCTCCCTGGAGTTGTTTCCCGGCTCTTGTCTTGCAGGTGTCTGCGCACACTGGTGTCAACCTGCTCCAATCAGCTATGTCCTATTTCACGGAGAGAACAAACTCAAGCTTTTAACTATTAAATTCTTACAACAAGCAGGTTCTTATAATGTTATTCAAGATGAAGACCTGGATAATTTCTCAGAGTTCAGTCTGACAGACTTCATGTTGTTAGCTGGTCCCTGGTACAGGATTACTGCTTTCCCAGCCAGCCAGAGATCGTGGGGGGACAGGGATCCCAGCTTGCGCGTGTTCCGCAGCCAGAGGTCCAGAGATCCGCCAGCATTTGCACAGGACTGTGCTCCACACCCAGGAGCCTTCACCCCGCCAGGCTGCTGCAGAGCCTGGGCCGGCAGCTCCTGGGTGCAGCTCCTGGGTGCAGCTCCTGGGTGCAGCTCCTGGGTGCAGCCGCGTGCCGCCCGGGGACGCCGACCCCTCCGCCGCCCACCTGCACCGCGGCTCCACCACGGCAGCTCTGCAGAACGCCGACCCCTCCGCCGCCCACCTGCACAGGGAGGACAGGGGGGGTTTCCTAAGTAATTCACCATCACACATGGAACAGAGAATAGGTTCAAAGTGTGTGCAACGTTTTATTGAAAAAATACGAATGTTCTGTACATAAGTACAATTCAACAGGTTCGGTAAAATCTCCAGAGACTTATTGGTTAATATAGGTTGTCTTTTCTTCTTTTTCCTCTAAGGGCATAAAGCATACAACGAAGCAGCAGGTCCCCTGTACTTGTGCAAGTGCAACCCCGTGGCGGTGCGGCAGCATAGCGCCTGGCTCTGCACGCGGGACTCCAGCATGCTCAATGTACTTTGGATGGTCTGCAAGAAATTTAAAGCATGGAAGAACTGCACAGAACTGGTCCTTCAATCCACTGATGATTCAAAATTTATTGTGAGATCTCTGTTATCCTGAACAGTCTGCATCTGCGTATCCAATATTTCTGACAAATAAATACAAAAATAAATAGGGATCTGGCCTCACAGAACCTCAAGTCTCAGAAGCAACACAATTTGTAGCAAGCTACATACATAATTTCAACTATATCAACATAATTTATTTAAATCTCTATCAATAAATGTATTAAAAGTATAAATTCTTATCCAATACTGAGAGTCTAGTTCTGGAAATAAACCCAGAAAAACAGAGCTTTTTCAGTCCTCTCTTACAATTTTAGTGTAGTCTTAGAAAATGCTTTATAGCTGAACTTCAGCAGAAACTAGCTGCTATATAATGTAATTCTATTCCCCAAACCTAATATAAAAAGCTTTTTAAATCTTTTTACAGTAACTGGCTTTCATGTCCTAACTTTACATACAGTTACTAAAAATACGGCACACAGCAGTGCCAACTAAAAATAGGTTTAGTGTTAAGGTTACATGCACAAATGCTGGAGTACCAAAGCAGAAACTGAATAATGTAGCAGCTTCACAATTAACTTATGTTGCTAATTGGATGATGTAACAACACTGCAATCCCAAAGATATGTATGTTGCAAACGGAAAGACAACGAATAGGAGTGGATGAGGAGAAAGTGAGGCAAAAAACCTTTTTTTCTTCTCCATTTTAAAGTGGAATGTCTGTTATCGCCAAGAAGGTAAATGTAGACCAGCGTTAGAAGTTGTACTAAATCAGGAGTAAATTGTGATGACTTCTCGGCCACCTCCTCTAACAAGTAATACTCTCTCCAGACCCTCAGTCAAGACTTCGAGAAACTCCATGTCTGTTTTGGTCAAGTTAAGGACAAATATCGAAACCAAACGACACAGTGATTAACCTCTGTACTGGGTTTATGTGGCATGGTTTGGGTAACAAGGAGGCTGCAGAAGCATCCTCAGTGAGATGAGACATGGGGCTGCCCCACATCAGACAGAGCCACTTTCAGCCAGCTCCAAAACGAACCTGCCTCTGCCCCACACTGAGCCGGTCAGTGACGCTGGTGGCACCGGTTACCGTCACGCTCCCTCCCGCCGCTCTCCACGAACAGCGAGTGCTTTCCAGTCACCAGTGGCTCAGTCTCCCCAGGGAAGGGTGAAAGAATTCAGCATCTGCACCCATAATCTCAAGTTTACAATCCCTCCTGAGCTCTAGTAGCTGTTGTCGAAACCCCCCTGTGCTGAGAGGAATGTTTTTATCCTTTCTTCAGCCTGCAGAACGCTGTGAAACAGACGTCACTGCTTCTACTATCTAGATTCAGGAGAAAATAATCTTTCGGTCTGTGACTTGTGACAGCCAGTACCCTCCACTCAGTGGACACTCGGTCACACTACAGCCTGACACCATTTGTGGCAAAATCAATTCAGGAGCACAGAAGGAGGAAGATCTGCTACGTCCACCAGGCCTTGCCTGCAAGGATACAGTTTTCGTCACCATCAGTATTCTTTGGAGGACCAGGCATGTTGAGAAGAACAAGTCTGGCATCGTGGGATCTATTTACAATAACTTCATTTAGCTTCACTGCTGTGTGCATTCTTCGGACATTAGACTGGTTCCTGTGGAAGAAGCACATTGAGACGCACCGTTAGAAACACGCCTCTGAAAACTGAATTATTAAAAAGCGCACCTTAAGTCTCCTGAATGCCCTGTTAAGTTTCAACTCAACACACGGTAAAATTTTTCAAACTTAATGAGAAAGATACAAAAGAGATTTCACAGAGCTTTTCAGGTACTGCTGGTCCATCGGTTTTAAGATCCCTGGAGTCAAATTCTCCAGTTCACTAATACACTCTTTAAGAAGCACATTTTATAAAGATGATTTGTTGTCTTGCACCAGAAGTTAAAATGCACCTGCCCTGACTGCGGCCGTGTGCCTGCAGAGCCCGCCCTGCCGGCTCCCTCGCCACATCCCCGCGCTCCCACGGCAGCACGGACCGCGCACCGCATCGGCTCAGCACCGCGTCGGCTCAGCACCGCGCCGGGCTCAGCACCGCGCCGGGCTCTGCACCGCGCCGGGCTCAGCACCGCGCCGGGCTCAGCACCGCGCCGGGCTCTGCACCGCGCCGGGCTCAGCACCGCGTTGGGCTCAGCACCGTGCTGGCTCAGCACAGCGCCGGCTCAGCACCGCATTGGGCTCAGCACCGCGCCGGGCTCAGCACCGCGTTGGGCTCAGCACCGCGCCGGGCTCAGCACCGCGCCGGGCTCAGCACCGCGCCGGGCTCAGCACCGCGCCGGGCTCAGCACCGCGCCAGACTGGCACCATCGCGCTCAGCCCACGCTGCCCAGAGCGCGCTCGGCCTCTGGTGCTGAAGAGCAGCTGACATCTCCAGAGAAAGCCTGGTTTCCTACACCTGCGCGTGGGGCTCTTCTGCTGTACGATATGGAATTTAACCTTTCCTTCTGCTGGAAGCTGATGGGCCTCTCTGCCTGGCTATTTGCAAGAGAAACTTACAACCCCAGTAACTTTAAAATCTCAATCATGCTTTTAAATTTGAGTAGCCACTTGGTTCGAAAGTTATGGGAGAAAAGGTAGTAGATGCAGCATGATCTCATAAGCCTCTGCTCCTTAAGAATCCAGGCTAGGAGAGGTAACAGGATTAATTATTCAGAATATATCATCGCAAAGTGATATCAATTCATGCAGTAACAGAACTGGAAATTGTCCTTTGGGGAGTCTGAGCCAGGGAATGTTTCCTTCCTACAGGAAATCAACCATTACTTTGGTGATGTAAAAGGAAAAACTGTACAGAAATAGACTCAAAGGGAGAATAGTTTTGCAGCTTTTTTTTCTTCATTTTAATAAATTAAAAACAAGTACTAGTAGAAACAAATCGAATATGAATCTGTAGTTTTGTTAATTCAGCTTTAACATGTTATGAGTGAAATTCTTCAGTAACCTCGCTGCTCTTCTAAATACTTAGGTTTGCGAAGAAATATGTTATGTATGCAGAAAATAGAAGATGCAATGGTAAGAATAAGGTTTATTATACTAACAACACGATTTACACACTTTGAATTACCTCTCTGTTATTTCATGTTCCTATTTAATTTAGAGAAAGGACATCCCATCTTCACCATGTCAGCGTCAGAGAGCCAGGGACAACACAGAGGCCAGATTGTGTTTACAGGAAAGAAGAAACTAGCACCAGAAACAATATACTGTTATTACCTAGGTATAGTCTTGGAAAAGTAGGGAATACCAAACCTTTAGTTCTCAACTAAAGTGACATTTAAAATTCGCATCTCCCCAGTGATTTGAACATGTAGGCTCTAAGACTGTTTAGTGTCCAGAAACTGTCAGAAATAACATCATAACAGTGATGTGGAATGAGAGCTTCTCTAAATGAGTAATGTTTCCCATTACTTGTGTCATACTTTGCTTAAGAATACAGGTTCAGACCCATAATTGTTTCCTAGCGTGACTTAGTTCTTGTTAGTACAGCTCTTGTGTTTGTTACGTGCCATTTATGACACTTAGCCTAAGCGGCTGACCCAGCTCCCTTTAAAAACTTTGCTAAGACTGCTCAACTAACTCCTTTTCTCTTCTTCCATAATTACATATAGTTTTTCAGCTTTTAGTTGAGATAATGAAGTCTTCCCTCTCAACCATCTTAATGTACTTCTTAGTTAAATAACAAACTTACAAGTTTCCCCACTCTCTGAAAGCATGGAAGAAGAAAAAGTACAGGAAGTTAACACCAAATTCAGCAGAATTTCTATAGTATATAAACTATGTATGATGCATCCTAAACCAGATTTGAATTCTTGCTGATTTATTAGGAAGAAAAATCTAGAACTTTGCCAAGTATGCCAAGCTGAGCGAGTGAGCTCTTCATGTAAGATGTAGGACATCAGAGGTCACAGGAGACCACAAAGCCACAAGCTGACCTCTACTTCTAGCTATTCAAGGCGCACACATCAGGTAATACTAAGGCTGTTAGTACATGTCAGTCTGTCTTAGAGGGTTTTATCAGACAAATATTCTATTCACAGTCATTCATCACCATCTCCACAGCTTCCTCCTTGCTGTGTTAAACATCCCCGCTACACATTAGATCAGTGAAATTCTCAGTCTGGGTTTTAATTGTGTGTTTTGTTGAGATATTTGGAAGACAGGAGGAAAATTCTAATAGGATTTAACAGCTCCAACTTAGAATTTGGTTATACCAAGTAAAATATTGCAGGATGTGTGCCACATTTGATTGGTTCGAGATTCCTCAGGAGGCTGACTGCTGTGTCTTCAGTAGGCAGCTCTCAATGTTTATTGCACAAGTCTAAATCGAGGATTAGGAGACAAAACCACAGCACATCTGGTTTCAGGAGGTGCAAGCTGTTGGCTCTGACAAGACTCACGGCTTAATTGTGATGAGATCTCTAAAGCTTCCCACAGCGCTGCCTCGGTTCCGCTTCTCAGCGTCGCATTTCTCCTTTGTCCAGGTCATCTGGATGTTCTCAGGAACGGTGTCGGTCTCATCTTCTTCATCTGAGTAGAGGCTCTCCAGACGTGCTATTGAGTGTCTGTCCTTCACCAGCTGCGCCTGGAGGGCACGGGAACAACATGGTGAACTCAGAGATGCTATTTTAGATTCTCTGGCTCTGTTTAAGCAATGTAAGAGTGTTTGCTCCATTGTATCCTTTATTTTGTACAGTCAATATAGCATTTAGGACAGCCCTAGCCAATAATCTTACATACCAAATTGACTTTAAAAAGAGTCTCTCACATCATGACATGGTCTGAAACAATGGACGAGTCTGACTCAAGATTGACAACAAAAATAAATTGGACAAACACATGCCGAAAAATTAGATCATCTGCACCCTTCATAGCTACACGTCGTAACAGTCCAAAACGGAACCAAATCTTCAGTAGGAAAACAGGATAAATTGCGACAAACCCCAGACATCCCATATAAAGGAAAAACAAGGTCAAGAATGGGATGAGACTTACATCCTTAAGTCACTGAGTATCATTTATATTGCACATGGGAACACAAAAATCGTTTCTACAGCATATGTGCCACTATTTTTTTTTCCCAAACCAAATGATTTCTAACATGCTTTTGCAAGGACAGCAAGGCTATTCAATGACTACAGGAAATTTGGGGAAACAAAAAAGCCACACTAAAAGTATTTCCTTAAATCCTTAGAACACAGGAGTTAAATTTAAGCAGCAGCTATATAAAATGTTACCGGGAAGGCACTTTGTGTCATCCACCTCAGCAGCCCATAATAATCAACCAGAAATTACATACCTCCCTTTCCCTCTCTGTTTTTGTCAGCCTCATTTGCCTCAGCATCTGAGATCTCTGCTCCATCATAAGAGTTCTCTCGTAAGTATATGCTGAAATATCACTATTGTGCTGCAGAAATAAGAAAAATACTGTGCTTGTAATCAAGTTATAACCAAACACCACCGCTTGCAGCGTAAAGCGAAGACTGGGCTCAAATCCCTTACCATTTCTACCACTTCTACCTCTGCCTCTATTCGGAGCTGATAGAGGAAAGTAGCCAAGTCCTTCTTCATCTGGATGCTGTTATCGTCCATCTGAGCTACAGTAAAAATCCTCATTTTGCATTTTCTCCAAACCTGGTGAGGGAACGCAAACTCTCAGTGTTTGAACCAATACATTTTGCTCTAGGAAACAGAATCTTATCAATATATCCACTTGTGTTTATCAATACAGGCTCTGCTACTGGACGTCGTTTCTTTAACTAGTGGACACAGAAGCTGGGGGACAAACATTCTTTTGCTAGCTCCTTACTTTGTGCTGTTTGAGAAGAAAAGGAAGCAACATCAACATGCCTCCATCGTGTACAATCCACCAGACGTCAATGTTGCCTTCATTGTAACGCTCATGGTTGCTGGGGTAGAAAGACACGTTTTTGGGAACCAGCAGAGCCAGGTGGGCTGCGGTTGTGCAGCGAACGGTACCTGCCCCAAGGGAAGAACACACCGTTACTTCCAACTGTGCAACAGCCATCTATTGTTTTAAATTTTTTTTAAAGTACGTACAGCAACGCTTGTATAGACAGGTCAGACACAATGAACAGGAACATGAGCACTATTTCATGTTTCAAATACAAGCGTCCATCTTCAAAGCTAAGTATGAGGAGAAGGCATCTGCTCTGTTCTAACTTGACTATATTAAGTAACTGGACCACAGGGGAAGGAGAGGGATAGAGCAGAGCGTTAGCTCCAATAGTGAAAGGAGACAGGTAGGTTATGGCCAGTGAACAGACAGATTATCTAGCAAAGCAATTACAGTTTGCCATAAAAACAGTATCTCTCAAGTCTGTAACTTTTTTAAGCATCCATTAGACAGAGGAATATTAGCTGCTAGATTTATCTTTGAAGATCTTTCATAAGTTTTTTATATACAATAAGTGATATTTCAAACACGTGGCATTTTTTGTGAGAATTTATCTACTTCACAATTAATACTAGAAAAAAACAGACTAAAAACCAAAATCAGTTTCACAAGGATTCTGTTAAAATCCCCTGTATGCACCATGTGTGTAATAAACATCTGTCTGACCACGCAGAACCTTCAAAGCTCACCTATAAATGTCTTCCAGGACCTCGGGTCTTCGCTCTGTCTCCAGCCGTACGGCCATCCCAGAACCACAGTGTTATGTTTCATGCCACCGAGTCCACAGGACTGGATCAAGTGGGCAATTCCTTCTCGAACTTTATTAGCTACAACTACTTGACAAAATCCTTTCACCTTCTCGATGTCCATCATATTCTTAATAGTCTGCAAGACAGACAAGGAGAAACCTCACAAACAGAGCAACTTTAACTATTTCTCTATCGTGTGATTACAGTGTAAATTCCCAGTTCACCCATCTGCAACACATTCCAAAGCAAAGTTCTGCTCATCCACTTTCCTCAGTAAGACAGAAAACACCCACTGACTGTGAATAATACTTGTTTAAAACACACATAGTTCCCTTCCAAACAGAATTATTTCTAACAGATTAAGATAAGGGCTTTTTTGCTTGTGCTACAATCTCTTATTCACAGCAGTAGTTAGTGATATCTGTTACTATCTAACTTTCCATTTTCTAGTCCTCAAACACTCACCTTTTTAAACCCAAGGTTAATAACTTCATTCAGATTTCCAGTTTCAGAGTTCTATGTAACATGCTGTGTTATTACATGCAGTTTACAAACATAAACACCAACTCCCCCCACCTTTCAAGAATACCACACCCTTTATTTGTTTAAAAACCAGGCAAACGTGATCAACACGCAGGCCCATGAATTCGTTTTCCCTTTGTAACAGTTTTCCTGTATAAAAAGCCTCTAGGGATGAAAACAGTGATGTGCTGCTACTACACGGATGTAAACAGGGCTGTGATGTCGTGTTTACACAGTGAGGAAGATTAAATGATTTCTTAACAAAGTTTCAGGGCCACCTTTCAATGCTTTTCGTAATAAGTTTATCACCACACCAAAAGACACATAAGATTTGCTACATTTACAGTAACTGTCAGCTATTGAAATGTTTCTTGGTATGCTGCTCAGAAAACTAAATAGTCCTCTTCCCTCCATTAATCAGCATACATAAACATCCTGGTAATTATTTCTTAAAAAAGAAGACAGTTTTACACAAGTTGCAACCGCTGATCTTATTACATTCCCAAAGCCGCCACTGGCGGCTGAAACATGTTCACAAGCCCTTCGCTGAGCTACCACCGCTCAGCCGGCTCTGTGTCTCCCAGCAGCGTTACTGATGCGCTTCTTACCCATGGGTGACTATGAAACTTTTAAGCTATTTGCCCACTCGCCCCGTTTTACTTCAGGAATTTGTTTAAGGCACTGACTTGTTCAGCAGCCTGGGCTTCTCCGTAAGTTTCCAAGAAATTCCCTTGGATCACTGATCCTATGATAGTCAAACCTTTGCCAGCTTTCAGCTGAGATGCAAATGTTAACAATCTAGGGTATTTCACATGCAAATCTTCATCAAGTTTCAGAAGCACCAGCAACTGAGGCCTGGAAAAAAATCAAAAACGAAATGTATTTTTTACTAAGGCTTTAACAAAAACACTTCCGAAAAAAGCTGCCTCTCTCATCACTTTAATTGTGCTTGAATATTAACTCTGATACAGCACATTCTTTCTGTTTCTCACACTTTAGAGGGGTTTTAATTAATATTTTATTTCTCTTGATTAAAAGCAGATTTGAAGCACTGAGGGAATTCCTCTGCTGCACTGTTTTGACAAACAAAACCCGTTCATGTACTTAGTTTAAGAGGCTTGCATTACTGTTTTATTTATGCGATTGATTTTCACGGCTCTGTAAAGTACTACTGGAGCACACTGTTGACACTGTAAGGCTGTCCTTCAGACCTACCTGCAAACTTGTGCCAAGCAGCTGGGAAACAAGAGTATTTTCATCTAAACGCAGATCCCACCTGCTTTCTTTCCCTTAAGGTATTGTTGCATATGGAGTTATTTTCTCTCTTAAGCTATGGCTGAGCAAGTATACAAAGATGTATAAAATTCTCCTCTTTGGTAGATTCTTGGTCCTCTTGTTCAGAGCCTAAGCGCTATGCAATGCATAACTGAGAGTTCGTAATCTGTCTTTAACACACAAAGCCAGAGGGTGAAATGCTTTCCACTGTTCCAGTTTTCAATCCTAGAATGACAGCAGTGACTGCTTTGTGCCCCCAGTGCAAATTACCACGGGCTGCTGGACCTGTGTCCTGAGGCCTCCACTGCTCCCCCAGGCTTCACTTCTGAACTCACCAACTTCAGAGGTCAATTAAAGACCCAAAGGACACAGAAGCTCTGCCCATATGGGGCCCACACAGGAGGGCCTGGGCAGCGACAGGGCAGCTTACCACAGACTCAGCACCTTTTTTTTTTTCCCTTCAGTATTCTGGGCATTTAAATTCATTCACACAGCCCAAAAGCTTCTTGTTTGAAGTCCAGTTTAATTCCGTAAGTATGTAGATAATCATGACAGTGCATTTAGTTAGTTCGGGGTGAGTACCTCCAGTTCTTGGTGTGCGGAGGCCCCTCCTCCAGTCTCAGCAGGGCGTATCTCGCTGCGCTGAGGGAAAGGCCCCGGATACCATCACCCCATTCCTTCTCCGCACTGTGAAGAACACATAATTCAGCCAACGTATGGTTTCATGAACATCTACCTGCACACTTACAGTTACACTACAGAGATTATCATTCCCTTATAAGGAGTTTAATAATGTGATCCACAGCATGCACTGCATGTACATTTATCATTTGTACATGTATGTCTGCAGTACTTACACGTATTGCATGAGAGAAATGCAATGTTTTAGTCAAATACATAACCGTGTGGTACCACAACACATTCTGTGTTTAATTTGTAACCAACAATCCACTACAGAGAATGCTTCCCAAGCACAAACAGGCATTTCAGTACCCATTTTGCTAAAAATTAAGTTATACAGCCTTACTACATCCTGACTCCATCAGGTATTAACCATCTCAGGCAACCGAAGCTGCAGATTCAGCTTTTCAAGGACTGTTCTAGACAGACTTTTGCACCAGGTACACTGGAATAAGAAGGCTGCCCTCAGGTGTTCTGGCCCTGAAGTAATTACGTGTGAGAGACAGCAGAAGGGTAGATCCCAACCAGGGTTTCTGCTTCCTGTGACTCTCAAGTGTTACCAAACGCCTCTAGAGGCTTAACAACAAAGCACTTCAGGGGCTTTTGCGTAGCACTGACACAGTAAAACAATGGAAAAAATAAGGGAAACCCTGTAAGTCGTATCTCTGCACAGTTCCTTCTCCAAATGTGAAGGCCAGAGATAATTCATCAAAACTAGACCCAATCTCCTTCCTACCTTTTCCTATCTAGTGAATACTTACCCTTGGTATTCAATGTACTTGTAAATCATGCCTGCAATAAGCATAGCTACCAAAGCGTAGTACCAAGATGAAATGAACATCAGTGCCAGGCAAATACTCATGCCTAAAAATGAGAGGGCCCTAAGACAAAAAGAAAATATATTAGTGAATAGTGGGGTAGAAAAAAGCTGAAACACAAGTCAATTATTCTCTTGCTCTTTTTTCTTTAAATTGTCTATTCTGACCTGACAGTGAAAGTAAAGCTTCCCGTGAATCTCCCTAATCCGAACAGTTTTAGCATCCTGTTGTTGAAATGCAACTCTGATGCCATTAACTATCTGGGTCTCACGCACAACAAATATTACATCCAAGTACTCTTGTCTAGGCCTGATATCCAGAGGAAAGAGAGGTGCCCACGACCCTCATGGAAGGAGCGATTCCAAACCCCACACCGCAGTGCACAGCCCAGGCACCGAGTGTTCTTTTGCTTACCAGTGATAGTATTTAAATCGGGGCCGCCAGTTGGGAGTTCTAAGAAGTGTCTGCACAGCACACGCGAGATTAACGAAGAGGTAACACATCAGGAAAAACCTGCAAAGAAAAAAGTGAAAAGCCCTTCAGCTCACGCAGAGATCCTGGCATATATTATAATCACATTCATGATTTACAGTCAAAATATGGCTGCCCTGTCATGTGTGACCATTCCTCTGATTTTTATTAGCTCAACTATCAGTAAAAAGTAGTTAGAACAGTTTTTTAGTTGAATCAAGTTAGATCTATATTAATTCTGGGATAACAATAACATTTCCCTAAAGAAAATAACAATCTAGCTATAGTAAAAAGATGTTTATTCAGAGCATATTCCAGACTAGAAACAAACAGACTTACACGTAGAGCCTCATGTCAGATAATTCATAGAAATAACAGAAGTGGAACTCAGACTCCAATAATTCTCTTTACTCGTTTAAGATATGGTTCTAGAAGGCCATCCAATTAACAAAACTCATTAGACTGTCAGTCTTCCCCAGCTGGCCCCTCCCCACCCTTTTTTGTTTTTTAACAGCAGCCACCCCGTTTCTTACATGGAGAGAATTGGGGCCACCATGTCAAGGGAAGCAATAAGGATTCCCAGCTCGGCAATTAATGCTGTTAACAGAAGAGCCCATGTCGGTTCACCATTCGCTTTTCCGTGACCAAAAATCTGAAGAAACAGAAATATTAAGTGTATCTTCCAAACATTTCGTAAGGTTATAATGAAAAAAAAACCACCCACATTTAAAAAAAACCCAGTTATTTTCTTACATACTTTTTTCTCTAGAGCAAGGAGTCAAATTATTCTAACGGCTTTCTGCGCTTCACTGAATTAAATGTTAGACTTCTTCATAAAATTATCATATACGTCTATTCAAACTCCTTTAAAGTTATTCCTAGTTTCTAACAAAAGAAAATAAAGCATTAAAATAAAAAATATTGACTTCACTGGAATGCTGGACAAACCAGGGAACACCAGTTTAATTTCCGAGAGCTCAGCGTCAGGGCTGGTCAGTGGCTGTGCGCAGAGCGCTCGGCACGCACCCAGAGGAAGGGGATGATGTTGTCCTTGGCGATGGCCTGCAGCAGCCGCGGCGCCCCGGTCAGGCTCTGCAGCCCGGCCCCGCACGTCGAGAAGAAGGACCCCACCACGATGACCCACGGCGAGGGCCACGACAGGGTGCCCACCACCAGGTTCTTGTTCACCGCGTCGCCGTACCTGCGGAGAGGGACACCCAGACGGTCACGTTCAGAGCAGTGTTCTACACTCACCTTTGTTCTTTTGGGTCCATTTTAAGACATCATTTAAATATTACTAAATATTACATATTGTCTTTATTAGGAAAGATAAAAAGTAGTAAGCAACCCGAGTTACTTTTGATACACAGGAAGTGTCTGCAACCTGATTTCAACAATTCAAAAACTTTCTTCTGCCTATGTATCGTAAGATTTACATTATTATCACAACATTATTTTCTATTTTCACCTAGAAAGATGCAGTTCTTAACAAGAACTTAAGTTTAATGTTTAAAAGTCCCAACACAATCCAGTATCAGACCTCCCTACAAAAGACTGGAGGGTTTATTTGGTTGGTTGGTTGGTTTGGTTGTGGCTTTTTTTCTCAGACAATTATACTCACAAGCGCTTCATTGCTTATGCCCTGGCAAGAGTCCATCAATGTGAGGGAAGCTGTCAGAGAAAGCACTTGTAGACTCTAGTACTGGGAACACTGTTATCTGGTTTACAGTCAGAAATGTCTGATAACTAATAATCCCAGGGCAGAGATAACCACACACCCAACTTTATCCAATTACGGATAGCTGGTTGCATTTCTTAGTTTGGCTTCTATGCAAGAAAATAATCACAAATGCTATGAGGAAATACTTCATCCTATGAATACCAGCTATGAATACAGCGTATGCAGATAGAGATGTGTGTTACCTGCCTGTCTGGCACGTGTCAGGGGGAGCACATTACACTAGTTGTTGGCTTGGTGGGCCGTGGTCAGCAAGCACAAGAAAGAGCAGCTTCGCAAGCTTTGCTGACGCACGGCACGCTGAAACCGCTCGGCTGCTCGGCTGGCTCTGCTGGCGCCACCGTGCCGGCACAGAGAGCAGCAGCAGCGCCTCGGGCGGCGGGGAAGCCAGACAACAGTTCGCAAAGAGTAATTTTGCCAAACTCAGTAATTAACAAAAACAGGACAATGAATGAGGGGAAAAAAAAAAAAAAAAATCAAGGTTCATCTGGACAAGAACAAAAGAAAAACAACAGCTCGTTGTTGTTGTTTTGTATCTTGGTTCTCTAGGGAAGAGAGAAATCAGAAATCTGTGATGTACTGTTAGGGTCCTGGTCTCTGAATGAGTGCCCCTGGAAACTGAAAAGGGCGCGCTGACACACAGCAAAACAGCTTTGGGCAGGTGGAGGAAGGAACTAAGACACAGGATGGAAAATCTGTATCGAATCGAATACAAGAAGAGTCTCAAAAAGTTGTTGAGAGTTTACATTCAAATATGGTTTAAAAGGTGACCAGAAGTAAAATTAAAAAAACATAACAATAAGTGGGGGAGGGGGCCAGCATGAGATGGGAAAGAACACAACTTCCCTGCAGAAGAGAGCACTGAAACGGTAACACTTACTTGTCTCTCAGGACTACACCTTCTATGCAGGCTCCAAATAACAATACACAGCTGAAGTCTGGAGTACAGGGTGTGCTAAGGAAGTAACATTTATTTAGACATGGCAGATGAACGCAATTGTAGAAAGTGTTGTGGAAAGTCCAACAAGTGTCTCTGTTCTACAGCATCTGCACTGCAGCATCTCCACAGGCACAGGGCAAGGCTGGTGGGTACATTACGGTCTCGCTGCTCATGTATACCTTCTAACACTGAATGATAAAGTTACTATTCTAAGTTTCAATTTTTTAAAAAGTTTAAAATATTATCATAAAGAAGATATCTTCAGATACAAGAAGAAAGAAAAGAATGATCTTTCAATATCAGTTTCTGTTCTATACTAGCAAATTAAATTGATGTTTACATATAAAATTACTTGAATATTTGGTTTCTTATTAAACTGTACTGCTACTGCATTGGGGAGTACAAAATACTTCAGGTTTTTTTGATCCAGCCTTACAGTAAAGTTTTTGATCTTGTGCTTTAAGTTTATATGAATGGTTAAATCCTGAACTCTACCCCCGAAATGCAGTTGTAAAATACAAAGAGTAACAAACATTGATCACTCCTAAAAATCAGGGTGGAAGCCTTCCACTGGTGGCGTGTTAATGTCTACACGCGGAGTTACCCACCACAAAGTGAGTTTTGATCTGCAAGTATTTTAACACCAGCGCTGGGGCTGTGTCTGTGACCTGGTCTAAGGCTTGTTAAATTCCTAGGAAATGCAGACTCCTTGGAACAGGGACGGTTCCCAAAAAACATCTGCAGAGGCTGCACTCCCAGGGGCTGGGCCCCTGACTTACCGCTCGGCAAGCTGTGCCAACAGCCAGGTTCCCATCAGCAGGATCCCAGGAGAGTCACCGCCTTGGCCAGCTGCCCTTGGACTGGGACTTTTCCAGAAAGCTCTTACAATCCATTTTGGAAGTCCTTGCTCATATTAATTGCTTTTTGCCTTTTTTTTTAACCTCCTATGTTGACAAATTGTAGTTTAAGACACCAACATCTAGAGGAAGCTGAAAGAGCTTGGCTTCATCTTTTCTCTATGAGGAGAGATTAAGACGGTCTTTCCTAAGCAAAGCTCCTGTGGTCCTAAGCCCTGAAGAGGTCAACCACGTACAAAACTTGACAACTTCAACTGGGAAAAGGGTTGTTCCTCTGAACACACACTCAGCACCCACAACTCTGGTACGAGGAACATGCTCATATTCTGAAAGTTAAGTACTCCGGGCCCAGGGGGAACAGGCAGGAAACAGCGAGTCTCTCACAGCTACGAGGAGCTCGGGACCCAGCACGGCGCTCGTGACGCTTCCAGCGTGCCCGCCGGGACGTGCGGGCGATCGCGGAGCAGCACTCGATCAGATGGCTGTGCTAAAAACCAAAGCGGTGGGGAAAAGCCCTGTAAACTGATGTAAGAGCATCTCGGCTCACTGACTCCAAAATAACTACATAAATTCATTGGTACCAGCGAGCAGCTGCCTTTATGGCTTTACATATGAACCTTCCCTGCCCCAACCCCAGAAAAACCAAAACCAACACACTTGGGGAACATCTAATCTAATTTCTAACTTCAGTTTATCTTGCCCTAAAATGTTCAAGAAAGCATATACTCCTCAATGTCACACAAAGGCTTGTTTTCTAAGGAACTGAAATTTATGATCTCTCCCATTTAAAGCCTTCCCTCATCTTAATAATCCACTGCACACTAAGAAAAAAATATATATGTACCTGTATTCCACCAGTGTGAAAAGCTATAGATGACTATGTAGCAAAGAAAAACAACAGAAATGCAAAAGAAAACAAAAAACCCAACACAGAAAGGGAGATGGAAAACAACAGGATAATAATTCTGATGCTTTCAGCGCAAGGACTCTGGTGTTTTTGACTGACCAGTCATACTCACATTGGTATTTCAGTCACCCGAAGGCAGTTCCACAAACCAGGTAACGTGGTCATTCATCTGAGTCACAACGTGCCAGGACTCTACTCATTTTAAAAGGATACAGACTAGCGATGTGGTGACAATGGCAAGAATTGTCCCAACAGGAATGGATTTCTGTGCATCTTTGAGGTCCCCTGATCTGTTTGAACCAGCCATGATACCTGAAAATACATTTGGACATAAGATCAAGGGAGAGAAGAAACCTCAGAGGCCCAGGATGCCCTCTTGTCCCTTTTGTCCCAGAGTTCTCACCAGTCACTGAAGGAAAGAAGATGCCAACCAGTACCATGAATGAAGTAGCTATATCTGAAAGCACATACAGATGAAGGTTGTTCTTCTGGCCTGCTACATCAACAGACGGGTGATGTGCTTTCTCCAGTATCTCTCCTTTCTCCAAATAATTGCTCCATAAGTTGTCTTCAATGTTATTATCACACCACAGAAAAGAAAAGCATGTTTCAGTTCAATCCTGTTGTCATTATAATGGGTCTACAACTGAATTCATGCAATTCAGTGATCAACACAAATTAAGGCATATACAAGTTACATGAAAGAAAATTAGTATTGCATGCCTTCAAGGGAACCTGTAACAAAACCAATAAATATGTATGAGCAGTCTACAGAAGTCCAGGCCCATTTTATCCTTTTGTATTACTAAATGTAACATGAACTTCACACCTATTTTAACCTCAAGAAATACATTTAATATCTTTAATGAATGACCATGCCCACTCACGATAGCTCAGAGAAACCAAAGCAACAATATTGACCAGCTTTCTAAATATAAATGGATTTGTTACTCAGACAGTGTAAAAATTACAAAATTGTATCGGTGACATTTAAATTTCGCTAACAAGCACTGAGTCCATTCTAGAAACCAGACTACTGGCTTCTGTGAAAACGGGAACCTGTTCTCTGGAGTCTGGTTCAACAGTGAACACTTCTCAATTATATTATAATTATATTATAATCAGGAGCAGGCAAAGGACGAGGTATGTGATTTTTATACAAGGACTCTCATATTTCAGGACATAATCTTAACCTGTCTAAAATGGAGAGTCCTAGCTACAGAGAGTTCTGAAAAACTTCAAACAACTTGCTCATGTTAGCAGACTTTCTGCTGAAATTATCAGACGAACAAGGCAAATTTAATCACTTTTAGAGCAGACCAGTACTGTATCAGGAGAAAAGTGCCATCTACTCTTTCTCAAGATTATAAGGCTTGGTTTTCTTTACTGAAGATAATTTTCTTCGCTGTAATTACATTTCTTCAGTCCCTCTTCCTTAAGCAGCAGGGAACAGTTCAACCCCTTTTTGCTCAGCATGCCTCAATAACCTGCCATACCTTTTAAAATCCCGCTGGCAGCCCCTGGAATTCCTGCTATCTCAGAGACATTGTTCATTAGGAAATAGTCATCACAGTTCTCCGTGGTTAAGTTTTTAGTGTGGCAGAAGAGCTCCCAAAGCTTAGAGGCCACAGTAATGTTATCCTTGACTATGGTTTTGGCACAAACATCAAACTGATCTCTTGACAAAGTCCTGTTGCCCAACATGCAAATCCTGGAAGGGAAACATGAAAACCAGTGTTATTACCTGGTACCGGGAAGAGGAAATCCACCCTTCCCATCACTCTTCTTTCACATCATGGGAACGTGAACTGGCTCTGGTCTGCTACGTTATTTCTCAGCTTGAAAAGCTGGTGGTAACAGGACAAAGACTCTGTTTCCTTCGAGGGTCAGAAGTACAAAGCTACTTCTCCAACAATTTTGAGAGAGGTATAAAAAGCTGCACTAGTGTGATTTATTGAATTTGGTAAATTTACCTTAAACAATGAAAGGGAAAGATTAGGCAACATTTTTGTTTTCATTTAAACAGAACTACTGGAGTGGAAGAGATCTGAAGAATACTAGCATTCAGAGTGCTAGATCTTTCGAATAGCTAAAGATACGTGGAACTGCATTATCCCAGTTCCTGCCCAGTAGCACTCCAGTGACCCCTGACAGTGTCGTTTAAGAATCAGGAACGTACATTTCAATCACAATGAGCAACGATTCTTCTTGTCAAAGGTACAATGCATAATTGCTGAAATCCCCCAGTGCCCGTTGCATTTCACCTAACCACAAATATGGTTTATTCCAGTACTGACAATTTTTAACCCACTCGTCCAAAGATGGTTCCACAAGATACGATGATACAACATAACAGCTTTCTGCCACTAAATTTTCATTAAGCTTCTCTTCCCGATGCCAGAAAACAAACAAACAAACAAGTTTTGTTTCTTCCATTTTAGTAAGTTTAATTCTTTCACAGGTCTCATCAAGTACCAGAGCCAGGAAAACTGAAGATACGGGGCCACTGCTGTCAGGTTTGCAAGCCTGTGAACTGTAACTTCAGAGAGGCCTTCCCCTCCGGAATTAAAAATCAATACAGCATCCGGTTACTCCAGCAGAAGAAAATCCAATACAGCCCAAGGGAAAAAGGAGAACATTCAAGAACAATCCAAGAGATAATAAGGGGGATGTAGAGACACTGCTTTATTTTTACTGCTGTAAACCTGCCACTGTTGTAAAACATTATAATCACTGGGCCCTAAATATCTAAAGGGAGCACTTGAGGGTTGCAAGGACTCAGTTATGGTCACGACATTTTAAGATGAGAATAATTATGCAGGCTCAACTCCTCTATTTCCATTCCATTCATCTCTCGTCAGCAGTATCAGGAAATACTGTTTGCATTTCTGGTAAAGCACACGTATCCACATTATTGCTGCTCCTGCTCCAAGTTTAAAAACCACATGCCATGTTTAACCGCCAACCCAGCAAGGAACAGGTGTGCTGTGTCCAGAGCAGGGCTGCCCGTGCGGCAGAGCAATCCGCTCCCAGCCCAGGGGCGCTTTTGCAGGAGCCTCAGCACAGCCCCACCACCACACCTCCCGCATTCCTCAGGGATGTTCTGCCCCTTAGCAAGCAGCTGCATCACGCAACCGCACTTTCCAGCCACGAAGGCAAAACATCATGTCTGACTGGCCTGCGAAAAATGGACCTGCCGAGCTGCCTCCTGCTGAGAAAGACGGCCATCAATGGCCCAGAACTCCTGCCAAGATTCACGTCGGCAGCCGTGGGCTATGACACCGGATTGTCTTTAGAGGAGGCAGAGAAACGTCAGCCTCCATCAACCTGTGTACTCACCACGAGACTTCATTCTACCGAAACAGGTAGAGAACGCAATAATGCATTCATTTTAGCGTAAGAAATGCGTATGCCACCAACTCTGCATGCAGAAGACTATCACTGTCACTATGTACAGCTGAAAAAGCTAAATTCACAAAAAAGGTACCTTTGGCAATGTACAAAGCACAAGTTCTAAGTAACTTCCATTGAACCTCATCTTCCAGACCTGTAGGCAAAGTTACACCCCATTGAGAAATATTACTCACGGAAATTCAGGTGGATCAAAGATGGACTTGATAGCTCCCGCATAAATGGACAGGATGGATATTACTACACAGGCCAAGAAGAGGGAAGCAAATTTGTTAACATATTTCACGCCTACAAAGACCACCACTGCCATTAGGATGAGGAATACAGTTCCATACACCCTCATGTTGTTCAGCATAGCACTGGACACATCGTGGGCACCAGAAGGATGAAAAATCGCTGCTTGTGGCACAATATATGTCTGAAATGAGAAGAAAGCAAGCTGAAGGAAGGCAGGAACAGAACTCTGCCCATTTACTGTAGTGATCTTGTACCTATGCTAGAAATGTACATCAATTTCCAATTTGCAACCTGTCCTTCACCACAAATCCTCAGTTTATTGGAAAAGGCAAGGGCTAACAGCCCAGGCTATTTCAGCAGTACAACTGAGGCAACTCTATCAATGACACACACATATCACTGATACGGTCGTACTTCCACCTGTGTTTTCAGGAGACCTTCCGTTCTGGATACCTGTGGAGTGTGCAGCTTCCAAAGGGAAGCACTAGTGGTACGGAATTGGACACCAAGAAAATTAACTTCTGGTCTCTACCTGCAAATGTGTGTATGAATAGGGGACAAGAATACTGCAGCATTTTCTATGTGCTGTTTGTCTTAAAAGCAGGACTACTCTGGTACTACTCACCAATAAAATCTCAATGGCACCAAGGATATACATTGCTCCTGCAAACGTCGTTCCCAAATAAAAGCACAGCCCTACAGCTCCACCAAACTCTGGGCCTAATGACCTGGATATCATGAAATAGGAGCCACCAGCTATGAAACAAGAAAAGTGAGAGTACAATTACAATTTATTCATTCTTATAAACTGTAAAATATTCACAACAAGAACACAACAAAATTATAGACTGTGTATCTGCTTTCTGATACACAGGGGGTTCAATTGAGGTATCTTTTTGTTAGCATAGAGGTAACTAAAAACCAAATGAATTAATCTTTAGCCTAACTAATATCTACTATTTCTTCATAGTATCAATTCAGGCTTTGTATCCCAGCTTGAACAAACTTCTCTGGAATAAAACCACATTAACAGCTTACAGCAACTCCAAAAAACAAACCAAAGCAACCAACCAGCAGCAAAAAACCCAAAACAACAACAACAACAAAATAAACGCAAAACCCACACAAATGAAAAGTTTGCTAACCACACTTACCTGGAACAACACCATTTGTGGCAATAGCACTCATTGATATGGTTGTCAGCATAGTCTGGGAAAAACAAGGAAAAGCAAGCAATTGTGTCAACCACGTTTTGTAAAACACCACTTATTTCTTGATAGAGCAAAGCTGCCGCTGCATGTAGGATAAAATATTTCTATTTATTCTGCCTTCACTATCTGAAGGAAAACAAGGGCAGCAGGAACCGAACCGCCAGGTTGTGCGAGCTCTGCGTGAGCCGAGCGGCGCTGCACCGCGCCACGCACCGCGCCACGCCACGCACCGCGCCGCGCACCGCGCCGCGCCACGCACCGCGCCACGCACGGGGCGGGAGCATGCGGGTCCCCCCACCGCAGCGCTGAAACCCCAACGAGAGCCAGGGACCGGGACCGGCACAGGAACCGGCTCTTTGCTGCACAAACACCACCTTGAGGACCGTGTCTACACTAGACACACGTTGCCAGTTTAGAAACACTAGGGGCGAAACAAAACAAATCACATGGCTACAAACACAGCAGAAGGGTTTGGCATTAATCTGGCTTTTCTTCACACATACAGCTACAATGCAGCCTCTCCAACTTTCTCAATAGTTTCAGAGGTTACGTCACATGCATTATTTTACCTATATACTTACGCAACAGCAGCAAAGTAAAACAATCAGGAAGGACTGCAGAACTCCAGCCATTCCGACCATCCAAGTCAGCCGAAGGAAGAGAATCACCCCGAAGATATTCTGCATGCATGGTAAATACACCCCCATCAGGGTGCCCATGCTGGGTGACTGAAAAACAAGTTAACTGGCATTCATTAACTGGAATTGTTCAAAGCACAGATAACAAAAACATTCTACAACTTCAGTTTTTCAAATGGTAGAAATTTGGGAAACATAATGTAGACACACAAACACTAGTGCGCTGGACTTCCAGAAAACACGAAGCAAACTCCTAACACCAAACCCACGAATTTCTGAACAAAATCCTGTCCCATCTTCACATTTGAAGTAATTCTACTCAGCATTTAACACCAATTACTAACAACAGAATGCACATGTACTGGTTTTATTGGAGGACCACAGAGCTTCCAGTATGAAACCTGCTGAGAGCTGCAAACCTCAAGTACTGCAGATCCTACCCTGCTCCCCAAAGTTCACAAACTGTTTCATGGGAAACATACTTCTGTGATGTTACAGCTAGAGGAGATCTGGACACAATCTGGAGACACGCAAAATGAATTTTCTTCCATTTCATATATTCCATGTAAAACTAACTATTCTACCTTTCTTGTGTTTAGCATTAGCACCAGACACTTTTGACGGCGATTGAGAAAATACAAGTTAGTGACGTGACTTCACAGGAACTGCACACGACTGGCATCCAACACCACATCTTATAGATTTCCCCTTGGCCCAAATCATTATCGTCAGAGGACAGCCAGATCTGTAACGACGGAATCAAAACGCCACGGAGAAGGGGCCATGTCAAGGAATACAAAAGCGACCCCCGCGCGGGCACAGCGGGGCCGGGCACAGCCGGGACGGGCACAGCCGGGACGGGCACAGCGGGGACGGGCACAGCGGGGCCGGGCACAGCCGGGACGGGCACAGCGGGGCCGGGCACAGCGGGGCCGGGCACAGCCGGGACGGGCACAGCCGGGACGGGCACAGCGGGGACGGGCACAGCGGGGACGGGCACAGCGGGGACGGGCACAGCGGGGACGGGCACAGCCGGGCCGGGCACAGCGGGGCCGGGCACAGCGGGGCCGGGCACAGCCGGGACGGGCACAACCGGGACGGGCACAGCCGGGACGGGCCGGGCACAGCGGGGACGGGCACAGCGGGGACGGGCACAGCGGGGACGGGCACAGCGGGGACGGGCACAGCCGGGACGGGCCGGGCACAGCGGGGACGGGCACAGCGGGGACGGGCACAGCGGGGACGGGCACAGCGGGGACGGGCACAGCCGGGACGGGCCGGGCACAGCGGGGCCGGGACGGGCACAGCGGGGCCGGGACGGGCACAGCTCCGAGTCTCAAATCTCTGCGTTTTCCTGCCAAGATGTTCATTGCTTCTACATTCTGAATTTTTCTTTTGCATTTAAAAATCACACAGAATGCTGAAATACAAGGGGAAGAGAGAGTGTAACTTTTCAAAGGCTCATCCCTTCTCATGCTTCTTCCTATAAGTAAACCTCAGTTCCAGGACATATTACAGATAAGCAGTATTTAAAGAAACCCATGAACCATCATCTAAATATTAAAGGCAGGTGGCAACACTTGTTCAAATTTCACTCCACTTAGCATTAACTAAATGTAAAAATAAATGACATGCACCCTTAAAGACAAATTAGCCCTGAATCAAAAGCAGTAGTACTTAAGACAAGCATATTACTCTTACAGCAATAAATGCCTGTCAAAACTTTGCTCTTGCCTTCTTCACTATGGAAAAATTTAGTTGCCTAAGGTAAGTCAAGCCTATATTTTACTACACAAAGCAAAATACTAGAAAAATCAAATAGTTATAATATCACCACATCTAAATAAGCAACCTAGGCATTTAGTGCTTCAGCTTCTAACTACAGGTTACAATATGAAACTTCCTCATCTGCTTTCAGAATTCACCCCGCCAGAGATGAAAGAAAACTGTGCGAAGACCACGATGCGAGCACGTCCTTGTGAGAAATTCCAGGAATTGCTGACCGAATTCTTTGAAGTCAGCTTTTAATTCCTTGTGTTACTTAAGATCAGCTGCACTTGCCTCATAGACACTTCAACTCAGTTGAACCTCCCGAAGGAAAGAGGGCAACAGAACCACGTGCCGATGCTTTGAAACGGAAAACGGACTTACTATGAGACCTACCAGCACGGGGCCAGACAGATGCTACTCAGCTGTTCTGGTGTCACAGTACAGAAACAATAATTTTAAAAAATCCCTAAGACATCACCTGTCAGTGTACAAAAACTACCATCCTGTAGAACTAACCTCATCAGCTTTGTCAAGATTATGTATAAGGACAAAAGGAATTGTCTTCTGCTACTAACAGAAATGACACCTGTACATAAGCATCACGATCAGGGTAAGGTAAGGATACTTTAACAAGTTGTTCCAATGCTACAGTGGAAGAGGCTCTTCTCAGGGTACTCTTAATAAGGTACCTGTTTCCTCAAGAAGGGGTGGTTTAGATACGTTTGAGTCAAACACCTTAATCTGATTCATGTTTTGTCTTCAACTGCAAAATATTAACTGGGAAATGACTAAATAATGTTGCCAGGCACTGGGCAGGTTTTGCCCTGCATAAGAGCTTCCTATTGTCACATGAATGCACTCTGCCTCTCAAAGAGACATTCCACGTAACTTCATCATCGATCTGACCATCATCCAGCCACCCCCCTTACGACACCTCTGAACCCAGCAGCCAGCACTGAGTGAATTTATCAGACGTGTGGGGCTCAGAGCTAAAGGACTTTCTGAGATTGTCAAGACCGGCATCTGGGAAAAGGAGAGAGGCTCGAGCCATTGCTCCTACACAGGAGAAGCAAGTAGAGCACAGTCATTATATGTTCTATGTGACAGTTTTCCAAGCACTGTCAAAGCAGGTGAGTTTTCAGCCTGCCCTTTACACATCTCCCAACAGCCTCTTCCTCTGCACAAGAATTCACCTGCCTCAGCTCCTTCCTGCCCTCCGCCCTAAGTGGTCCAGGCAGCTTTGCCCCCTGTTCATTATCCCCTCCCCACCCTCCTAAGCGGCCACTTATGCGTATCAAGTTACAAACTCACTGCAGCCACAGAGGAGAAATGGTGCGTTACTGGTGGAGCTGTGCGAGGCGTGCGGCCGGGCAGACACCTGCCCGCAGGTTACTCAGGGCACCGCGGGCACGGCCCCAGCCGCAGGTTACTCAGGGCACCGCGGGCACGGCCCCAGCCGCAGGTTACTCAGGGCACCGCGGGCACGGCCCGAGCCGCAGGTTACTCAGGGCACCGCGGGCACGGCCCCAGCCGCAGGTTACTCAGGGCACCGCGGGCACGGCCCCAGCCGCAGGTTACTCAGGGCACCGCGGGCACGGCCCCAGCGCAGGTTACTCAGGGTCCCGCGGGCACGGCCCCAGCCGCAGGTTACTCAGGGCACCGCGGGCACGGCCCCAGCCGCAGGTTACTCAGGGCACCGCGGGCACGGCAGCTCACTGCAGCTTCTCCCCTGTGCAACAGAAACCGCTGCGATGGAAGAATGATCTGCACATACTCCTTGAACCCGCTTGTTCTCAGGAATACTTAACACCTGTAATCTGCATTAACTTGGCCCTCTTCTATAGCATCTTATAATAAGTAAGTGATACTAAACCAGAGCTGAAGTCTCAACAGAATGCAATCTGAAATAAGGAGGTTATTATGTTCTATCTAGCTACCAAATGACAAAAAAATAAACAGCATGTGCTGCACAAAGGAAATAAAGACAGTTTGAAAAACACTGTTTTCAATCACCCAAGAAGGGACAGAAAAATCTCAAAACCAGTCTTCATTTCAGCGATGCAGATCATGTTTCCGTTCACTCTCATCAGCTGCAGACACATAACGACACGAATATCGACCCGAGTCTGAAGGACACTATTTCCATTGTGCCGACGTGATGGGTTATCAGAGCTTGGCTGCGGGCCCGGGGACATCGATCGGCAGCGGCAGCCCCTGCGGCGGCTGCCAGGACGGACAGCAGCACGGCCACGCGCTGCCTTAGGAAACACACGGACCAAAACAGTTGATCTCACTCTTCCCATCATGAGAAGGGGGTATTTTTACAGCACTGAGATTGCTAAGTGCTTTAATACAATATGGTATTTAGAACACACAAAAAGTAACCCAATTTCTACCCTATTACATGGACTAGTGTCAATTTTACCTGATGTGTTTTTAACACAGCATGCTACTATCAAAAATAATGGGAATGCTGAAACAGGGTAATATGATTACATTAAGCTGTTTTGCACTGAAATTATCCTGATCTTTATTTGCATCTTCCACAAACTGCAGCAATTATTCTAAGAGATTAGTAGGGGGCTAGTCATGCAATATATTTTCCAGAGCTTGTGGAAACATTCAGGTTTCTTTTATCTTGTCACTGTAGAAAGCAGGTGCTGACACCACCAATCTCCACAAGCTGAAGCATATCATTCTCTACTCCTTTAAGCTGAAACTCTGTAAAACAGATCTAACGTTTTTGATACCCTGCCCCTCGGATATCGGGCCACTTCATGCGCACGTAACTGCCTTGTCTCTTCTTTTGTGTGACTGTGGTTTTTTGTCAGTTTGGGTTTTTTTTGCCATTTGAGTGGATATGATTTGGTGGGCAGTGGTGTGCTAGGTCACAAAAAGGTATTCACTGAGAAATCTGTCTTACCTGCTCGGATAGAGAATTAAATATTCACTTATTGAAAGGACTGCTTTCCTCACTCGACATTTTGAATACCGGCTCCAGAGGCCGCTCAGCCTCCCTGCTCCAGTTCCTGTCTATGGGTGCCGGCTCCAGCGAGTGGCACCCCAGGACCTGCTGTCACCGCACACCCAGCACGGCATTCGCAACGAGACAGAACCTGCTCTTGTGCTGGGGTGGACATTCACGCTTTTGTACTAATGCTCAGTTGGGAAGG
Organism: Streptopelia decaocto; assembly: GCF_964273445.1. NCBI lineage: Eukaryota > Metazoa > Chordata > Aves > Columbiformes > Columbidae > Streptopelia > Streptopelia decaocto. The sequence continues at coordinate 21,111,597 of NC_138666.1, read as the reverse complement.
ATCAGGTAACAGCAGCGCACTGAATTATACCACAAAGATGATTAAAAACAAATGTGTAGGAGAACCCCATTTGCACAGCTTCTGGATACCTTGGATCCATAGCACTGTACAGTTCCCACTTCTAAATTCCCTGGTTTTAATGGTTGTAATTATTGGCCAAGTTAGAATTGAACCTTCTTATATTCTAAAAGATATTTGAAATTTCTTATTGCTTATGGCAAGAGAGGAAGAAGAAATTCAATCTACAGTTATAATATTGAAGTTGATATAATTTATCCTAGAGACAGACATACTAGGCAGAGATTCCCTTAAGGAAACCACAGCGTTTACACAGAAAATACTTAGATGTTAACACAGGATGATATGTCACCTTTGGAACGGTCACCCAATCCATTCTACAAAAAAAAAATCTGAAAAGCGTGCAAACACACGTTCTGGGACACGGGAAAGCGGAATTCAGGATGATCCAGGTATTAAGCCCAAACTCTGTTTTACCACAGAAGCGTGGCTCTAACAGAGACAACAGTCCTTTTTTAGGGCAGTAAGCACTTTGAAAATACACAAGCACTTACATAAATCATACCTAGATTTAGAAATGTTAACACCAAATCGTACATGTTACTCTACCAGGGATTTAAAATGACTTCTCAGTTTCCTTTTATTTGACCCGCTTTTACCTTATGAAGCTATACTGCATTTGCTGGCATCTACTTCACACTAGAGATCACCCCCAAATTCTCCGTATTCTTTTCCCAACAGGGAAGTAAGTGACTGGCATTCGGGTTAGACTGCACCTTACACTGGTAACCTGGCCAGGTAATTAATAAGGAAACAAACAGCAAAAGTGATCAGAACTTTCTCAAAATAGTAAGGACTGTACCTGTTGTACCCCCTCCATTCTATCTTTGTTAGGGTAATAATCAATCTGCTTTTAACAGTATAATAAGAGGCTGAAAGTTATTTTAGATTATGCAATAACATCATATTAACAGCTGATGCCTGACATTATTCCCACAACAGCATGCTAAAACAGCTATGCGGCTGACATTTCATATTAGCAATGAGAAAGTGAAAACTCTGGGCAGACTCAGCAGTCTAACACCAAGTACCACACTAAAGAAATTCACAGTTAAAATGTTTACATTGCTTTTTTAATGCAGGCTTATAGTGCCAGAATGCAGTCACTGAACCCAGACAACCATTGCTCAGTCTTGTAATGATGACATCTTACTCACAATGTTACAGTACTTTAGTACATACGGTCTCAGATAAAAATGAATTTTAAGCTTGATGTTGCCTCAGCACCTTTGCTAACACCAGAGTAGAACTGTGCAGAGTGAGGAGCTGGAGCGTAAGGGAGCTGGACCTGGCGTACAACACGGGGTAACACGCGTCCTTGTTGAGAACAATGTGCTCTCTTTCAACATTATCCCTGCCACCTCCTTCTGAAATGGCTCAAACTTTGACAGAGCAGTACTATAAAATCTGTAGAATTCAAGTGCTATCTTAGCTTCTTGGAAAGCTTTCTTTTGACAAAATCTGCAAGCAAACTGACAAGTGCCATAAAATGCAGCCATACCACTTGAGGGCTTCGAACAGACTGAAACACTTGCCAGGCTGCCAGAGCATTAAGAAGAGCAGTTAGAACGCAGCTCTCCTGATAGAAATCTAACCACCAACAATCAACTCCACTTTCTACCTAGTTATTTACAAGGCCAGCCCAAATGGGCTAACCGCCTAAAGGCAGATCCTTTGGGGCAGAATTCAAGTGCCCCAGTGCCTAACACCAGAATGACACTTGAGCTGCCCCAGGGTGTCCAATGTGACCTCCCCCCAGCACTCCAGAGGGTGGTGTATCCTGCAAGTCTTGTTTCATACCTACCAGGCTTGTAGAGATGTCAGATACTGCTGGGCAGCTAAAAAGGCACTAGGAAAAAGCTGAGGTTGTTGGTTTGTTGCTTATTCAATTCACTGCTAAAAGCGTATCCTACTTATCTAAATCCATACCAACCAAATGCAGCTGCACTGTAGCGCACCGTGCTTAACCACTACATCAGCCTCAGCTCAGGTAACATCTGGTTACCTGCAGAGTTCCATGTTATTTCTTTGAAACACCATCATGGCTCCTGACAGAGGTTAAGATAAAGCAGAAAGAAGTCCAGGTCCCCAAAAATCACATATGGAATCACCCCGTTCATCAGCTGGCTGTGGAGAGAATCTTTACTTACTTTTGATACTTTCTTCTTTGAGCCATCAGTACTTTCTGCTTCTTCATGTTCCTTAACACCTTGGGTGAGATTTGTGTAGTTGACCAGCTTGCCAAGCAGAGATGACACCTTTGGTCGTATATCAAGTTCTTCCTGTGGAAGAAGCAACGAGTCAGCTTGTGCAACGCGCAGCGCCCGCGGGGGCCGCCTGGCCCGGAGCTGCACATTCGCCGCGCCCAACCGCGGGCGGGAGGAGGCGATCTGCAAATCTGACAGGACAAGGCTATCCCAGCAGGTCTGCACGCTTCTCCTTGGGCGCTGAAAAGCATCAGTTACAGCAGTAAAGAAAAAGTCTCAGCCTTGGGACTGTAAGAAAATGGACATGTACTTTGCATTTATCTCTACTGAGAGTGTTTACTGACGGATACACTTTTCAAAAGGTCAAGTTGCCACATAAATCAGAGATTTAGTAATTAAACTCCAGCCGTAGGCATGCATGCACTCTGATAATTTGATTACATTTTTCAAACTACGTAATCTAATCCACATGGATCTAGATAAAAACCCCAAAAGCCACACATACGGAGGTCTCACACCTTTACATTCATCCCATCCAACTTCTGTTTCTGAAAGTAAGTTCAAGGGGAAAAAAGAAAATCAGAACAAAATCATTCCCTTCCCCTTTCTCTTCAAAATTAAAATGTCTACGTGCCTAATTGCACAGTAAGTAATGCATGTAGAGAAACAACTTTCTACACAGGAAATAAAAAAACATTTTAAAAAAGATTTCACTGTCCTGAGTTTCATCCTATCTTCATGGATCTGCACAGTTTCTGAGAGGATCAGTAGCACTATGTGCTTTGTACCTGACAGCAGAAACTGACCCCAATGTCCCTTTTCTTATTCCTTCCTCTGATCTCATCTGCAGTTCACATCTTTAAACACCTGATTACTGCTCCTTCCAGAAAGAGGCTGAAGCAACACACGCTTCTAGTTCAGCCGAGCAGCACGGCCTTTGGGACGCTGCCAGCTCCTCCTCTTCAGCACCACAGAAGGAGCCGCAGCCCGGCTGCGCTACCAGCTGTCACTTATGAGAAAGGCAGCTGTGTGACCAGCAGCAGCCATGCTCTAAGTGGCCAGCTCTTCACCCCTTGCAAGTGAGCGGACGCTGATCACACATCTACCTGCCCTGCAGGGAGGAGACGCCTCAGCTGGGAGCAGGCCTCCAAGGCAGACATGGCTGCAGCGCGTCCACAGCCAGCTCCTGCCCAGCAGCGGGTCAGCGGTGCTGGCGCGGGCTGCACGCCATGCGGCTGCACGCTGCGGCACCGGCCCGGCAGGACGCGCGGCCGGCTCGGCCCCCCGCGCCCGCAGAGCGGGGAACAGGGGGCACCCGGCCCGGCGCCCGCAGAGCGGGGAACAGGGGGCACCCGGCCCGGCGCCCGCAGAGCGGGGAACAGGGGGGGCCCAGCCCGGCGCCCGCAGAGCGGGGAACAGGGGGGGCCCAGCCCGGCGCCCGCAGAGCGGGGAACAGGGGGGGACCCAGCCCGGCGCCCGCAGAGCGGGGAACAGGGGGGGACCCAGCCCGGCGCCCGCAGAGCGGGGAACAGGGGGGGCCCGGCGCCCGCAGAGCGGGGAACAGGGGGGGACCCAGCCCGGCGCCCGCAGAGCGGGGAACAGGGGGGGCCCGGCCCGGCGCCCGCAGAGCGGGGAACAGGGGGGGACCCGGCGCCCGCAGAGCGGGGAACAGGGGGGGCCCAGCCCGGCGCCCGCAGAGCGGGGAACAGGGGGGGACCCGGCGCCCGCAGAGCGGGGAACAGGGGGGGACCCGGCGCCCGCAGAGCGGGGAACGGGAGGGCGCGTGGCCAGTGCTGCTGTGAAGCTGCCGCTCAGACGCCCAGCTGGAAGCAGCGGCAGAGCCGCACGCAGGCTCTGCACCTCCCCAGCACCGGAGCTTCTGAAAAGATTTCTTCTTTTTTAGAAAGTTGCTGTTAGTGCACAATGACATATTTGCACTGAATGCAGAGCCGGTGAGGTGAGGACGCGAAGGAGGATTCTGCCAGACTTGGCGCGGCTCCCGCGAGCCTCTCACACGAGACTGGCCCTCCTTCCTCCGCCCGGCACCAGCCATGCCCTCTGCCCCGCGCCGCCAAGTGCGCGAGCAGCCGAGCTTTGCCACCTCACGGGCTCGCTCTGCCCGCTAGTACCTCCGACAACATACACCCGCGAAAAAGCGCAGAGGAGAAATGCGTGTTACAGATATACTGCAACTGTAATACAGGACCCCCAGGTTAATTTGAGTACCTGAATTTAGGCACTCTCCTACAAAATAACACAGCCCTCCTTAACGCACTAAATCAGCTCATGCTTTTTTCCCCCACACTGATTAGCTCACAGTGCCACAGCTTCACTGTCTAAATTATTCAGGTTACCTCCAACACCATTATATTTTGTAACGTCACAGACATACCGCTAAAATGCACCAATGGCTCTGAGGTTTGGCATGCAGCGAGAGTCAGGTACCAACACTGCCTGGATATTGCAACGCTCTGTCTTCCACTTAGTATGATGTGCTCAATCCCTGCACCTTGGAAGATCACAAATCACATTACGAGTATGAAAAACAGTTAGAAATTACCTCAAACAAGGCCAGATTTCTGTCATAGTAATCGCCTCCCTTGCCAGCTTCTGCACTGTTCAGGAAAGGGCTGTTTTCTTTATGGTTGCCATGACCTGCAGAGAAAAAGAAAAACAGGTTTAGATAACAGCAGAAAGCCAGATATCCCAAGGAAACTTCATAACCTTGACAAAAACCGCAGGGAAATAACTTGTCTGATCAGTGAATCTGTTTCTTTTCAGTATCTAACGTTATGCAATGCTATTGATATTAGAGGTGCTGCTCTCAAAGTAGAGTTTTTTCTGTTTCCACTCCTCGTTTTCATTAAAATGGAATAACAGTGAATGCTACCTCAAAGTAAAACACACAAGTAGGGTCACAGCTACACCACTATTCTGCGCCGTTATTGTCTAATGTTCCTTTTATAACTGTATCTTATCTAGAATGGTGACAAGTGAAAAGACAGTTCTCATGCACTCAGAAACAATTACTATGAACAACTTTAGAGCACTATGTCCAAACAGATTAGGTAGACCGAACAACTCATTCAGACCAGATTCTGCTGCTATTACACAAGACAGGTAAATATCAACCAAAGCCCCCCCCATTTTCTTCTGCCATTGGGATTTCGTCGTTGTTTGGGTTTTTCACTATGCCCACTCATCCCGGACATCAAACTGCTCCCCTTGCGATGCCGTGACCCGTACCGCACTTTGAACGTTTAGACTGGGCATGCTTCAGGCTACTCTGATAGTTTTAAGTTAAAACCTAACATCAGGTACAATAAGAGCAAAACATTCACATATGCAACGTTGCAACGTTAAAAAACACTGTTAAAAAACAAAGATGACCTGGAAGATCAGTAAAGCTTTTTGTAAGAAGTAGTAAAACAGCAGCACAGCATAAAATGACCTCTGGAAGGTAAAAAAACAAACCAAAAGCAAACAAAACAAACCAAAACAAAAAGCACAGAGGAAAGGAAAGGAAAGGGGGGAACTGATTCCAGCATTCAGCATTTCTTCAACCTGTGGCGCCGTTAGGCCCGCGCGGCGGGCAGGGCCCTTTCCGCGGCGGCGACGGCGCTGCCGCTGCGAGCGGCGCGGAGCGGGATCGGAGCGGGATCGCGGGATCGGAGTGGGACCGGAGCGGGATCGGAGCAGGATCGGAGCGGGACCGGAGCGGGATTGCGGGGCCGGCAGGGTAGGGCCCTTTCCGCGGCGGCGACGGCGCTGCCGCTGCGAGCGGCGCGGAGCGGGATCGGAGCGGGATCGCAGGATCGGAGCGGGATCGGAGCGGGATCGGAGCGGGACCGGAGCGGGATTGCGGGGCCGGCAGGGTAGGGCCCTTTCCGCGGCGGCGACGGCGCTGCTGCTGTGAGCGGCGCGGAGCGGGATCGGAGCGGGATCGCGGGATCGGAGCGGGATCGGAGCGGGACCGGAGCGGGACCGGAGCGGGACCGGAGCGGGATCGCGGGCCGGCAGGGCAGGGCCAGAGCGCACCGCTGCGCCGACACACACCCGCTGGGGCCCTTCAGAGGGAACAAACGGCCGGTCATCTCGCGTGAAAACACTGTACACTGAGCATGGAAAATCAAGAGATTAAACAGCTGGATTTTTGGTGCATATTTTCAATGATTAAGGTAATAAATTAAACAAGGCTACACCACATCATTTTAATATAACTGAAGTGAAAGTATCTCTGCATTTTGAAATCTGGATCCACTTGCAAAATGAATTGAACAGGCAAGCAGAAACACCCCCCTACACACAGTGATCAGCATCCATCGCACTGTTAGGAAAGTAACCGCTGTACGCAAGCACGTTACGAGAAGGTTGGGTGCTGTGTTACTGAGGGGAGGGTGCGCGGGAACAAGCGCGATGTGCTGGAAACGCTCACAGATGCTTCCAACAAAACTGCTGGGAAAACAATATTCACCAACAACAGAGGTCTTTAAGTTTCTGGAAGCGACCAGCCGGCCGCCCAAGAAGGCCGGCGGGAGGCTCCGCCGCGCCCCCGGGCCGCCGCACCCCCGGGCCGCTGCCCCGCGCCGGCGGCTCGGGCTCCGCGCCGGCCCCACCTGCACCGGAGACACCGGCACATTGCTGGACACTGTGGAACTTTTTGCACAACCAGAAAAACACCAGTGATCTCAGCAACACAGTATCAAAATAAAGTGTTTATCAACATCAGTAAAGGTACGAGTTTACTAAAAAAACCTGCAAAATCTATCTGCTTGCTCTGTTTGTTCTGTCCGTATCGGCAGCAGGAGTACACAAGGTCATTTGCCGCAGTACGTGTAGAAAGCTGTGCTGCAGTCCATTCTGTCCCATTGTGGTCAAAGTACATTTGCCATTTTTGCTGAGGAAATGGAGTTATCTACCACAGAGGTTTTACTCGTTAAATTGGACACAGGAGCAACTGACAATTAAAGCACCAACAGAAGCACTGTCTACCTGATTCTTCAAGACTGGTCTGTGGTATCTTCTCATCATTACACTTACCAAACACAGGAAGGTCGGAGCAAATTGGTTTTATTTTGCTATTTCCTATATACTGGCTCCAGTAACTCAATGTTCGGGAAACAAAAAAATAAAATTAAATTAAATTAAAAAAAAAAAAAATCAAACTCCCTCATTTTTTTTTAAATCACTGAATGATTTGTAAATCAATTATTTGCTGTCTTAAGTTTTCCTTGTTCTTCTATCGGAACCTGACCTTACAGATGCAGCTTACCACTGTCTCAAAAAAGTATAATGGGTGTTCCTCTACTTGTAACACCTACAGAAACCCCCACCCTTTCTATGTCTAAAAATCACAGTGTTGTCAAGCTAACTCCATCGCAGATTTTTATATAGGATGACAATCGTTCTACCCTTTCAAAATGCCAAGTCTCTCTTCACTGCCATCAGCATAACCCACGCGCAGTTAAAGGTCACTTCCCGCCATCCCTCCGAGCCTGACAGGACCGGTGACTCAGGATCAATCTCCAGGTTCATCAGCATTATCTTTAGACGCATCGTCATTTCAGCCCCGTGGATTTCCCCCAGCTGTCTCTTCAGGAGCTTGCTCGCTCTCGGAAAGAGCTTCCAGCTTCTCTCTCACGCTCCATCTGCGTTTTCAAGCATCTCCCAACTCCATCCCATTAGACTTCCTCTCCAAATTTGACTCCTTGGTGTGCTTGTTTTATTTGTCTTTCTGCCCCAGGAAACCCAAACAAAGCAAACTTCAATCGAAAAACATCAGCAGAACTAACGATTTGAAAGAGGAGAGCTACTGATTGGAAATAGAGCATTGGTTTTGCAATTTCTAGGGCATGCTTTTCTTTCAATAGAAAAAGTCAGATGATAGAGGGGTAGAGCTGGTTTTTTACCACATTCACAGCACCATTTCCATTATCTTTAAAGTATACATAGATTACGAATTACTGCAGACAATGCAAAAATAAAAGCGAACTTTAACACTACATGATTCTACTGATGCAGTGAAGCGCCACATTAAACCCCTCTCAAACACAGCACACTCCTTCGCTCCCGGCTGAAAGTGTTCAAGTTCCTTACAATGACACCCTATTTTAACTCCACCAATATGTAGAACCGTGTGCTGCAGAGATGTGTGCCAATTTAAGAAGAGTACCACGTTGCTAAGTTAAATACAGCTAATCAAAATAGAGCCAAAATCTCCTTCATCACAGCTGCACGTTTGGTGCAATCTCTGCTTTTCAGATGGCCCAAATCACAGTTCCAAAGTATTGATCTCACTTTCTCTCTTTTCATATTGTTTCCAATTTCGTTAGTAAAACCTATTGCAGATGACCGTTTCCTCCACAGGAATCACAAATGTACGCTGACAAAACGGAACAGAACGGGCTGCAGCACAGAATATAACACAGGCTGCAGCCGAGCATATTCCATATGCCAATGAGCAACACCAGCAGCTTCAGAGAGACTTACTTGCATGGGAAGAGCTTGTAATCTCCGTCAGTTTTGGAAGAGCGCGGCGGTGACCTCGGGAAGCCACCGCGGGGAACGGCTGCCCCGGCTCCGTAGCCGGACGGGCGACCTTCTGAGGCGTGAAGTCTCCCGGGCAAGCGCCATCTTGTGACATGCGCACGGTTTTCCGCATTCTTACTTATCAAGTCTTTGGTCTTGGACAGTAGCTATGTGGTGTTAGTTTTCATCATGCAAGGTTGTTTTGCAAGGAACGTTTCTTAAAGAAGAGCTATATACTCTGCAACAGAGAATAATTTGTTTGCCTTAGTCCCCAATTAATCTCAAATTTTGAGGCACGCAAGCTATATTCCAAGTAGATTAATGTTTCGTCTTTACTTGTTTCATTGTTTCTCAGTCTTCATTGTCTTTTGATAATTAAGGCACTTTTGAATGCGCTTCCAAACCAAATAATTCTATTTACAGCCACCACTACAATTATACAGTTTATTTAAAGATCACCATATTCCCTGAACTTTTTAGAGTTTTCCTACTCAGGTACGGACACAGGTCTGTAGAATAAAATCCATCATTATGTGGATTACACAAGTTCTGTGAACAAAGATGGTCCATAGAACAAAACCTAAAAATCCGAAGCGTGCGTACTCCACCATGCATACAAACACACAGCCCACAGAGACTGAATAAAAGCAATAAAAGGATGTCCACACTTTTGCCTAACTTCTATCTCACTGCCAAGAGAAAATACTGTGGCAAAACTGTACCAGATAGTCTACTCCCTGCTTTTATCTTGTTCCTCTCCAAAAGGTTCACGTTGTCTGTGTTTTTAGAGAAGATCCGGGACACAGACGGCGTGCCCGCAGTGCTGCCTTCGCTGGCCGGGCAGAGACGCCGGCGCCGCTCCGGCACGGCGGGCACGGCTGCGCCAGCCAGCGCCGCTGCAGGAGCCGGGGGGAAACCAGCGCTGAGAGCTACAAACAAAACACATACACAAAAGTAACTACAAGACAGACAGATCAGTGCACATAGACGAAAGCTGAACAATTAGGCACAGCGAGACTATTGTAAAGAAAGATGAGGAAGCTTCACAGAGATAAAGTCTGCTCAGCTGACTGCTAAAAGAACCGGCCCTTGGAGAAGAGATAGCAGACGTGGCTGCATGACTCAACCTGTTGAGGTTTTATTCAGTTTCTGAACACCCTTAAAGAAAACTACCACTCCCCTACTCCATCATGTTCCACTAAGTAACTGGAAATGAATACATTTTAAAGTACCTTCAGATCGCTCCATTCGGACGTGACTAACTCAGAGACACACTCATCTCATTCTTATGGAGGCTCCATTTATAATACCTGACAAGTTACGGCAAGCTGGAAGCACACAGGGACATGGTCTGACGAGCATTAGGCTAGCTGGTGCAGAGAACAGCAGCACTGAAAATATAGTAATGCTAATTTAGCTGCAGTAAAGCCTAAAACTTAAAAATACATCCCAAGAAGGCTGCTCAGTGATCACCAGCCTATGGCACTTGGCTTTTCCAGGCACATCTCCGAGCTAGTGAAAGCAAAGCAGGCAGAGGCCCCTCTGCCCCGCGCACCGGGCAGGACGCGGAGCCCGTCGAGGAACCGCGGGACTCGGAGCGCCGGGCCGGCGGGGGAGGGAACCTGCTGGTTCATCCACCTCTTCGTAACTGACAAACAGCAGATGTTCACTAGAAAACTAGCTCCAAGGAAAGCCCAACACTCCTCCCCTCAACGTAACTTCATTTCTAGAGGAGCATGAGAGCCAGCATCTCACTTGTAGTTGTACTGTGCATGTACAGACTCCTTTGTGCACACCGCAGCTAAAGCAATGAAACAGGCTGCAGAGCAGCTGCCTTCTGTCATTCAGACACCCTGTAGGCCTGGCCACAAAGCCTGTGACAGCCAGGGACAAAACGGAGCTATTTGCATGCACAGGGAACGTAAGCTGCACTTTCTTTTTAATTAAAAAAAAACAAAAAAAAACAAAAAATCAACCCTTCTTATTTTTAATATTCCATTTACAAATCACTGTAATTTAAGATTAGAAATTAGAGTTGATATCCAAGCAGTTGGTGTGGAATTCCTTAAGCTAATCTCAGCTATGCACACAGCAGGCAGCTCTATCGATTAATGGCGCAGGGCTGCTTTTCCCCGGGAGGAGACGGCGCAGTCACGGTCCCTGAAGTGCCTCCCCGCGTCCCTCTCGGTGCGCTGCACGTCACCCCTGAGCAGAGCCCAACTCAAACCACCTACCAACAGAGCGTTTCTTTGACGTATGCAAAATTTATCCTGCTTCAGAAAGCAAGGCGGGTCTGTTCCAATTTATTCATGCTTTTCCAGAATTTCATGTGCCAAGATCTTCTGCAAATTTCTACACAACTGGTAATTAAGCCAGCATTTTGACCACAAAACCAAAATAGGTTGGCTACACTTACTGTTCCCGTAAGACCCAGAGGCAAGTTAATACACCCAAGAAAACAAAGTTAGAGGAACAATGGGATTGCTGCAAACAGAAATTACGTTTGGGTTGAATATTTCTTCCTTGCATAATGAGGTCATTTTATTAGTCACAACATTATTTTTGAAGACATTTGTTCACAGCCTTAAGGATAAAGTTTTACTATAAAAAGCTGTCTGTGACCATTTTTATTATGCTTCAGGGCTTTGGTTTGCTTGTTCCTGCAAAAGAAACTGTTTTAACACAGTTCTTGAGAATGCACTTTCCAGATGTTACCAGCGATACTACCTGCCCAAGCGCCTGTGCCGCGAGATAAACCCCGGTTGGCACAGGAGGCCGCGCCACACGCGGAGAGCGCCCGGAACGGAGACGGCCCGAGCAAGTGTCTCTGCTCGATCAGGAACCTCCATGGACGCGCCCGGAACGGAGACGGCCCGAGCAAGTGTCTCTGCTCGATCAGGAACCTCGATGGACGCACCCGGAACGGAGACGGCCCGAGCAAGTGTCTCTGCTCGATCAGGAACCTCCATGGACGCGCCCGGAACGGAGACGGCCCGAGCAAGTGTCTCTGCTCGATCAGGAACCTCCATGGACGCGCCCGGAACGGAGACGGCCCCAGCAAGCATCTCTGCTCGATCAGGAACCTCGATGGATGCGCCCGGAACGGAGACGGCCCGAGCAAGTGTCTCTGCTCGATCAGGAACCTCGATGGACGCGCCCGGAACGGAGACGGCCCGAGCAAGTGTCTCTGCTTGATCAGGAACCTCCATGGACGCGCTCGGAACGGAGACGGCCCCAGCAAGCATCTCTGCTCGATCAGGAACCTCGATGGATGCGCCCGGAACGGAGACGGCCCGAGCAAGTGTCTCTGCTCGATCAGGAACCTCCATGGACGCGCCCGGAACGGAGACGGCCCGAGCAAGTGTCTCTGCTCGATCAGGAACCTCCATGGACGCGCCCGGAACGGAGACGGCCCGAGCAAGTGTCTCTGCTCGATCAGGAACCTCCATGGACGCACCCGGAACGGAGACGGCCCGAGCAAGTGTCTCTGCTCGATCAGGAACCTCGATGGACGGCTGCTGAGCAGACACAGCCCCGAGCAAGTGTCTCTGCTCGATCAGGAACCTCGATGGACGCACCCAGAACGGAGACGGCCCGAGCAAGTGTCTCTGCTCGATCAGGAACCTCGATGGACGCGCTCGGAACGGAGACGGCCCGAGCAAGTGTCTCTGCTCGATCAGGAACCTCCATGGACGCACCCAGAACGGAGACGGCCCGAGCAAGTGTCTCTGCTCGATCAGGAACCTCGATGGACGCGCTCGGAACGGAGACGGCCCCAGCAAGCATCTCTGCTCGATCAGGAACCTCCATAGACGGCTGCTGAGCAGACACAGCCCCGAGCAAGTGTCTCTGCTCGATCAGGAACCTCGATACATCCACATTTTGGCACCAAAGCATTCAAGAGTATTGCTAAACTACATCAAGACCCTGTGATACTAAGATAACCTAAGAAACACGTAGATGACAATTTGATTTCAAATACATTCTACATCTGCTTATGTATTTTATTTATGCGGTTCCTCACATATGGCTGGACTAAACCAAACTCCTATTCACTCTCAAAACTGTTATGAAACCCCTTTCTTGGTTCATTCAGAAGACCATAACAAATTATTCACTTACAATTATATTTTTGCAGAGATGGTTACCTATAAATTTCATAAACAGAAATCAGATATTGCTGCTTTTCTTAAATTACTCACTTCCAACTTTTGCTTAGCAAAAATCCTAATTCAACACTGGTAACAGTCCAAAGTAGAAATCTTATTTAATCTTATTTAAAAATAACAGTAATTTAAAAAGACAGCCCATGCGAAATGTTTGTTTCCTCGAGGACACCACCAGCCAGAAACACGAAGCGTTTCCAGTGTGAAAGTTCTGATCACAACCTCGTTAATGGCAGCAGAGCAGGCAGCTGGCATCACAAATCTGACAACGAGGAATACTTGTTTTCACTCTAACTACAAAGTAGCCAATATTATCCAAAGCACTTTTTTCCACGCTAAAAGTAGAAAGCCATGATTTTAAATTTAACTTTCAGATTTTTCAAAGCTAAAAAACGAGAACTTCATTATTTTGCAGTAGCAAAAGATTGACAGTGACGTTCCAAGCTCAGAAAAAACAGTTCTCGAAATTTTTGGAAAGCTTCTTTAAGTTCTTGGGCTTGGAGGTGGTGTATTTTCAGTATTTCTGGTGGTGGTAGGTTTGTTGTTTGGGTGGTTTTTAAATTAGGACTACAATATTTACACCAGGAAGAGGAGAAACAGGAAATAAATAGCACTGCCCCGGTTAGATAAAACTCAGGGCAGCGGCGAGGGGTAACTCAGCGGCTCCGCCATCGCCCCCGCGGCTGCGCGCTGAGCGCGGACACGGCACCGCGGCGCGTTCGGCTGACCCGCTGCTCTGGGACAGCCAGAGCCGCGCCGCACAACCACCTGCGCGCCGGACGGCTGCACCAGGGGAACGAGCGGCACAGAGCACGTCTGCGCCCAGAGCGCCTTCAGGTGCACAGAACCCCCCCCGGACGCAGGCTCCAGCTGTCAGCTCACAGAGCGCCTTCGGGTGCACAGAACCCCGTCCCGCGGACGCAGGCTCCAGCTGTCAGCTCACAGAGCGCCTTCGGGTGCACAGAACCCCCCCCGGACGCAGGCTCCAGCTGTCAGCTCACAGAGCGCCTTCGGGTGCACAGAACCCCCCCCGGACGCAGGCTCCAACTGTCAGCTCACAGAACCCCCCCCGGACGCAGGCTCCAACTGTCAGCTCACAGAACCCCCCCCGGACGCAGGCTCCAACTGTCAGCTCACAGAACCCCCCCCGGACGCAGGCTCCAACTGTCAGCTCACAGAACCCCGTCCCCCGGACACAGGCTCCAACTGTCAGCTCACACCGAACCCTCGCACGCCAGACCCAGACACGCTCCATCAGAACTGCAGCTTAAATGGCAAATACTGACATTCATGAGTATTTTAAGAACATAACGTGTTCACCATCCTAAGACTAGTACATAACATTGTTCACTGCTAAACTGACACTGCCATTGAAGTTTTGAGTTTACTGAATACCCAACGAGTAACAGTGTGCTTCCTGAACTTCTGTAAGCACTACATCGCAGATAGCAGCACATATTTATAACCAGCTGCAGCTTCTTTTCACAAAAGTGACATCAACAAGGGAGCACAGGTCTTTGACAAACGTGCGACGTTACCGTCAGACCCTTCCCGCACGCTAGGGAACAGCTTTACCAGCCAAGCTGACTGATTCTACACAAATCGAAGGACTTAGCAATTCAATAATCCTGCGCTTCAGAAAGCACAACAATTTATTCCTCAGTTAAGACAGACTGATACTATAAGAACACTATAATCCTTTGTAGGTATTAATATCAACATGAAGTACTTACCCTTAAGCAATAACTCTCTGCCATTTTCAGTAATTTGGTTTACCATTATTCTCCTCTCTGTTCGTAGCACATGCTTTAGTAAATGCCTTCTCTGTGAAGTCCTGAGGATCGCGTGAGTTTAATAATATCGTATTCCCAAAAGAACTTTGTTCTGCTGCAACGTTCAATGAGACTGATCTTCAGGACGCAAACGGGTTTCTTACAGGAAGCTGAACTGACACTGATTTAATCCTGGAATTATAATCCTTTCAACACTGAGATAACACACAAATGTCAGGATCTTACTGCCCATGCTGTCTGTGACCGCGCAGGCAGCGCCGTTCAGAGGCACGCTGCCAGCTATCTGCACACTCGTTCAGAGGCACGCTGCCAGCTATCTGCACACTCGTTCAGAGGCACGCTGCCAGCTATCTGCACACTCGTTCAGAGGCACGCTGCCAGCTATCTGCACACTCGTTCAGAGGCACGCTGCCAGCTATCTGCACACTCGTTCAGAGGCACGCTGCCAGCTATCTGCACACTCGTTCAGAGGCACGCTGCCAGCTATCTGCACACTCGTTCAGAGGCACGCTGCCAGCTATCTGCACACTCGTTCAGAGGCACGCTGCCAGCTATCTGCACACTCGTTCAGAGGCACGCTGCCAGCTATCTGCACACTCGTTCAGAGGCACGCTGCCAGCTATCTGCACACTCGTTCAGAGGCACGCTGCCAGCTATCTGCACACTCGTTCAGAGGCACGCTGCCAGCTATCTGCACACTCGTTCAGGGGCACGCTGCCAGCTATCTGCACACTCGTTCAGAGGCACGCTGCCAGCTATCTGCACACTCGTTCAGAGGCACGCTGCCAGCTATCTGCACACTCGTTCAGAGGCACGCTGCCAGCTATCTGCACACTCGTTCAGAGGCACGCTGCCAGCTATCTGCACACTCGTTCAGAGGCACGCTGCCAGCTATCTGCACACTCGTTCAGAGGCACGCTGCCAGCTATCTGCACACTCGTTCAGAGGCACGCTGCCAGCTATCTGCACACTCGTTCAGAGGCACGCTGCCAGCTATCTGCACACTCGTTCAGAGGCACGCTGCCAGCTATCTGCACACTCGTTCAGGGGCACGCTGCCAGCTATCTGCACACTCGTTCAGAGGCACGCTGCCAGCTATCTGCACACTCGTTCAGAGGCACGCTGCCAGCTATCTGCACACTCGTTCAGAGGCACGCTGCCAGCTATCTGCACACTCGTTCAGAGGCACGCTGCCAGCTATCTGCACACTCGTTCAGAGGCACGCTGCCAGCTATTTGCACACTTGTTCAGAAAAGCGTGTGCCACAAATCTACTGCTCGGAGCGTGGAATGTGACAGCGTTTTGAATCTACTAATGCCATGAAAAGTATAGCTCTGTGACGTGAGCCCTCCAGGCACTTCAGCTTTCAAGTGAAAACACTGATGCATTTCTTTCCATCTTCAATACCTTTTAATATTATTACGCATTAATGGACAAATAATACACAAGATCACAAAAAAAAGCGCACATCAGCGTGACGGAATCAAGGTTTCTATAAGATACACGAGTAAATACTGGCTTTATGATTCTAGGCAGTTGATGATACCAGAATCCCCTCCATCCTGCTCATCCACACGAGATCCCCGGGATCCCAGCCCACCCTGCACAGCAGGGCAGTCACAGGAACGCCAGTGCCATTAAAGACGCCCAGTCACTCTTGAGAAACTGGATTTAGGAACTCGCATCACTTAGGAGCTTTCATAATGTAACTTGTCATTGCCAGCTGAAAAAAAACACTATAAAAACAACCTTTGTACTTCACTGTAATCCACTTCAGAGGTTCTTTCATGTGGAACAACTCCAAATCACTTCTCCTGACTATCCTCCCTGAAACTCCATCCCTTCACATGCACGAAGGCACCTCAGATACAGCACGCCCTGTATCAAAATACAGGGAGAAGCATTCCAGCATTTCCCTGCCTCAGGAAAAGCCTCTTAACTTGCTGTAAAACGTTCCACTGTCTCTGAGAGACAGCAACGTGGGTCTGGGAGACCAGCATGCACGTTCCATGCAATATTCAATTCACCTTTCTTTCCGATCCCCAATACGGAAAATTGCTGTCAGCCCTATAGCTGTTCAACTGACCACGGCCGTGCAGCGAGAAAGAGAAAACCCCGCAACGGCAGCACAGCTTCAGACACGTCTGCTCCCTTCTGCTGCTCCGCTGTGCAGGGGGCAGCTGCGCAGACACGAACCGCGGGTGGAACAGGCACCGCGACGGTCATATTGCCCCGGCTCGAAGAGCCTCCTGCAGGAAACACGCGGAGACGGAGGAGAAACGAGCCAGGGTGCCAAGGATCTTCAGACACACAGAAAATGTAGGTTTACTTACTCTGAAAATTTCAATGTATGTACATTCTCTGCCTTACATACCATATAAATGTACATTAACAGATATCTACTATCCATTAATGGAAGACAGCACAAAGACATCTGTAATCAGTTACAGCTTATTGTGAAGCTCTGAATGTTATTAAGTTTTCAGTTAACTCATATAGAAAGTGCTGAATATCAGATTTTTCTTACATTTGAGAAGTACTTTGTTCCATGTGAAAACAAAATGTGTGAAAGATTTCTTTTTAGCTAAGGAAAAAAAAGACAAAAAAAAAAACAGAGCTAAGCTTGTGTGTGCTCCAGGACAAAGAGCTGACAGCGGCCGACCCCGCGGCCCTGCTCGCAGCGCCAGAGACAGGACGGGTCAGCGCGAGACGTCCACGGGCACCAAGTCACTGCACCGCGCCCAACCCTCGGAGCGCGGAGAGTGCTCGGCCGGGGACTCGTTAACCATCACACCGCAGCGCTGTCAAACATCTATCCCAACACACATTCACGGAGGCCCACGGGCCTTCCAAAATAGAACAAGACACTTCACACTGTGCGACACACGGCACAGACCACGGCACGGCCAGGAAAGCCAGAGGTGGACTCTGCACAAGTGACAAAGCTCGGGCTGCTCAGCTTGCAAGCGCAGACAGGGTCATAACAGGAATCAGTGCTGCTATACATAATCCTATGGAAAACAACTATACTCCGGGGCATAAAAATGTGTTTTACTGCAGTAATCAGCAATTTAAAGTATGCAAGAGCAAGTCCCAACAAGTCTGCCCTCCTTAGGAGCTACCCTCGCTCAGCAAACGGGCAGCTTCCAATGGCACAGCACAAAAATCGGTTTTTCCCTTGACATGGACGTAAAAGACAAAAGTTTTGGATGGCCTGACCTGCTCCACCCTACGGAGGCAGCAGTAATGACCAAATGATGTTCCAAGTCTCTCACATAAACACAAGAAATTGCTGGCTACTGGTTGAAGAAAATGAAGGTTGGTAATTAGACTGTAGGAAAAAAACAACAGGTACAGTTTTGTTCTGGCATAATTAGCTTGAACCTATAGATAGTACAGCATGGCTGTGCCTGAACGCCCAGCCCTGGCCAGCTCGCCTCTCCCAGGATCCCGTTACGCAACCCGGGCTCCAGCTCCCTGCCGCTGCCAGCCGCCCGCGGCCCTGCCTCTCCTCCCAAAGCCATCGATGGACCGCGGCCTCGTTACATCGCGGCCGTGTCGATCAATGGGGGAGCTGGGCTGGCAGGACAGCGCAGGTCACTCGGGCGGACCAGGCAGAAGGCGGCAAACGAAGCGCTCCGGATTCCGGGGCACAGACCCGCGGGATAAGCTTCCGGGGACCAGGAGGCCAACCCAGGACCTGAACACCGCTGGCAATGCTGCTGAGCCCTACGGAAACGAGCTGCTCGCCTCCCGGTCAGAGCGCTGCGATCACCGACACCAGGCGGGACGACGCCCGTCCCCACCAGCACCGATCTCCCCCCTCGCCCAGCAAAACGCCGTTTCATTTCTGTTTCCAAAAAGCCTTGGGCTGTCTCCAGCCAGCAAAGCTCGGCTGGCCCGGCGGAACCGCCAGGTTATCAACCTTCCCCATTCCTCCATAAGCTAATTGAGTCAAAGCTCTTTGGGGGTAATTAGTGCTTTATTCTGCACATCAAACTCCGCCTCCCTGTCCTACAGAGCAGAATGAAGATCAAGAGGTGATTAAGAAAAAATTCCACCAAGTACCTTTAATAGCAGCAAAAATTTTTGGGAAAAAAATAAAAAGTATTCCCAGAACTGTTCTAGCCTACAGCTCTGTTGCTTAGACGGGAATTAAGAGTGCTGGAAAGCAAACAGCCTTCTTCTCCAGGACAAACCTAGTAACCTGCCACTAAACCCAACACCCTATTACATGGCCTATTAGGAACAAACATTACTCCTTTAACACAGTAGTTTCTTTTTACGGTTAAGAAACAACAGTTTGAGACTCAGGAAACAGCATTTAAAGTGAGAGTCACTCAGGGCTAACAGGCGGCACCCAGCTTACAACGCAACCTGCGGATGGCTGTGCAGAGGGGACCAGAACCACACACAACAATACAACCTGCGGATGGCTGTGCAGAGGGGACCAGAACCACACACAACAATACAACCTGCGGGTGGCTGTGCAGAGGGGACCGGAACCACACACAACAACACAACCTGCGGATGGCTGTGCAGAGGGGACCGGAACCACACACAACAACACAACCTGCGGGTGGCTGTGCAGAGGGGACCGGAACCACACACAACAACACAACCTGCGGGTGGCTGTGCAGAGGGGACCGGAACCACACACAACAACAGTATAGAAACGCTATCACATCCAAAATCCTGAGAAGTTTACCTGACATGCATTGTAAGAGCTGTATTTTTCCTGGTCATGTAGACGTTTTATGTTTAATGACAAAACATATTAAATGTATGTCAAATATTTGATTTTGCTAAAAGACTAGTATTTTTTGTGTGTGATATTTCTTTATTTTGCTTGCTTAAAAAGAACATGATGTTTGCTTAGCCCTCACTACAGCTGCCACTGTGAAAGATGCACAGTTCTCCGTGCATGACAAAAACCCAAGTACACTGAAATAAATCATCCAAAGCGGCTCAAATGAAAGAAGAACAACATTGCTAATGGATCACTTGGCATCACTTAATTATTAGTTTTCGATAGGCATCTGTTCAAGAGATTTTACTAAATCAAACAAAAAAAATACTGAAACTTTCTTATCTGTGAGAATAAAAAGATTCAAAATTTCCAACATAAACATTACTGAGGACAACTGAAATGTTCCTACAGTGTAATTCCAAGAGGCTTTAAACCAGGTCGTAAAATGGTGCACTTTTCTCTCTGTAGCTCAGGTCACAGACCAAAGTATTTGAAGAAAAACCTTGAACCACCAGGTTGAAGACACAAATGCTTTGATGAAATAAATCTTGCTCCCACATATTGGCGATGACAGCAATTTTTATGTAACATAAATAAGTCTACACATGAAATTATCTGTTACACCGCAGTCAAGGAGAGGTGTAAATCTTGACGTGGTTTTGGAAAGGAAACTCCGCAGCGAGCTGCTGGCGCCCCGCGGCACCGGCGTCCCGCTCCGGGGCGGCGCTGGAAGCGAAGCGGGGCCGCCGAGTTCCGCCCTCCGCAGGCTGGTGCTTGTTCTGCAGCAAACTCCATTTATTACGTTTGGCTGCATTTCCCAGGCCACGAGGCTGCAAAGTACCTCCATCTCCATTCCACATAGAACCTTAGAGCAAAAGCCAAATTTAAACTTTACACTGAAGAGCACGCAAAAGTGTATTCTTAATTTTGCTGCAGTAGAGTAAAGAAAGAAAGAACACTATTTTCTTTAAGGAAGAAATTTACAAGAAGAAATTGCATAAAACACACACAGATCAATTTTATATACGAGAGTTATGTACTACAAACACAAGAAACCCGAAAATGTATTTGAATTTCTTTAGAAAAGTGCAGAGATTAAATAGATACTATAGCTTCAGCATTTTAAAAGCAGAACTCCGCGAACAGCCTGCACTCAAGCTCCAAACGGGGCGAGCGTTCCAGGCAGGCCCAAGGGCAAACGCGCCTCTCGGGCGCGACGGCTTCGCCGTCAAACGCGGGCGCTCTCGGAACGCGGGCAGCCAGCGGCTACGCCAGACCAGCAGGTGACTGATCGGGGTTTTTTAAATCTTCTCTTAGTTTTTGGCAATATACAGAACCACACATATACAGTTATGGGAGTTGCTTTCAGATTACTTAGACCTACCACGAAGATCCTTCCCAGAGCTTTTCCAAATAGCTGCAATCCCAGAGCACTCACAGAGAGGCCCGTTTCCTGCGTCCAGCTCGCCCTCCCGGCCGCCAGCAGCGGGCGCCCAGGCCCGGCGCGGCACGGGACGGCCGCCCCTCCGGCCACGGCTGCACGGACCGGGGGGAGACACGTGCTCGCCAAGAGCAATGGCTTATGCAGTAACATGCGCTTTTCTCTTTGCCCAGACAAGCGTTTTTGTGGATGAACGGAGCCCTACAAAGCTGCGTGCCGCCAAAGGGAACTTCAGGTTTCCACCACGGACTCCAGTAAAATGAGCTTCTCAGAGAAATTCCTTCACTTACAGGCTTCAAAGCAATCATGTAATACCATCTCCCTCACCCACCCAGGTGTTATAAATAGCTAATCATGTCACAAGCACTTCTGCACTCTGATTTTTCACATACCACACTCTTATCTTTCCTTATCTGAAGCAAGAGTCCACTTATCTACGCACCTGTATTGTTGAAACAAGCATTCTGGAGGCTGGCGCTGGTTCAGTTCTGTCCTCATCGCTGATCGCACAGAGAAAACATAAACGCGGGACTTCAGAAGGATGACCCTGCTGCTGAGACCCCTTTCAGAACCTGCATTTCAAATTATAACCACTGCTAAGTAACCTACAAGTATCCTTTATGGAACAGGAACAAATACTGGCATATTTAGCTCCAAATTTACACATTAAACTTTCCAGAGAGGGAAAACAAATACCAAGCTTAGCAGAACAGAAAAAGCCTCGCTCATCAAACTGCAGCTCAACTGAAGAAGATGCGGTCCCCATACCGTTTTCAAATCACCAGAAGACAGTTCAGCCACCTCAGTGTATTTCTGTTCTCAAGCTGCTGTGTTTCCTCACAAACAACTCCAAGCCGCTGCCCCAGCTCCTCCCAGGCCCCCTCCCCGACTTCTTTCTGCAGTTTTGAAGCAACACGGAGAACGCTGAAGATGCACGTGCCGCAGAAGTCACGCAAACACACCCCGGTGCCGCCGCTGCAGCGGCCGCCGGCCCGCGTGGCTGCCGGCCCCCGCGGTGCCGCAAGCCCGAAACGGACCCGCACGCGCTTCCGTCACTCCTGTTTAGCTGCAGTATCTAAAGCATTACATGACTAATTTTATCTTATCTCTGGACTTTGCCAAAACACCTACATATAAGAATTAATTCAAAAATTCCTTTGAAAGGGCTTATTTGTGTAACCTCATTTAATGCATCTTCAAACATATTTTGTATGAGCTTTATTTCAAGTCTTGCAAAAGACTTAAAACCTTTACTAGTAAGTTACCATATATTACCAAAGCAGTGAACCAGGAAGAAGCTTAAAGTAAAACTGCACTGCTGTCGCACCAGAACTTTCTTTATCCGTCGTCTCAAACCAGGTCATTGCACGGGCAGCGTCACCTGCCAGCGCCCGAGGCAGCGCGCGCTGCGGACGGGGCCCCGGGAACGGCCAGCAGGGCAGACAGCTGGGGGCTGGCAGCTGGGGGCTGGCAGCTGGGGGCTGGCAGCTGGGGGCTGGCAGCTGGGGGCTGGCAGCTGGGGGCTGGCAGGAAGCCACGCGATAACGGAAACATACGCAGAGCGATGCGCTGGCAAAACCCAAGGGTGGCAGCTGCCAGAGCTGGTCGGTGACACCAGCCTGAGCAGCGTTTCCTTTCCACCAGCAAAAGCCACGGGAAGGCACTTCCCACGGGCCACGTGACGCGGCCGCACTTTGGTTCACAGGGCGCGCGGCCACTGTGGAGCTGAGACTCCTATTAAAGCAAAGCTTATGTGGTTTTTTTAAACACCATTCAGACCCTCCTGTCCCTCTTCTTACCCTGTGAACCCAACCTAACATGTTGGCATTATTTCAAAGACTGAAGAGATGCCAAATTCACATTTCTCATCCTTGGCGATCCATGAAGTAGGGCTCACGTGTTTATCATAGGATAATTCTTTGTACTTCTTTTTCTAAATAGATGTCAAAATCTGTTACAAGAAGTGGCAGTTGATGGAACTTGCTTAGGAAAAAAAAAAAACGGCTGATTTTATTCCCAAGCAAACACTGGAGCTATCTGGGAAGGCTAAATTACTGCACACTAATATCTTCTTAAAGGAATGGTTGCAAGAAATTGTGTTGTGTCACTTCTGCAGTATTTAGACGACACCGTATCACTCGATGTCCCAAATAAAGCAAAACTCAGGAAAAAAAAAAAAAAAAAATCAAACCCAAGGCTATGACTAAGCTTGAGTGAAACGGTGAAACAAGAACCTGCCGGAATCGTAACCGACAGCCTGAGAGACCGAGAAGGAGGCAACGCCAGCCAGTCGTCCACGAGCCCCGTGCCCAGCTGCCACAGAAGGCTCGGGGGGCCCTTCTCCCTCCACCTGCAGGCTCCCACAGCACTGCTGCTGCGTCCCCGCGGGAGCTGCCCACCCCCAGCGGCACCCACCGCGCTCCCCAGCGCCGACGGCGCCGCAGGACGGAGCAGGAAGCACCGAGAAACAGAGGGACAACACGAGCGAGTCTGGAGTCCCCTCTACAGAGCCACAAACCCAAGAAACCCAGGGAGAGACAGAAAAGCCTAGTGGGGAAGAGCACGCTTGTCAGTACAGGTAGGCAAGACAGCATATCGTTATATGTACACCCTGAGGATATGAAACAAGACTTAATTACTGTGAGAGTAAATTAAAAAATAGAAGGCAGTTATAGTTCAAACAGAAACAGAACTAACTACCATATATTAATAGAGATGTTACTAGATATTTATCGGTTTTATAATAGAGACTCAGCTAACTTCAAGCAGCACGGTTCTGTGCTGCAGTGGGAATAGCAGCACGTAAGAGATCAGTTTTCCAGCTACTGCTGGACTGCGACAGGGAGCTGAATATCTTGAAGAGCGCTGTTTGCATACATCCTACAGGCGGTCTCGTATCCAAATGACAGGCACGCTGAGTCGGCCTTCCTTTACCCACCACGGCAGTAGCTTCCCCAAGTCAGACTTAGCAAGCCAAGGCCGAAGCTAGCTAGTGGAGAAAGCACCTGGGAGGTCTCCACCTCAACCTGCTGAGATGCGTGAAAAACACCTGTTACTTTCGTAGACGTAAACTGTATGTTAAATAACCTGAGAATAAAACTGACCTTTTTTAAAAAATGAAGTGATGGCCCTGCTCTGCCTTTACGGCTAGAGCCTCACATTGCCTGTGATAACAGACAAGTTGGGAAAAGCACCTACCTTTCATAATTCCAAAATGCACACACGAGAACTGGGAAGAACTGACCTAGTGAACATGAGACCTATATAAGCTATGTGGTATATAAAATCTAAAATTCCTTTGAAAACTATGCAAATAAAGACAAAAAAATAAATGGTACATATTTGAGATTGAAGCACCAGTTCACACAGAATTGAACCAGGTGACAAGGCAGAAACTGGACCTTGATCTCACGACAGTTGAGTATCACTCATCACAACAACCCTTTTCTCTTCCTTAAGCCCAGGTCTGAGCAGCGCTGCCTCCCTTCCGGGATTACTGTGCATCCAATAAAACGTGCGTGTTGAAAAGTTTGACTGCACAGGCAAGGAAGAACAGGTCAGGTGTTTACTGCTTTTTCTTTTGTTGCCTACAGTCACACATGATTCACAGAGGGCAAGTCAGATCCACCGGCTGAGCCCATGGAAGATCCTCTTCCTAAAGGTTAAGAACTACACATAACCAAGGCAGAAAAAAGAAACAGATCCCAAAAAGAGCTAAAACACCCTTTTACCAGAACTACTCCACTCTTCAAATCTAAGTGTGCTTAATTTTCTCACTAGAAACTCACTGCATTTAAATTGATTTATACCTAAAAGTCACAGCAGAACACCAAGACAGGCCAAGCACTACCACTAGCTGCATGATTAAAGAATGTACTTTTCGCCACCCAAAATCCCCTCCTACTTACGTGATCGTCTTCAGTAACTGGAATAAATTAACCGCTAACAAAAAGCAGCTCTGCCTAGCAGAAGTTGTGAAAGCCACACAGACACAATACACATGCTGTAGTATTCAAGGGCCCGGTTTGAGAGAGAGACATAGCTGGGCAGGCGCATTTTTTAAGATGACATAAGCAAGAAGAGCAGTCACCTGAGGTTCGGCTAATTTAACTGAATTTATCACCCGTCTGTTTTGGCAGCGAGGCACTGAAAATATGCGAGCGTATCTCCACCCACGTACTCTTATCACCTCTGGAGACGGCGGTTTGTGGGAGCAACGATAACACCCGTCCCCCCGCGCCGGCCCCGCTCCCCGCTCCACTCCGGATTATAGACAAGTGGCTGCGGAGCGGAGCGAACCCCCGGGGCGGATCCCGCAGCGTCCGGCCCCGCCGCTCCGGGCGGCGAGAGGACACCCGGGCCACCCGCACCCCGAGGGCACCCGCCGCAGCTCCGCGGGCTGCGCTGCCACCGGCCGGCTCCGGCCGCCAGGACCGCCGGTCGGGACGAGGCTCATCCCCGGGCCCGGCTCCCCGCGGGCCTCGCCACGGCAGCGCGCCCCGGCCCTGGCACCGGCGGAGCCGCCGCCCGGCCCGGCAGACCCCGCGGGGGCTCCTCCTCCGGGCGCGGCGCCTCCCGCCGCCCCCGAGAGCCGCTCCGGCACCGGCGCCTTTGTCTGCCGCGCCGGCGGTAGCGGAGCGGGGCAGCCGGGCTCGCCCCGGGACGCCCCAGAGCGGCCGTGCCCGCCGCCCCCCGCCCCGGCCGTGCCCGCTCACCGTCGGAGCTGACGGTGTCGTAGGCGTCAGCAGCGGCGGGCGCCGCGGCCGGCTCCCGGTAGTCCACCCAGCTGAGTCCTTCAACGCTGTCGTACTCGGCGCGGGGCTTGTCCTCCACCGGCACCACGGTGAAGTGCGGCATGGCTGGCGGGGCGGCGCGGGCTCCCCGCGGCACCGCAGCGAGGCAGGCGGGACGCGGCGCGGAGCCGGCGGCGCATTCCTGCCCCGTGCGGTCACTTCCTTTCAGGAAACCGCGCTCCTCAACTCCACCCATTCCCCTCCGAGCGCCGCGGCGGCGCGGCGGCCGCCGCCCCCGGAGCCGGCGGGTAGACGGGCCGGGGCCGCCCCGCAGCGATACCGGGCGCGGGGGAGGGGGTCGCTCCGCCGGGCGGGCGCGCTCAGCAGTGGGGGCGCGGAGGAGGGGCCGGAGGCGGCGTGGCGGCGCGGGGAAGGGGGAGCCTTCCTCCCGCAGTCATCGTGACAGGAGCCGGCCCGGCGGGAGCCGCGGCGCGCTGGGAGCGGAGCGGAGCGGGGCGGGGCGGGGCGGCCCCTCCGCCCGCGCCCTCCCTTGCCGGCGCTGCCGGGCCGCCTCGGGGCGGAAATTTCCCTCCGCCGTGCCCCGGGCCGCCTCCGGCCCCCTCCCCCCGCCGCCATTTGCTGGGCGGCGGCGATGCGGGGAAGGCGGTGTCGCGCCGCACCCAGGCCCGGGGGGGCGATTCCCGGTGCTGGGGCCGGCGGCCCCGAGGGGGCGAAGCGGCGGTGCCGCTGGCGGCTGCGGCGGGGGCTCCTGTGCGCCGCCTGCCCGGGGCGGGTGGTCGCGGACCCCCCGGCGGGCGATGTGGGGAAAACAGCAGCAGGAGGGGCTGGCGGGGCGAGCGAGAGCGCTGCTGGGCTGGAAGGGAGCAGAGCGCGCCAATTAGAGATTCTCGCGGCTCCCAGCAGACCGTCAAACCCGGCTTTGGGCTGGTCAGCAACCAAGCGGTTAAAGGCGTGTGCCACCCCGGAGCGGGTTCATTTCTGTGCAAGGGATCGTTGGGTTGGGATGCGGCAGCCGGCCCCACTTCCGGTGTGTGTGCTGTTTCTCTTGTGCTCGCTCTCTGCTCCAGCTGCACGAAACCCTCAGAAATAACGTGGCAAACGGAGCGAGCCCAGGGGAAATGAACCGTGGCTGCACAAAAGGCGCGGGGGGAGCGCAGGGTAAAGCGTTACAGCGGGGGAACTGGAATGGCGGCTGCAGCCGGGGCATTTCTAGCGCTGTGCGGAGCGGACAGCTGCTGCGGCAGCAGCCTGCGGGCGGATGGGCCGCTGCTCGGGCCGGGGGCCAGCGCGGCACCGTTGGCGGTCCCAGCGGGGGAGGCGGCGGGCAGTGTCGCCCTCTGGCCGCAGCCGGAGGACGCCTCGGTGGCGGCAGGGCCCGTGAAGCGTGGGCATCCTTCACGGCAGGTCCGTGAAGCCCAGGGCAGGTCCATGAAGCGTGGGCATCCTTCATGGCCGGTCCGTGAAGCCCAGGGCAGCACCCATGAAGCATGGGCATCCTTCATGGCCGGTCCGTGAAGCCCAGGGCAGGTCCGTGAAGCGTGGGCATCCTTCATGGCCGGTCCGTGAAGCCCAGGGCAGGTCCGTGAAGCGTGGGCATCCTTCATGGCCGGTCCGTGAAGCCCAGGGCAGGTCCGTGAAGCGTGGGCATCCTTCATGGCCGGTCCGTGAAGCCCAGGGCAGGTCCATGAAGCCCAGGGCACGCCTGCCTCTCAACCTCTTGTGCCCGAGCGAACAAATTTCAGTTTTGCCTTCACATTTGAAAAAGGTGGCGCCAGTGATGGGTATCTTGGCCTTCGTTTCATGTACAGTAGCCTTCACATGGAATCTGGACATGAATTAGTAGATGATAATGCTATTTATTGTCTGTGTTTGAAGGCTAGCCTTGAAAGTAAAAGGATGCCTTTTTAATGTGTTGTGTAATCATCAGAAAAAAAATGCTAGAGAAGGGTTTGTGCATTTTACTATGGATAATAAACTGAGACTAGGTCTGTAGATTTTTTACTAAAATACTCCTTAATCAAGAAATCTCTGTACAGTGACAACTCTGATGTCAGTACTGATGTAAGTTTTGCCTTTGGATTGCATGGGACTGTATGCAAGGATATAAACCTTGGAGCAGAGGAAAAGAATAAGACTATTTAGACGTGTTCTGTGCTCCGGAGAACCTTGTCCCTGGCTTTCCAAATCTGTCTTGCCTTTTTGACAAAGCAGCCCCCCAGTCACTGGGAGAAAGAAAAATGTGTAATGAGCAGAAGAGAGACAAACAAGAGGGAGAATGCTTTGTTCACAAGAACGAAGTAATAAGTCTGCTTTTAATTAGTTGGGTTTTGAAATCAACAAGAAGGATCCATGCTGTGGTGTGATTGCTGCCAAGGGGGTACAGGTCTCTCAGTTCACGTAGCACAAGCTGCCTGGTCGACCACCTCTGGGGAAAGCAATTACACCTCCTAGTACTGATCAGACAGCTGGAAAGACTTCTAAGAGTCCTGTGCTTTCATATAACCTACATTTTACTTTTGTCTCTTTGTTACTGAAAACAATAATGATCTTCATGTGGCCGTGTGTATCTCAACAATGGCCTCATCTGTTTTGTAGGAGATTAAAAAAACAACCAGATTTTCTTCTTTTCAAAATTCAAGGTATCTTGAAAACCTAGGGTGAGGTGTTGTGTCTATTTCTGGTAATCCCAAAAGGAGCACATTGGTAAATCCGATCCCACTGAGGTCTGTACCATTTTACGAGAAATTTCTGTGGGCAAGCGAAGCCAATTTCGATAATTTAGAAAGCATTTCTGTTATGTTTAGAAGCATTAGTTCTGACAGACTGGGCGCATCCTGGTGCACCACTTAGTCCACTGTCTTACCTCCAGCAGTATTTTTTCCCCCCGAGGAAAGTGGCACAATTGACCAAAAAGTAGCATTCACTGTTTAACCTTCTTCAGTTGAATTACGTTTCATTAGTGTTTATGGTAAGTATGACCTAACAATGACCACCAAACACCCCAGGAAATTAAGTATTAATTGATAGGGGGCAAAGACTTTAATATAGAAAAAGGACAAGATCACCAAGACTCACCATTAAGCAAGTTAGTTCACATTGAGTCTTCTGTCTTCTTCTTTCCTGTTTTCCACTTTGCAAAGCTTTTGAGTGAAGGTGTCTGGTCTAAGCAAGCTGTCCTAGAAAAAGGAGACAGGGATTATAAGAAAGATGTCTCAAGGGTTAATGTTTCTGCAGTCGTGCTTATTCAGGAAGAACTAAATTGGGCACTTGCTGCTCATCCTGCTTTTGAAAGCGGGTCTGGCAAGGAGCTGTCTTCAGGCACCAAAATGCATGTAGGCTACCACAAAACGTTTTAGTATTATGAAATCAATAGCACTGAAATTGTATCCAATTAGGGGAAAAAAAGAATAAAATCAAGCTCATGCCCATATACCAGCAACTCTCCTCTCTGGAATGGAAACTATAATCAGATGTCTTAGGAGAGAACTCAGCCCTAGGAAACTATTCAAGCTTATTGAAGCAAAAATATTCCTTTTGTCTAAGGACAATGGTCCTTTACTGACTTGTAGACAGCCCATATTTAACGATAAGAAGTTATTGACCCATATCAACTCTGTTGTTTAGCATCTGTTTTGTAAGAGAACTGAAATTCCAACGTGGGCGATTGACTGTTTTTTTTAGGAGGATGAACACTGATATTCCTTCTGAATGGTCCGAATGGCTATCATGAGCTTAAAAGTTGTCTGATATGAATACGAGGCTGGGGTGAAACTAGATGATCTACCATACTACAGCACTAACCTGAGGCAACATCGCTATCTCATTAAATCATGGGGATGTAAATGCCGGTTTTCTACAAAGCTAAATGGAATTTGGGATTATGGTTTCATGTTGGTGCACTCTGATCAGTGAAAACGAAAGAAAGAGCACAGAGAATAAGATTAATTTACTTTTTTATTTTTCTCCTCTAAAACCCACACACCCAACAGAGAAAAACTGCAGTGCTAAGAATAGGTCTGGTGGTTTCACTGGAAAACACTGAGGCCAGCTTAGCAGAATCAAGGGCCGTTAGATGAGAAAAGGCCTGAATTTTCAGTACTCTAGTGTACGTCAACAGCATCAGCGAGGTCAGCAGCCTAAAGATCAGCAAATCCACGATCTCTCTGAAACACCATCAGGAGCTGCTTTTTAAATTGGTTGCTTGTTACCTACAAATCATATAAGCAGACACTGTTCAGTTCTTATTTAGTAAGGCACTGGATATTTGTGAACTACCTTAAATAGCTCTGAGCCTGCAGCTGGAAGGGCGGCGCGTTCCCTCGGTACAGAGCTCCGCCATGGGACTCGCAGGAGGTTCTGTGAGGAGCTCGGCTGTTCTGGAAGGGCGGCGCGTTCCCTCGGTACAGAGCTCCGCCATGGGACTCGCAGGAGGTTCTGTGAGGAGCTCGGCTGTTCTGGAAGGGCGGCGCGTTCCCTCGGTACAGAGCTCCGCCATGGGACTCGCAGGAGGTTCTGTGAGGAGCTCGGCTGTTCTGGAAGGGCGGCGCGTTCCCTCGGTACAGAGCTCCGCCATGGGACTCGCAGGAGGTTCTGTGAGGAGCTCGGCTGTTCTGGAAGGGCGGGGTGGTAACTGCCGCAGAGCCTGCTGGGATGCGCAGCGCGAGCAGCGAGGCCGGGGCTGCTCGGAGCGCTTCCCGTCACGGGTGGGCCCGCAGCGCTCACGGGGAGCAGCGCGGCCGCCCCAGCCCCGCGAGAGCGGCACCGCGTGGCAGCCGCAGCGGCTGCGCCTGCGCGGGGCTGCTCCGCCCCTCCCACACACCGGGCGCGCGCGCTCCTGGCTGCCCGCGCGCTGTCCGAGGGGAAGGAACGCGAACTGATATCAGCGTTTGAGGCTATATTACAATATAATACATACAATAATCATACAGTCATTATAGTGGTAGAAGAGGCTGCCGCAGCCCTCACGAAGGGGTGTAGTGCAGGCATTGGAAGGCCCTTGTAAATGAGCTCTTGAGTACCTGCGCTTGCGGGCTTGCATTATGGGATGTTAAGGTCAATCAAACAACAAAAAGTAACGTAGTTTCAACTCCTCTTCAGTGAAAGTGATTTGCTGTTTGTTTAAGGACAGGAAGACCCAGCGTCTGAAACTGTTAGAGGACAGCTTTTCCTATCTTCCCTTCTTCCTGAATTTCATGGGAAGATATCTAATTGTAAATAAACTAGTTTATTTCTTCTAACGAGGAAAATCAAGTGCAAAATATCATCCTTAGAAGTAAGTGTCATAAAATTACAATTCAGATTTTTTTTTTAATTCATCTGTAAAATTGTGTCACCCCAATATTGTTTGGAGTGCTTTATAGTAACGTGGTGCCTCAAAGGGCTTCGTAGAAAGTGTCTGTAACTGAAGCTCGAAACGCCTCCCGCCGAGTGACCCGCTCAGCCACTGCTGGCCCTGCTGCCCCGCCAGCGCCGTGTCCGCGTCCGTGTCCGTGTCCATGTCCGTGTCCGCGTCCGTGTGCGTGTCCGTGTGCGTGTCCGTGTGCGCGTCCGTGTGCGCGTCCGTGTGCGCGTCCGTGTGCGTGTCCGTGTGCGTGTCCGTGTGCGCGTCCGTGTGCGTGTCCGTGTGCGCGTCCGTGTGCGTGTCCGTGTCCGTGTCCGTGTGCGTGTCCATGTCTGTGTCCGTGCCCGTGTCCGTGTCCATGCCCGTGTCCATGCCCATGGCCGTGTCCGGCAGAGCTCTGGGCTGCCCACAGCTCTGAAACGCCTCCCGCCAAGTGACCCGCTCAGCCACCGCTGGCCCTGCTGGCCCTGCTGCCCCGCCAGCGCCGTGTCCGTGCCCATGTCCGTGTCCGTGTCCGTGTGCGTGTCCATGTCCGTGCCCGTGCCCGTGTCCGTGTCCGTGTCCGTGCCCGTGTCCATGTCCGTGCCCGTGCCCGTGTCCGTGTCCGTGTCCGTGCCCGTGTCCGTGTCCCCGTGCCTGTGTCCATGTCCGTGCCCATGTCCGTGTCCGTGTCCGTGTCGTGCCGGGCAGAGCTCTGGGCTGCCCACAGCTCTGTGCACGGGGTGACGGGCCCACCAGCCTGCGAGGTAACGTCCACAACTTCATCCAAAACACACAGAACCTCGTGAGTGGGATACCCGCACTCTGACGCTTCAGTTAATCATCACATGGCACCTCTGGTAATACAGACCAGTATAATGCTTCTCCCCCTGTCAATGGGACAATTTAGGGGCTTACGCTTTGAAGCCATGGGAAATTTTCTAAACATGAAAAATATTTCTGAGGTATCCTGGATTATTGAGTTAGTCACAGGGTAATGGCCCAGAAAAAAATACACTCCAGTTAGAGCAGAAATAGGGTGTTGGTCAGAGAAGCAGAAGCCCTGCTCGGTCAGCCCCCACACGGTTAGGCACAAAGCCCTGACACCTGGAAGAATTAAATACTTCCACTTTTAAAAACCAACAGCTTTTTAAAGCATAAATACAGCTACTTAAAATGTGTAAAGAGTAAGGCCAGGATGTACACCGCAGTGGATCCATAACTACTATTTATTGTTCTGGAAGATGTGTTCCACTGGAGTGGGACCTGGGTGACAAATAGCCCTGAGCTGACCATCAGGAAAACGAAACAAAACACCAAAAAAACCCAACCAAACCACAAGCACCGAACAAAAACTGCCACTGCCAAGGCACGGCCGCCCTGGACACGGGGCTGGGCAGACGCTGTGCGTGCTCAGGGCCAGCATTCCACCGCAGGGAAGTTGTTTCCAGCGCGTTCCCGTCATCCGTCTGAGGACCACACGGCCCTGTGGACCAGGCGCTGAGCGGGCAGCCCGGCGCGAGCGCGTCCCGCTCCCCAAAGCGGGGTCTGCTCGGTCCTGACCAACACCAGCGGCTGCTGACAGGGTCCTGGGGGAACCGCAACACGTGCGCGGAGTGACCGGAGCAGTGACTGCTCTGGGGAGACGCAGTGCACAGCCCTCCATGTGCCATTTCCAGGAGAACACTGGGCAAGGAAAGGTCACGTCGTACTTCTACAGCAGCTTATGTGCGAACTGCAACTGGGAATTCTGCTGTTGTCCTCCTAGAAAACATGGCACAGCTCAGACTTTGACAGACCACAAGAGGACACCATGGTGCCACTTATCTTCAAGGTTTATTTACTTCAAGGAACTTCTGCCTTCCTTGTAAGATTACTCATAACTGTGATACGCACAATAGCCATCTCTACAAAGACACCTTGACCTCATCTTTAGAGACTGAAATGTTACTAAGTCTTTGCGATTTTTTCCCTCTCCCTCTATCAGATGCTGTAAATTCAAATAAGATGGACTGGATCAAAGTTTTCTCCACTAAACTTGTTAAACATTACAGTAATTTTCAGGGTAGGATTAAAATGTTGGAAAAATACTACTCAGTGTTTTGTCGTGGTTTTTTCCTTTTTTTAAAGGGTCCATTTTCGGTTGGGCTGTATTTTTATCATGGATATCTTTGTCATGGTCTGTTCAATCTTTAATAAAGGTGTCAGAGAAGAAACTGAGCACAGGCCTAGACAAGGTTCTTTAGATGTTTAGCTCAACTACAGGAGGATACTCAGGAATGTTAATCCAAATGGACTTTTTGTATTAAACTTTTTTCCAAATGTCTGTGTTCCAGGGTCCTTCTTTTGGTTTGTCTGACAAAACCTGTATTAGTTTCAGTTTTAATCTGAACTCTTTTAGTCTTTATTTTGCTTCTCAGCAACAACCCGCAGGGGAACTGAAATTCCTGCTTCCCGGCCTCTGTGCTCTCCTTTCGTTGCAGAAGAAACGCCCCATGCAGACAGTGAGAGCAGGTGCTGGGAAAAGGGCTTCAGAGAACAACACCTGCCCGGTGCGTGGGGAAGGGACCGTCCCAGCGAAGTTCACAAAACACTTTGGGAAGAACAACTGAAGCAGCAGAATTAAGTGCCCTGTCATTTGAGTTCTGATCACTGAGGCTGCACCTGGAGTAGAAGCAGCAGCAGCATTTCTGTGACCTAAGATAAATGCTTAGCTTTTAAAAAAATTAAAATTATTTTGGAGTAGTTAGGACAGAAGCAGCTGAATCACGTCTAGTGTCTCAGAGGTCACAGCTTTAGGGAAGAGAGAAGGGTGTAGCTTTTGCTTTGCACGAAAAAGAACCTTCCGCGATGATGAAAATGTCTCAGACCGTGCAGAGCGGGGAAAGAGCTGCTGCCTCTGCGGCGCGGGCGCCAGGGAGCGAAGCGCCCGCGAGCAGCTCCCGCAGCGCTGGGCCCAGAGTGCCGCTCAGGCACCCGCGAAACAGAGGAACGGCACAAAAAGGCTCCCCATTTCCACAGATCGTGGTTTCCTCTGACAAAAATTACACGCTGAACTCAAATATGAAGGTTAGTAAAACCTTTTCCATTTCTCTGGTTTCAAAATACATTAAAAAAGGAAAGTTATAGGATCACCAAACACCCAGCACCATCTCAAGTTGTTCTGTGTAGATGTAAAGGTTTGTAGACGTGATTCAGATATCAAGACAAAAATCAATACTATATTAAAAATAAAAACCACTGACTCAAGCCCTCCAAAATGCTCCGAGGAGGGTCATCCGGCATCCCGGTCTGTCCTGGAAACCGTTCAGCACACCCACTAACACGCGGCTCAGGGTCTGGGAGTTAAATCCAGCAAAGCCTGAGAGCAAATGAAAGCTACTGGTAGTTATTTAATCTTTTTGTAGTGTAGGCATACTGTGTTTCCAGAATTTGAAGAAATTTGGTCATTTCCATATGCATAAATCCAGAGAAGAGTACACAGAGGAGCTGCTGCTTTAAGTAGCAAATGGAAGAACTCCAAGTCGCTGCAGTCTCGCTCTGCTTTTCTGCTCCTCCCCGCCGCTAACACTGAACATGGTTAACCCCAAAACCGACGTGATCAGCAGGAAACCCGTCACTTGAGGGAGGAAAACGGTTTTCAGCTCCCTGACCCCGCTTATCATCTAGTTAGAGAAAGCAGCGTGAGCAGGGCTGGCCAGGGCAGGAGGCAGCGGGCGCAGGGCAGGCGGCGGGCGCAGGGCAGGCGGCGGGCGCAGGGCAGACAGCGGGCGCAGGGCAGACAGCGGCAGCCGCAGCCGGCGCGCACGCTGCCGCGCACCGCACCGCGGCTGTGCAAAGCTGGTTCCGTGCTGCAGGTGCCCAGAGAATCCTACATTTAAGATTAAACAGAAGTTAATAAACTTGTATTTTTATAGGTGGTTAGGCTTCATGCATGATGTTTACTGACCTTGAGACATATAAATGCATGGGCGTATTGCTTGAGCAGCTCAATGATATGTAAGGAGGATGCAGATGTTAAGCACCAGCACAGTTCAGTAACCAATATCCTTGCAAAAATCTTTCCATGGCTAAAACAAGTCACCTGCTGAGAAGAAGTTAGATACATGAACTGAACTACTCAGATTTTACGTAACAGATCAGCTGTATGCATTAGACCGGCAATAGACTTTTTAGGCTTGGTTTCTAGCATCACACTTCCCTAGATGAGACAACTGAGAATTTAAGTTGTTTGTTCCTGTGAACGCTACAGCCTATTAGTCTGGGAAAGGACACTACTGGGGGAAGGGTGCTGGCACCAGCCTTTTAGATTCAAATCAACGGTCTGCATCAATATTATGTCTGCAGTTTTGGGCTGTTCATATCACACACGTGAAAGCATAAGCCCTGTATTGTTAAAGATGCCTTGAAGTATGGATCATGCAGAAAATCAGCCTAAAGTACTTCATAGTACAATGATTTTGAGATTTATAGAAATAGTAATAACTATTTTCAGAATTCATGTTGTTTAGAAGATGTAAACAATGACTTGTTTTCTTCCATTCGGCAGCCAAAGCTTATTACAAAGATGGTATCTCAATTATATCTGATACTTCACTGATACCACTAGCAAGAATAGTTGTCAGTTGAGCTAGCATGCACTTCAAATTACCAACGCAAATTGCTTTTA
This sequence comes from Streptopelia decaocto, assembly GCF_964273445.1. Taxonomy (NCBI): domain Eukaryota; kingdom Metazoa; phylum Chordata; class Aves; order Columbiformes; family Columbidae; genus Streptopelia; species Streptopelia decaocto. The sequence continues at coordinate 21,075,891 of NC_138666.1, read as the reverse complement.
TTAATTGGCGCAGGGCGAAGGCATTCAATTCAGGGTGCATCATCCTCTCCCTCGGGAGGCAGAACTCAGGGTGCAGCCGCCCGCCCGAGCTGCTGCAGATCGGTGCGGTGGTCACCGCCGACCCCCGGCAGCGCTGCGGTGGTCATTACAGCCCCCCGGCAGCGCTGCGGTGGTCATTACAGCCCCCCAGCAGCGCTGCGGTGGTCATTACAGCCCCCCGGCAGCGCTGCGGTGGTCATTACAGCCCCCCGGCAGCGCTGCGGTGGTCATTACAGCCCCCCAACAGTGCTGTGGTGGTCACCGCCGCCCCCCGGCAGCGCTGCGGTGGTCATTACAGCCCCCCAGCAGTGCTGTGGTGGTCACCGCCGCCCCCCGGCAGCGCTGCGGTGGTCATTACAGCCCCCCGGCAGCGCTGCGGTGGTCATTACAGCCCCCCGGCAGCGCTGCGGTGGTCATTACCGCCCCCCGGCAGTGCTGCGGTGGTCATTACCGCCCCCCGGCAGCGCTGCGGTGGTCACTACGGCCCGTCAGCAGCACTGCGGACAGCGGCGTCGGACTGAGGGCTCGCGAGAACTTCTCTGACAGCACTCGCAGCCATCGCCTGCGTGATGCTACTTTTGAAATGGAATTCTAATGAGATGTCTTTCTACCATGTTTCAAGCTGTATGATTTTGATTGCTTTAGAAAAACAAACTAACTGCATCTCTTAGATAAGCTAGAGACCATGTGCATAATCATTGCACGATGCACAAGATTCCATTTCTTGCATGATGATTTTGCACTCTGATGTTGGTGTCACACAAGCAGCTTATTTGAAGCATCCTGAATTAACACTGTAACTAATAATGGAAAAAGAGACTTGTAGATCGTTACACATCTGTGAGAAACGCTGTGAAGCAGAGATTTATCCTAACCTTGGTGCAACCTGTCTAGTTCCCAAAAGCCTTGCTCTCTATGATTCGCTTGATCAGGTGATTGGCTGCCGGTAAGTCGTCGTGGACTCGCTGCAGTGACTGGATCATCAGGGTTTCCTGGAGTTCTGAACATTTGCATTGTTCTGTGAGATTACACCAGTATCTATACACAATTTTAAACCATTTTATTTAAATTTCATGTATATGTTTTGCCACAAGGTTACAAAATATTCATTGCATGAAACAGTCAAACAAATAAGTGCAATACGCTATAGATAAAACAAGGAAATAAACCACAAATTCTGTAGTATGGTGGAATAAGTAATATAAAAGCGTTACCCATATCTTTAAGAAAAGGAATATATTTTTAATCCATGCTGTAGTAGGGAAAAAAAGTAGAAATTACTGCGCAAGAAAGTGACAACACAGTAGAAAGAAAAAGGCTGCAAGAAATAAGAAGCATCTTCCATTTCAAATATGCGAGGAAGTTACTATTACGGTACTAATTCTGTGAAAAGAGACCACGGATGGCAGTCCCAATGGCTTATGAAGCTATCAGCAGAAGTACTGATGGGAAGTATTTGCTCTCTTGAATTCATCATTTCACCAGTAAAACGAGTTCTGATGCTGGCCAAGCAGTATCGGGAGGGAAGGCTTCCTGGTCAGTGCAGTAATTCCCCATTGTAGAGGCATAACCAGGATCCGTATGTATTGAGAAACTGTTCTTAAAAACTTGGCTTGTATGCAACTGGATTATTCAACATGATTTGTAAAGAATTCATAAGTGGCCGTAGTATATCCACATACTTATCAAGGAGATAAGAACATACTTATCAAGGAGACCGCCTTATGAGGAGAGTTACCGAAGCGCCATTCTGAAGCAAGAGAAGCACAGTCTCCTTCCAGAAAGGCCATTTGTACCTGGAATGCAGAGATGGATGCCGGGAACAGCCTCAAGTGACTCTGGAAAACAACTGGCTTGCTGTTTCCATTCTGTTCATGCTCAGCCTTGTCTTTCAGTTGCTAAATACTTTGTGTGTTTACAAATGCCGTCCTTAGGTCAATCAGAGGACTAAGGCTAAATTCTCTAGATGTCAAATCAGTAAATTAAAGCACGTGAGATAAAAATCACAATGAACAGCAAATATCATGAGAAGGCATTTACCAGCAAGCACTGGGAAACGTCCCTACAAAGATGTAGTGCTGCCATCTTACAATTTCATCATGAACCTCAGGATATTTGGTTAAAATTCCAGGTTTGAGTGGTATTACCCTACGAAGAACAGGCCTGTTGCAATATATGCTCTTCTATACAACAGCAGCATCTAACCTCACACACCTTGCGTATCTGAAAACATGTTCCAAAGGATGAAACAGCAGAAGGTTTATAAGAAAAAGATCTCTTTCTAATCTCATGTCTATGAATCCTTTGACAGTGGTCTGATTAAAGCCAGCTAGAATAAAAATAAAATGATAAAACCTGTTATTGATAAGGATCATGGTTTAAACATGAAAAAGATTCCCACAAAGCTGTGGAACATTCTAACGAAGCTTTTATTTAAATACTCATTTTATACTTTTCAGATGGCAATCAAAATGTCAGAACAAGATCTCATGCTCAGAGCAGCCAGAATTCCTGCTTTGTCCTGGCTTACTCTTGCTCCAGCTTCATCGATGTGCAGCAAACAGCAGTCCCCAAATTACACAGAACTATCTACTGCATTGCCTGGTCACCTGCACCCGGACGCGAGCGCTCCAGCTGCCCACTGTGCTGGTCAGAGTCCAGTGCTGCAGGACAGACCCCAGAGCTGCCGCAGGCAGGAAATCGGAACTGACATAGCCACGTCATCTATCTTCTCATCTTAAAAACAACAACTGCGGCAAGAAAAGCAAACCACAAAACAACAAACAACCCCACTCTTCTACGTATACCGGGGTGCTCTTCTCTGACTAGGCCATCAGCTGATGATGGGAGTCGTATGATTTAACAAGAAGCAATATCTGAAAACATCTCAGCACAGCTGTCTTAATCATATCTCTAGTTCCTGTGTGGAACTGCTGATTCTGAACTCCAGTATTTATACCATGTGCCACAATATAGGAGAAGTATCAAAACTACGGGTCATTTCTTTCTTAGATGTGAATACTTTCTGTTAACAATGTTGGTCGTGGTTTAGCCAAGATGACATAGAATTTATCACTTCAAGTTCTATACGCTTTCAATACAACTTAAAATCTACATAAACTTTCAAGTATGCAGGTGAACGTATAGAATAAATATTTTTAAAATTAGCTTTACATTAACAACCCCCCAAAAAGATAACTACTTGCAATGCAGATTACTCCACATATCTCTCTCTAGACTCCATACGTCTTATGATGCATAATGCAGTATTAAATATGAGAAAATGACAAGCATCAGACTAAAAGGTTGTGCCACAGAAGGAAATCCAAAGGACCTGGCTGTCAGAAGCCGATGATTATGTAGGTCTAGGCGACATGAGTTTTGTACTTCTGCTTGTGGAATTTCACTTTCACTCACATCCATTAGTCCATTAACGTCTCGCACCTAGAAAAATACAAAAGGTTGCAGCTAGCAAATGCAGTGTTATTTCAAGTGAAGCAACTAAAACTGTATTGCAAAACCACATCTGAATGTGATGAAATCAACATCATTATCGTGATGTTTGCATTCCTGTGAAGCGCCTCCTAGAATTGAGCACAGGTGCTCTGCAGGCCAGGGCCACGGTCTGGCCGTTCTTTGTCCTGACTCACTCAGATACGGATGCGGCAGCTGGAGAACCGCACGCAAACAAACTCATGAGCTTTCTTCCCTGAAGTCGACTCACAGTCTCAAGACAGACCTGCAAACATCTCTAATTTAAAAGGAAAAAAATCACTACATTTCACAGATCAGTTAGGTGATGAATTTCAACCTCTTCTAATGTCAGTTGGCCACACATGCAACTTGGCATTAGGTAGATATTTTGGTAGATTAATTGGAACAGCAAAAAATTCCCTGATTTCTGTTCATTTAATGTACTCCAAAAAGGCAACTGAAAGAAAGATCCCTGTGAAATGCATGTTGTCTACAAGGCTTTGTGTATAGTATCTACTTACTTACCCCTGTAAATAAAAACAGCAGGAGGCAAGCAGTTTGCAAGTTTCCACAGAGGCTTTTGAAAAAATGACCATTTAGGGGTCCTTACTCTCATACCGTCTCTCTCCTTCCCTCATTCTTCTGGATTAGCTTCTACCATTTGCACTTACAGCTCGTTGTAACCTAGTTGTTAAGTTTATGGCTTGTTAGTGATCTGGTCATGGCAGAAGCCTTTTGGATAGCAGTCCAATCCCATGACATGAATTAAATGGACTTGCAGGAGTCAGCATTCCTTACTGCACCAGTGAACACAGCCAGACTGTGATGCTGGAACATCCACAGTTCCTCCAAACCATGAAGTGATTCTATTTAGAAGTCAGTGATGTGTATTTATCAGATTACCACAGAGAGAAAAAGTTCCAAAGAGCTCTGTCCGCTCTCTCTCATTTTCCTTTATTCTGCTAACACTCTCTTACCATCTTGGTTTCTTTCCTGGCATTTGGAATTACCGCATTAAGTGCTTACAGTCCCTCATAGCAAACTCACTGTGGGGAGTGGGGAGGGAAAAAAAGAAAGAACAGCAAGGCACCAATAGTTCCTCTCTCCATCTTAGTAAGAAGCACCATTCGGTTTAGCTTTTAATCTTACATTTTCCACTTCCCTGAAAACACGGAGAAAATTCTCCCTCAAGACCCCTTTCAGTTCAGTTTCATTCCATCCTCTTCTTAGAAGCTCCTCAATCAGAGAAGGGTATTTAGAAACGTCTTCCAGTCCCTCAGGGAAACTGTTCGCAAGAGTCACAGAAGAACATTAAACACACTGACAGAATGCAGAAAACCACTAATTAGTCTTTTTAACATATTCACTCTTGGAATGAGCTCACTTTCCACCCAGTTCCTCCCCAAGAAGTTAAACAAATTAAGAATTCAACTAACAAAACCAGAAGCAGGACTGGGACACAACAAAAGGCTTTTGCTGCACAAATGATCCCATTAGCAGAACAAAACTGTGTATTCTGGAATGAAGATGCACTTATGTATAGACAGAACAACAGCATGGAGGATATTAAAACAAACCAAAAAAAGCCCAAACTCATGTATGCATTAATCTACCCCTTATAACTGGCCATTTGAGTAAAAGGAACCAGCTGCATCGCAGATGGAGTTGATGCAATCCACTTGTGTAACTGGGAACCAAAGGGACCCTGCGAACACATGCAGAGCTAAGGAGTTGCAGGCGATCGTCTACAAAATATTTTGTCCAAGGAAAATACAGTTAGAATTATAATGTTGTTTTGAATTCAGCAGTTTAGGTAGTGAAAAGAAAGCTATTCAGAACTCTCCACTGAAGAAATTACAATAAGCAGAATTGACCTATGTCTTATGATAATTCTTACCAGAAAAAAAAAAGGAATTAGAAGCAAGAAGCTGCAAAACCTGCATTATAAAGCTGTTTTAAATTGTATTTCCATGAGTTTTCAACTTTGTTTTGAGATAACTAATATTTTCTGTTATTCTTCTTTTCTGTGGAGATGTGGTGATAAACATCTCAAGAAGTCTGTGCCATTACTTTCCACCAGGACTTAGGACCTTAACAACTCCGCTACTGATGGTCTTTGTGAAAATACATGCAATAAAATGTGTCCTTTTTTGGCAAACTGCTTTTCTTGTGGAGATTCTGGATTCAGAGCTATGATTAGCTACATCTCGTGGGAGATGACACACTGTTTTTGTGGTCACACTTTACACGGGTCAGTCTGACTGTGACTTTCATACCCAGGTGTCTGACCCCGGAGGAGAAAGAAAAAAAAAGGAGGAGATGAATACTCAGTAGAAAGAGACAAAGCAAAAAAAGGTTTAGGGTTATGCCAAAAAGCATCAGCCAATCTGCATTGATCTCCTGTGCTGTAACAAAAGCAGCCCAGGGCGAGCAGCAGCTGCGCTGCAGGCTGGCGGCACGCTCTGCAGGCTGGCGGCACACTCTGCAGGCCGGCCGCACGCTCTGCAGGCCGGCGGCACGCTCTGCAGGCTGGCGGCACACTCTGCAGGCTGGCGGCACACTCTGCAGGCTGGTGGCACGCTCTGCAGGCTGGCGGCACACTCTGCAGGCTGCCCGCGCTCTCTGCAGGCCGGCCGCACGCTCTGCAGGCCGGCCGCGCGCTCTGCAGGCTGGCCGCGCGCTCTGCAGGCCGGCCACGCTCTCTGCAGGCCGCCCGCGCTCTCTGCAGGCCGCCCGCGCTCTCTGCAGGCTGCCCGCGCGCTCTGCAGGCTGGCAGCACGCTCTGCAGGCTGGCAGCACGCTCTGCAGGCCGGCCGCGCGCTCTGCAGGCTGGCGGCACGCTCTGCAGGCCGGCCGCACGCTCTGCAGGCTGGCGGCACGCTCTGCAGGCTGCCCGCACGCTCTGCAGGCTGGCTGCACGCTCTGCAGGCTGCCCGCACGCTCTGCAGGCTGGCGGCACGCTCTGCAGGCTGCCCGCACGCTCTGCAGGCTGGCGGCACGCTCTGCAGGCCGGCCGCACGCTCTGCAGGCCGGCCGCACGCTCTGCAGGCTGGCGGCACGCTCTGCAGGCTGCCCGCACGCTCTGCAGGCTGGCGGCACGCTCTGCAGGCCGGCGGCACGCTCTGCAGGCCGGCCGCGCACTCTGCAGGCCGGCGGCACGCTCTGCAGGCCGGCGGCACGCTCTGCAGGCCGGCGGCACGCTCTGCAGGCCGGCCGCACGCTCTGCAGGCCGGCGGCACGCTCTGCAGGCCGGCCGCACGCTCTGCAGGCCGGCGGCACGCTCTGCAGGCCGGCGGCACGCTCTGCAGGCCGGCCGCACGCTCTGCAGGCCGGCGGCACGCTCTGCAGGCCGGCCGCACGCTCTGCAGGCCGGCCGCACGCTCTGCAGGCCGGCTGCACGCTCTGCAGGCCGGCGGCACGCTCTGCAGGCCGGCCGCACGCTCTGCAGGCCGGCGGCACGCTCTGCAGGCCGGCGGCACGCTCTGCAGGCCGGCCGCACGCTCTGCAGGCCGGCCGCACGCTCTGCAGGCCGGCCGCACGCTCTGCAGGCTGCCCGCGCGCTCTGCAGGCCGGCCGCGCGCTCTGCAGGCCGGCGGCACGCTCTGCAGGCTGCCCGCACGCTCTGCAGGCCGGCGGCACGCTCTGCAGGCCGGCGGCACGCTCTGCAGGCCGGCGGCACGCTCTGCAGGCCGGCTGCACGCTCTGCAGGCCGGCGGCACGCTCTGCAGGCTGGCCGCACGCTCTGCAGGCTGGCCGCACGCTCTGCAGGCCGGCCGCACGCTCTGCAGGCCGGCCGCACGCTCTGCAGGCCGGCCGCACGCTCTGCAGGCTGCCCGCACGCTCTGCAGGCTGCCCGCACGCTCTGCAGGCCGGCCGCGCGCTCTGCAGGCCGGCGGCACGCTCTGCAGGCTGGCCGCACGCTCTGCAGGCTGGCGGCACGCTCTGCAGGCCGGCCGCACGCTCTGCAGGCCGGCGGCACGCTCTGCAGGCCGGCGGCATGCTCTGCAGGCCGGCGGCACACTCTGCAGGCCGGCGGCACGCTCTGCAGGCCGGCCGCACGCTCTGCAGGCTGCCCGCACGCTCTGCAGGCCGGCCGCACGCTCTGCAGGCTGGCCGCACGCTCTGCAGGCCGGCGGCACACTCTGCAGGCCGGCGGCACGCTCTGCAGGCTGGCGGCACGCTCTGCAGGCTGCCCGCACGCTCTGCAGGCCGGCGGCACGCTCTGCAGGCCGGCCGCACGCTCTGCAGGCCGGCCGCACGCTCTGCAGGCCGGCGGCACGCTCTGCAGGCCGCCCGCACGCTCTGCAGGCTGGCCGCGCGCTCTGCAGGCTGCCCGCACGCTCTGCAGGCCGGCGGCACGCTCTGCAGGCCGGCCGCGCGCTCTGCAGGCTGCCCGCACGCTCTGCAGGCCGGCGGCACGCTCTGCAGGCTGCCCGCACGCTCTGCAGGCCGGCCGCACGCTCTGCAGGCCGCCCGCACGCTCTGCAGGCTGCCCGCGCGCTCTGCAGGCTGCCCGCACGCTCTGCAGGCCGGCGGCACGCTCTGCAGGCCGGCCGCGCGCTCTGCAGGCTGCCCGCACGCTCTGCAGGCCGGCGGCACGCTCTGCAGGCTGCCCGCACGCTCTGCAGGCCGGCCGCACGCTCTGCAGGCCGGCCGCACGCTCTGCAGGCTGCCCGCACGCTCTGCAGGCTGCCCGCACGCTCTGCCTGCCCCCCGCGCTTCCAGGCCCCGGAGCAGGGGGGTTCACAGCCCCCAAACACTCGGGCCTTCCCACGCTGGCGTACTAGTGGAGGAAAGAGCTTTGCAGCATCTCCCTGGGCTAACCCATTTACCACCTAAAAGCTGAGGCAGCTTTTCTGTCATTCATCTCTGGCTTCTAGAAGAAACCACCCCTCTGTTACTCCACTGCTGTTTCTGTGTGCCTACAACACACAGTTGCAGAGTTCGCAGGGCATTAGAATCAGTTTCCGCATTTGGGGCACTGCTTCATGCAGTTCTAAAAAGGAATCACTGTGCCTGTCTTTCATAAGACTTCTTTTGGTACTCATCACAAGACAACGTGCTACAACTCTTCTGGTCTGCCTTCTTTTTTCTTCAAAAGGAATCAAAACCTTCATAATTTAAGGAGCAGATGTCAGTGTATGTGCAATTTTACCAACCGTTCCACTCCATCGTAGTCACCACCAACTCCTATTGACTCTGAACCCGCAATTTTCTTTATGTGGTCAAAATGATCTGAAAGAAAATGTCAAAGAAAACAATATCTAAGCATAAGGCAAGAAGAAATACTACAGTTCAGACATATTGGCACAAGGCGACTTAATAATGGATTCTTAATCAAATCCTTTTGAAAAGAGAGTCAAAAGATATCCTGATATTACAGGTTAAAATTTAATAATGCAGGTGACATATTCTGGATATTTGCTGATGCTTAACTAGATTTTGTCCGTTATTGAGTACATCAGGCAGCAACCTTCAAACTAACAGCTACACTGCTGAGATGCAAATGCGAAAAAGGACGTGATCGTCACAGCACATTAATTCCCAACAGGTAGCCGACTTATACCAAACTATTTTTCATTATCCATTACACACCTATGTTTTCTACTCTTAATTACAAAGGTTTAAGATGTTTTCCAGAAAGTAACAACTACTTTGGGATTAATGGTTCTTAAGTCAATTTGGGAGCATCACGTCCTCCAGCTACACGCCTTGTACCTCTTGTTATTGTTTAATGAATATTAGCTTCAAAAATACCCAGAGTGGGGTAAGGTGTGCAAGGGAGTAAACAAGCAGTATCATTTACACACTCTCAAAAATCATGCAGACATCAGGAAATTCAGAGAAGCCACCTATGGAAACTACAGTATATTAACTTCAAACCTGCAAGAGTAGAAACATTAACAACTTTCCTGCCACAGGCCAGTACATCTGCATTGAATGTCACCATGATAATTCCCTTGTTCTTTTTCTGAAAGATAGGAAGAAACTGGCAATGAGTTGACACTTGCATTGCCTGTAACCTCATGAGCATCTCGTATAGATCCTTCGACATCCATCCATTCATCCATCCATCCATCCATCCATCCGTAAGCATAACGACACTCGAAGTCAAAGCTCAGATGGCAACACAAGGCTTTGCATCTCTGCCCTTTACCCTGGATTAAGTACATTCTCTCTGGAACAGCAGAAGTCCAGTGACTATGTGAAAAACACTCAACCGGAATTTCAAAGTATTTGCGTTTTTGTAGCCAGACAAAACATAACCCAGAGGAAATGGCTCAGAAGTGAATGTGTAACTTGCCGCTCAGGGATCTGTTTATAAATGCATTCAAAGGTGAGAGGGTGGAAAGTAAACACCAATACACAAGTTTGCCTCAGACTAGTCAAACATTGTCATAAAAAGCCCAACAAACAAAAACCACCAACAAAACAAACAGAAACACACAAACAAAACTAAAACCAACCCAACAAAACAAACCAATGGTCCATCTCTCTCACCAGTTGCTGCAGGATGTCATCAGGAACGTTTCTGGAATGATTACAAATAGAAAATGCTGAGGAATGGCTGAAAATTACTGGTGCTTTTGAGATATTCAGTGCAGCTTTTGCTGTGGAATATGAAGCATGAGATAAATCTATCAGCATGCCCAGGCGATTCATCTCCTTTACCACTTCCTAAAACAGATTTACAGACAACAGTGTCGGTATTAAATTTCCTTAAATGAAACCGTTTAGCTGGTATATATAAACAGCTAAATAAATTCTGCAGCTGTCAGCTAGTCACGAACATGCTGTGCCTGTATAGGTTTCTATTGAGCTATTAATTTAATAGTAATTTACTCACTCGCAATTAACTAGCACACCATCACATGCTCAAAACTTACAAAGCTTAGTCAATCTGAAATAAGTAATTTGAACTGCAATTCACATCCCACTACTTTCACATATTACTTCATACATCTAATCTGTATTAAAACAATTGTTAGAATTAAATCCAGCACTTCTTTTAGCCTAAGTAACATCACAGAGAATTTGGCTCGACTGAACCCTGATGACTTCCTAATTATCCAAAGCTTCCAGTAATCAACTTATAACAAAAAGTGGCTTTTGAAGAGGTAAGGACACAAGTTGTTAGTTGTACAAGAGGTCACTGGGTTAGCACTCAAAAGAGATCCTTACTCGGCCGAATGCAGTCAGACCAATAACACCAGGATAAAAGTTGTGTGTTCCTTTAGATGATGATTCAGACCTTAAAACGGGAGGGAGGGAGGAGAAACATATTATTCTGGAGACTGAAACTTCTTATGCTACACACAATAAAAAGCATTGCCATATCACATGGCCAATTGTAGGTATAATGAGCTACCTAATGCTTAACTTGTTCATACAGTGCTCTTTATGTTCTTAAGTGTTTTCTCCATGTCATGCCCTCAGGCTCAGGACTGCTGTATGTTTGTGAAGCAAAGCAAGACAAGTAAAGAAATGCTTGTCAGAAATTTTCTGATTAAACAAACTATCAGAGAACGAAGATATGCTGAAACATCGGTTACCTGTCACCCAGAAAGCCTGCTTTCCAGCCCTCTCTGCACACAATTCCCCTTTCCCTGAATCAATACGAGAAGGAATGTTATCGACCCAGCAAAGGGCAGGTGCTGATATTGTGATACAGGAGCTGAGTGCTCATCTCTGTAGCCGCATATGAGACCTGCACTTCTGAACTGTCCAGAGGACAGTGGTAAAGGCTGCTGAGCTCTCACATAGCATTCACGCTCTTTTATCCGCATCATATGCATTTTTAGTACTTTATCTTCTTCTTTTGTGGTGTGTTTTGCCATATGTAACTTTCCTAATAAAGCAAAAGGGATAGCAATTTTACCATCTTTGTGCTGTGTTAACAAAGTTTAGAAGTTCCTATATTGTCAGCATGACAAGCACTGCAGAACAGAACCTTCAGACCCCACTTGACACACGGCAAGGGATTTACCCCAAAAACCTATCATCCTTGATTTGGTTCAGTCTTTCACAGGTGAACTCTGTGTTTGAATCCCTATTTTCCCCATGCTGGAGCTGCCACCACTTTGCGTTAGATCGTCACACAAACACACGCATATTTGTTACCAAGGTGTATTGCAGGAATGTGTCAATGTCATGTAACGAGCACCCAGGTCATAAAACATCCTCAGTGTTGCCAAACTGCTGTCAATGGAGTGACCACCTTCTATTCCAATCAAACATGCAATCTTCCTACTGTCAGAGATGCCTGGAAACAACAAAGGAAAGTAATTCCAAAGTCATTTCATGACAGATAAGAAGCCAGCACTACTGAACAACGATTGTTATTGTAAATTGCAAACAATTATAGTGACAATTTCATAGAATAGGAGCTTATACTAGTGCATGTTTAAATGGTAAATTGTGTCTCGACTACAACGGGCTATGACTGCACAGAACCAGAACCAGTTATTGTGGTTCAGGGGAAAAACTGAAGTTCAAGTTATTCTTTAAACCAGGGTAACTTGCCTGTCCTTTGCACATAACTTATGCAATCCTATTCAAAAAAATGGTGTTACAGGGAAGAGCATCACCTTGGGAAGTTGTCACAAGTTCAAGCTCTTCATAGCTGTTACACATCCTCTTGACAACATCAATTTGCTCTAAGGTCAGACGTACAGCATCCTTGTTCTGAGCGCTGCAAAGAACATACACTGACCAAAACTGAAAGAGACATTGACAAGTAGACTAGATAACTTGTGTTTCAACTTGGAAACTTCCATTTGCTAATAGTGAAGTTCATGAGCACAGACCAAAATAATTTCCTACGGTTTACAAGGGAGCTGACACTATAGATTTTCCCCAAAGAAGAGTTACAATGCAAGGCAAGACATGGCTAAAGCCTCCTGACACACTCAGCTACTCCCCAGTACATGCAGGAAAGCAGATGTAGTTTACTTTCTTTAACCAAACAAATGCCACTGTTCTGGTGAAGGGCCCCTGGGTTACAAAAACCACACTTTTGAAACACAAATGTTACGGAACAGTGACTGTGGCTTTCCAGTTTCATAGTTGTTTATCTTTTAACAGAAAGACTCAAAACCAGGGCCAGGAGTACTTTTGTGTTTGGGAAGGAGGCCAATGTAAAAATACGTTCCGGACTCACAACCACGGCAGTACGTACCTGAGCTCCCACATAACCAGCCTGAAGTTTTGCAAGGTTTGTGTGGGTCTTGTTGAGCTCTCTTAGGTTGACTCTGCTGAGTCTATTTTGGTAAAGTATTCTCAGCCGCAGTACGAAGTCATTGTGGCTAGAATTGAAAACAAACCGGGCTTGTGACAGAACCAAGTTGTTCCCCTTCTAGCCCTGACGTAATTTCTTCCACTGTTCGTAGTCCCTTACACCACTAATTGCCAATAAACCTTACAGTAACATAGGATCAAAAGTCTCCCTTCTTTTGCAAACAAGCTTTATTTCTTAATTAGGACAGTAAGAAACTTTTTTTGCTTCTCCCATTTTTATAGCTGTTGTGTTTATCTATCTTTTTTCTCCCCATCATTTCTGAAGGAATGGAAGAACTGAAATCAACCACCATGCTCCTTAGAGGCAAGTACTTGTGGTAAAATAATCAGTGCTGCCTGTGCCAGAACAATCAGTGCTGGTGTTCCCAGGTCAAAATCTGCTCACCACAGACATCATTCCTTCAGGTTTTAAGGGTACCCGTTCAAGGTATGATGCCTGCTTTCCAGCTCTGCACAGAAGTCATTGCTAAGGAGAGATGCCATTAAATTAAGGGAAGGAGACAAGGATATTATGTAAAGGGAAACAACAATTAAATGGTGAAACCTGACCAGAAAATCACAAATGCTTTTAGAATAACCTGATCCTACAGTAAGTATGGTCTGAACCAAAATTCCTTCCAGATAAATCACTGCAAGAGTAATTAACTGCTATGCGCTGGCAACAGCCTATGTCACTACTCATCTAAGCACACTTCAGCATTTTCTCCTCACTTGTCAAGATTCACAAAGAGTGTCTGGTTGAATATATTTTACATACCCATCAATTAAACGTGTATCCTGCATCAGCTCGATAGCTCGCTCTCTCATTGATTTCTCATAGCTGAATGGCACAGAGAAGAACATCAACAGCCACAGCAATGACTTTACTGTATCTCTCTTCATTTCAATTTTCTAGTTTGCCAAAGCAGAGAGGTACCGCAATTATTCACTGATGACGATGAAACTGCAAAATTTCCAGTCCGTGGAGGTTGTAGACTTAATATTATAGGCAGAGCCAAAATGCCTCTCCTTCTGGTAAGGCTGGGGTGAATTCTGCAGGAGGAAACAAAGAGAATAACAAATGAACGGGAAAGCAGTGACGGAAACTATAAACCAGGTACCTCCTCACCAAGATGTTAAGATCTCTGGCTACTGTGTTTTCGCACATTTAAGCACTCCTCGAGCGCTGCTGCTGCCACCGCTGACTGCTGCAGGGACCTGACTCCGGGCTGCAGCCGGCAGGGCAGGCACGACGGGCCCTGGGCAAACACCTCCCACAAGCAGCTCCAAACCACCGCAACGAGATAGTTTCCTCATCATCTGGGAGACCTCACACTGAGATGAACACTCAAACACGAGATTTGGGAATGCCTTAAATTGTGGGACCACCTGACAGGAAGTACTTTTGAACAACGGGAACACACGAGCTCATACAACAGGAAGCGTGGATGGAGAAGCTGCTTTAAAATCCTCCCTGGAGTGATCTCAGAAAGAAGCTTTAGGACAGCTGAGTAAACACAGGAGTGTGCAGGCACAGGTGAAGATCCAGGAGAAACATGATACCATGGAGCTGTCTGTGGCACTGACTAAAGAAAATCAATAACCCTCACCCCTTAATGTTTCCTACAAGAAAAACATAATGTAAGGAATAGCACAGAGAGTATTCGAGAAGTACAGAGGTCAAAAGCTACATAGAGGGAAGCACTCTAGAAATAGATTCGTCCTTCCAGAATGCTTAACAGTGTATGTTCTCGTTCAATAACAAATGTAACAGAGGTGATTGACTCAAAATTTCTTCTTGTGTACCAAACCTAAGAGATTTGGCTGGGCCCTTGCGACAATATGGGAACCGATTTACATCATAAGTCTATGTGTCTCAGTTTTCTCATGGGCATGGTCTCCTGCAGGCCCAGCCACTTCCCCTGGGGGCAGAATGGGGACCAGCCCTTCCCAGGCTGGGATGAAACTCCCAGACCGTCCTTCCCCGAGCACAGCTGACTCCCTGGCAACACTTGAATTTGTACAGGATTTGTACCAGAGCTGACGGAATGAGCCCTTGTTCCTCTCATGTCTGCACATTAACCAAGGGAACCTTCTCTGTTCTTCCCACTCTGACTAACTGGAAAGATTTTTCTGCTTTTACTCATTGCCACAGCTTTATACTTGTGTACAGGGCGAGGGCAAATATTGGGAGGGTCATTTTCTATCAATTTCTTTGTAATACTGCCTTTAGCAGGAAAATATTTGAATTGTCATTGAAATCAACTGTGATGCATCAATGCTGAACAAGTTGACCTTGTTACTTTTACTCAAAGAAATCAAATACTCATAGATTGTGTATTTTGGGAAAAAAATGAGGCAGGTCACAGAAACACAGGCTTACACATTATATCCAGGTACAGCAAAACCCAGGTTCAAAATACGAGCCCTAGTGTGCTAATGTGATGTGGTGTTTGATTTCCTTCTCTTACTTGTTTTCAATAAAACCTATTTATGCTAAAGGGCACATTCTAAACAGAAAAGATAAACAGAATCCTACTGGAATCTTATACACATTTAAAACTGCAGCAATTTGCTTACATTTGATCTATTTTAATCAGCCTTATGAAGAGAACTGGAAGGCGCTATACACTGGGGATATGAAGCAGAGCAGCCCCAGCAGCCCGCTCCTCTCGCCGAGCTCGCCCCCAGCCCCGGAGCGCGAGGCAGCGCCCTCCGTCCCCGGGAGCACCCCGAGCACCTCGCGGTGCTGCTCGGAGCTGGGATACTGCCTGCGGCTCTGAGCTGGGCACCGAGCAGAGCCCGTCCCAAAGGAACGTGTGACGCTGCAAGGGACAACGAGCACAGAGAGAAAACTCTTCCGACTTTCGGCTCCACTCCAGCTGCACAAGATATCACAGGCTTGCGACATAGAGACACCCACGCAATAGGGAAAAGATACAGAGGGAAGTGCAAAATGAAGCTCACTCTCTTCTTCCACATTACGCTTCAGAGTCAAAACGTTTATTTCCATATCTACCTTTGCACCTCTCACTGAGAGTGTAACTGCTTTTGATCCCCACTATACCTCTGCACGCAGGATAGACACAGCAATTTTTGGGAGATCAAGCTTAGAAAAGCCATCATCTCACAGCCTAAACTGCACAATGTCAGTCCCTAGAGAGCTGCAATAGGCATGGAGTGAGTCTTTGCAGGCACACGCTACAAAAATAAAGCTTTACTACTTCACATTAGTTAGCTTCTACCATCGGTTTACGTTCTCTAAGCCCTTCATGAACAGGAAGTTACTATCACTAGAACGCAAATGCCAAGACAGCACGTCACGCTGAGTGCTCCTCTATCAGGGAGGACAGGGCTCTATATCTGCCATATAAGGATGCGATGAGGGGGGTTGCTTTTTTAAAATAGTTACATTTTAATGGCAAGTTGCACAGTAAAACAGGAAGGTTTCCCTGCGTGCTTCCGCCATTTGCTGCCCCGGGAGCAGGGAGCTGCCTGGGCCCGCTCTGCGCAGCCAGGCCAGGCCCCGGGAGCAGGGAGCTGCCTGGGCCCCGCTCTGCACAGCCAGGCCAGGCCCCGGGAGCAGGGAGCTGCCTGGGCCCGCTCTGCGCAGCCAGGCCCCGGGAGCAGGGAGCTGCCTGGGCCCGCTCTGTGCAGCTGGGCCCCGGGAGCAGGGAGCTGCCTGGGCCCGCTCTGTGCAGCTGGGCCCCGGGAGCAGGGAGCTGCCTGGGCCCCGCTCTGCGCAGCCGGGCCCCGGGAGCAGGGAGCTGCCTGGGCCCGCTCTGCGCAGCCGGGCCCCGGGAGCAGGGTCAGGAAACGGCTGCGGGTATGTGCAGCAAAGCTCAGCTGGGAACGGCATTTCTGTCACCCCATTCAAAGTCCTTATTTTCCATCTTATTCTGTATTAAAACACTTCATGACAGCCATTACATTAAGACTCGAATTTGTTGAATTACTGTGCCAAATCTAATATATAAAGTGCAATAAAAGAGAACTTGCAGCTAGAAGTAGTAACATATACTGAAAAATTAAGAAGGTTCATCCTCCCCAGTCCAGTTATGCTGAAGAGCTCGTACAGATAATTCCTAGTGTAGCTCTGAATTAACTATCTCAGATCATGAAGCAGCTTAGTTGCAACAGCATAGAAAACACGAGGTGACCAGCACCTTAGGTAAAAGCATCCCTGCTGGTTGCTGGCAAAAGCCTGGATTCTCCCTGTTCCTTAAATAATAATTAAACACATTTAGTCATACAGAAATATTACACATAGTTCTAGGAGCAGAACACATGCATTATACTATAAAGTATGTTTTTTAAGCAAAGATACTGATACCTTTGAAATTTACCTTGTCATCAAGACAGTCTTTCAAATCTTTCTCAATTTTTGCTTGAAATTCCTTCTACCATCAGCAGCCCTGAAACATGTAATGTTTATCTGTTCTCCTACTTAAAAACCTCCTTAGTGCTGTATTACAATTTATCATTTCCAACCTGCTGTTCCTTCCCTCCCTGTGTAAAGGTGCGATAAAGTGCCACCAAGCAACAAGAAAACATGGTGCTGTTAAAATTATTGCTTAAAATGGGGATAAAGTGGAATAAATACAGTAATGGTTGCAAGGCATTTCAGGCATTTCAGAAGAGAAAGGTACAAGCAGGACAGCTTGTCCCAACTGCCCCACTAGGGCAAGTACAGTACTTCCCTATAGAGAGAAAGTCATTCTTAGCTTTTGCACCCTTGGGTATGGCACATGCTATCCACAGCACACGTCGACTGTCAGACGCAATGGAACCTCAGTTGGCAAGACTTCTTTGCAGCTGAAGCGTAGAAGATTCATTGCTTTCTCCTTTAAATACATTCCATAACAAATTCTATTATTACAGATAAAAACTATGTTTTAACTCCACAAAGATTTCTCATAACTTTCCTTAAGAAACGGACAACTACTGACTGATTTCCTATTAGGTTCTCATCCTTTACTTCACTATTATTTCCTATCCAAAGTTTCTAAGACTTTCTGACAAATTCAATTGCCAAATCCAGTAATTTTGAAGTAAAAAGCTTAAGAGTGCTGACCTCAGCGGAAGGGCTGGCCAGGAGCGTTTGATGCAGGGAGTCAGCTGCCTCCTTTGTTAATGTTGCTTCTTTCTCAGATCTAGCAATGCTGCTTTCCTGGAATGCAAACCAGAACCCATCGAACAGCACGTACACCCGTGAGCGCACAGCGACTCCAGCACTGCCCTCCGTGAGTGTACTCCCTGCTGCATGGACCACAACAGGTTCCAAAGCTGTTGAGAGCAGATTATGCGACAGGAGTGCTCTTCCTCGCAGTCGCCCCATTTGGACCCCTGTCCCTTGTTTAATGTGCTGCTCTCCATGCCAGGGCCGGTGCAAGCCGTGTCCCCTCCAGCCCCTAGTCCTGGCAGACTCATTCTTTTTGGCAGGGTTTTGCCCAGTTTCAGAGTATTTCTAACAGTCTGGAAATATTTGGATATTGCTTTCAAAAAATAATGCTACAAAATAGTGAGGGACAGACAAAAGCCACAAGGCTGAGCACACCTGAGCATTAACAACTGAGTTTTACCATAAGAGGTGAAGCCCCGTTGCTCTGGCAGGTGCGGAACGGCTGGAGCACGAGGAAGCCTGTTCGAGCGCCTGTGTCCCGACGGAGCTCGCCGGCTGTCCCCAGGCTGTGCTGAGCAGCACGCCCGAGAGAGAGCTGGCAGTCGAGATGGCCATGAACAGTTTTGAGAGCATTTTTCAAACACACAATGAGCTTTGTTCATTTTTTTCATTTTTTTTTGGTGCTGCCCACATTCTTCCAGCCTAAAAGAGAGCACTTTGTTTTCTTCTGGTCATGGCACGCAGATGAAAGATTTTGAGGAACAGCAATTACACATCCCCAAAATCCTTCCTCGGATGGGCGTGTAGTGTTAGAGAAGAAGTTCTTTTTCCCATAAATATGCATCAGAAATATACATGCATTGTGAGACCCAAAAACTTCAGTGACACAGCACATCTACACAACTGTAAAGGAAAGAGAGCAATCAGACACTGTTTCTTTTCTGCTTTGTGGCAACTGTAGAGATTTCCCTCAAATGTTAAAGCACTAATACAAACGTACAATTTGACCACAAATGCAGACTTTGTTACTGCAGTGAAAAAATCATTGTATCTCTACTCTAGAAAATGTTGAATTTGTTTGTGGCAGCTCAGCATGTAACATGTTGAAGAAGAAAGGTCAAAAAATTCCCCAAGCATCAGAGTTCTGGCAAGGTGGCGTCGCAAAGGCAAATCAGGTTTTGCAGACTTTCTTCGGATTCAAATTATTCAAACCAAAATATAGATCAGATCTGCAACCTGTATATCTAGAACTCTGCAGATCCTGGCAAAATGACACTACAGGGGACACTAATATTTTATATTTGTTATGTACTCTGTGGCACAGTACAATATAACTGCTGTTCCAGAAACCCACATCATTTGTCAGTTCAAAATGCCTAATGAGAAAGCAGCAAGCCTTTTTTACACAGTAACACTGTTCTGATGCTATAAAAACTGCTACACATTGTAAATTTCCCACCAACTTTAAGTCCGCAGCGATTTTCAGGAAGATTTTTTAAACAGAAAATGTACCTACATGTTCTTCAAGTGGTTTGACTGCTAACAAAAACTACACATACCTATGCATTGCCAAATGGAGATTCTCTGTATTGGTAGAGAAATGTTATTCTTGGTAGCTACAAAAATTTCCTATAGATTTGCTATATAAAAGTATCTTCTAGGCTTCATGTAAAATATTCTTTATAATTTGACAGTGAGACTCATTTGAAGCGGTTTTGGTAAGAAAAGACACATAAGTATATCATCATTCAGAAATCAGTTCTTGCAATTTGAGGAAGTATTGCAAGCATTACACAGGATTAAGAACATGGTACGCTAGGCACGCCTATTTAAACAACATTTAAAATACAATCCCCACAGAGCTTTTTTCCCTGCTGACTCAGCAGCGCTGAAAAGTGGAAGCTGACATGAGATTTATAGCTCTTTCTTGTTTATCTGCAGGCTCCTTGAGCAGGTTACCTCCTTCGGGAAGCGCGGCTGAGCTGGAATCCACCCCCCGCTCCGCCGGCCGCAGCGGCTGCGCTGGCACCAGCTCCTCCCGGCAGAGCAGCGCCGGGCGGCGGCCTTCGCTTCTTGGGCTGCCGGGCCCGGGCCCGCGCTGGGCGGGCGGCGCAGCTCGCCCTGCAGAGACCGGAGGCCTGTGAGGAGCCCCGGCCCAGCTGCCGCTCGCCCTGCAGAGACCGGAGGCCTGTGAGGAGCCCCGGCCCAGCTGCCGCTCGCCCTGCAGAGACCGGAGGCCTGTGAGGAGCCCCGGCCCAGCTGCCGCCCCGCGGGGAACACACAGGCCTTGGGCTGTGCCCTGTTCAAAACTCGGCATTTCCTCCCTCTTGTGGCAGGCTGTGCAGTCCACCATACATCAGCTAACTAACGTATGCATTTGACACTGCTCTGTTTATCTTGTTTTGGAAATAGGTGCCTCTGATTACAGAATAACTTAGGTCAGAAGGGATTTCTGGTGGGATGTCATCTAGTCCATCCACCTGATCTCAGCAAACGTAGCTTCCAAGTCGCATCAGGTTGCTCAGGCCCTCATCCAGTGGAGGTTTTGGTATCTTCAAGGAAAAAGATAATACAAGCTTTCTGAGCACGTGTTTCACTGTTTGCGTATCCATACGGTCATTACTCTTTTTCCCTTAGGCTCAGCGGGAACCCCCCTGCTGCAGCCTGTGACCGTTGCCTCTCATCCACTTGCTGGCCTGCGCTGAGTCTCTTCGTGCGAATTTACAGTCAGCACAGGTACAGGTATGTACCTTACTGCTGACCTAATTTTGCCACATTGACTATACCTAAGCCAATTAATATTTGCCCCTTGTTACTATACCTGCTGGATTTCAAGCAGGACTTCCAGTGTCATTATATGATATTTGTAAAGGTCAAAATGCTCAAAAGTTACAGGTGACTTTTCAAAATACACCTATGTCTCTGAACCTGTTGGGACTTTCCTGTCCCTTCATGGGAGCTGACAGTTTGTAAACAAAGAAATACCTGCAAAACCATGATCCTACATTTTCCTAAGAAGCAAACCTTGCTTATCATGATTTCTATTTTACTTCATACTTTGTACAGAAAGCCAAAGGGCACCCTGCCTCTGTTTATGATTCCATCACAAGGAAATAACCAAGTCTCACAATCAAAAGCTCCACAGAGCCGTTGCACAAGTCATGGCTCAACTGGGATATACATTTGTCATCAATCCTCAAGTTCCCAGTCACTGGAAAACCTAAACAGAAACCACAAATCACTTGGCATTCTGCTGCACATTCCTAATTGGGTGAAGTTCACTTATAAATATTTATCATCCACTCAAGTGGACTAAGGAACCCTAAACAATACGAATTTAGTATCAAGAGAAAAGACAAATATTCTCTTTAGAAAATATCCTCTACCTAATCTGAAGCTTGATCCAGGCCAGGTCCATTTTTATGCCTATGACAGGAAAAACTATCTCCCAAATTTAACTGAAAGCCACAAATAACAGGCTCAGATTAATTTTCCCACTTGTGATCCAGTTCTAGCTCATGTTTCCTTGTTAATTTTCAACTTTTCATCCTCTTCTTCCCAAGTAAGTAATATCACATATTATACCATCATAGCTTGCAACTATTTTTCCTGTTTCATCAATTTTCTTTCCTTGCAAAGTCAAGTTTGATCTTTGATCCAGTTTCTACCTAGAACACTGTGTTTCCATGTGCCTCCCGGAAAACTAAACTCACCAGCTCCCTGGTCGAGAACAATTTTTGCTGAGCCACTAAGCTCCTTCTCAGACTTCAAATAGCTCATCTCTTTGCAGATTCAGAACAGAACTGATTTTTATAGCTGCTCAAAGCCAAATTCTTCCTTTGGCTCAGAGTCAGGTTTCTTCTGCCTTTTTATTCCAATAGCCCTGGATGAGCCTGAGCAGCTTTTTGGGTACAGTAATTCTTATAAGGTGGCACTTGTGATGTATGTCCTTACTGCAGAGTCCATCTGGCAGGACTCTTCTCTTAATAAATACACCGAGAGCTATCTTTATTGTCTCCCTCTGATAATAGCTATCCCTATTTGTTTGTATCATGTTGTATCTACCTCAGACATATTCTGGAGCAAGCCGAGAAGCTATAAAATTACTGCAGCACTTACACTCGTACCAGCTGCTGAGAGGACACACAGGGATAACATTACGTGTTGGGACTATTTTTCACACAAGGAAGGCTTGTTCCGGCCACAGAGCACCCTCACTAATTTCAGTACAGCACGCCCAAAGCGCTGGCGTTTCTGCTACCAGCACAGACTAAACGAGATTCCTGCAGCTGGGCAAGCGGGGCTTTGCGAAGGCAGGTGCCACTGCGGCAGCCACCTTTAACTGCACTTTGGTTTCTGCATCACGCACCCTACATAATAGCGCTCCAGCATCTGGTGTGGATATCCTTCTGTGGGGGAATATGCTTTAAAACCACATACAGTGAAATAGCTTAGGGACAAGCCACATTAACATAGTATTAGAAATGCTGCTTTTCAAGTAACCAAACTTGGTGTCTTACTTGCATGTAACGATTGCAATCTCCAAGACAATCAGTTTAGCATTTCTTGATCGCAAGCATCAGTGTTTTAAGTATACATTGTTATAACACGTCAGGAAGAGGAAATCCCATGTATCAAGATTTCTGGTAGCATAAAAATAGCAATACAGGCAGTCTTAGCTATTGCAAATCAAATTCCATCTGTTTCTTCTCCTGATCTCAGTATTAATTTCAGGTCCTAAAACTGAGCGAGTTCACACTTGGAAAGGGGGTGGTGATGGGAAGTTCGTTGGTTGTTTTAATCTATTTAAACCAGCATGGTTGCAATACATTGCTCAGATAAGATCTTGTGAGAAATATTAATCTAAATGTGGTAAATCAAAGAGGTTACAAAGCAAGTCAGTTAAAAACTTTATCCCGTGCTACTCTTGTCCTGTGGGTGGCTGAAGCTGCCACAGTTTCATGACGCGGGTTTGACCAGCATCCGTGAAAACAGTTCAGATGATGCTCTCATGATATGTACATACAGAACCACATCCTTTGACACCAATTACCAAATGCAAAATAAATGGGAAGGAGCACAAAGATTAATGTTTATCTTCACAGATGCTGGTTTTATTTTCCCATGTTCTGAGCAGAGAAAAGGCTTCATGAAGCACATCAAGATGCCACAAAAGTTTTGTAGTCACTAAGAAGAAAGCTATAGCCTAATGTTTCCTACAGCTGAAAGCCAATGGTGCCATAACGAAAGTAGCTACCTTACAGGATGAACACAAACTAATGCTACACTGACACCATCAACAACTCTCATCAATGACTTTTTATACAAATACCAAAGTTGTTGTGGGTTCTGGCTCAATATTCTACTTCCACAGAACTAATTTCTGCAGTCTGTTGGCAAAAACGATGGAGGAAGCAGCTGCAGAAAAGTTGCAATAAAGTTATCTATTCATTTAAATTATGCTTATTTTAAAATACTAGTAGTATTTGCAAGTGGTAATGCCCAAATAGTGAAGTAAATCAAACATAGCATCTGGTGTCCCTGTTTTCTGTTTGCCTATACATTAGTCCTACAAAGGTATTGGTATCCACCTGAATGCTTTTGATTCAAGAAAGGTGACAGTTCTTGCCACAAGGTGGCAGGAGCTTCCCAATTAAAATCATACCTAATGTGTGATCTAATGGCAGATGGCTAATTGTCAGGACTGTAGGCCGCTTGTGTGAACCAGGGTGCAAACCAGCCTGCTTCAGACGGGTGTTGTGGGAGGATCCGTTTGGTGGTTGGTTTTGTGTGTTTGGTTTTTGGGGGTTTGTTTGTTTGTGGGTTTTATTTTTGTTCCCCCCCAAGCAAGAAAATAATACTCTTTTTAAAAAAGCAATAGAAGAGATCACAAAAGCCTTGTGCACAGCAGAAGCTGTTGCCTACTCAGTTTAGGAATTATAACTAAAAAGGCTTCCAGGAACCGTTTATAAATAAAAAAGTACTTAGAGAAATTGTTTTCTCTCTCTGGGTTTATTCCTATATAAGTACTCTTTCCTTTTTAAAAGAGAATCCTCAAAACTCTATTTCTGCCACTTTATACTCCAATTTTTCAGAAACTGGACAAGTGATCTCACCCAACCAGCTAGGTCAAGTCAAGTTGACACACACACAGGAAAAATAGGTTTGTGAACTGGCCTTACACTAGTCTATCACCATGGGAAGCTGACTAAGTGCTTTCATGCTGTCGTGAATGTCAGAATGAATTGTTTTTCAAATCAGAAAGGACCAAATTCATAAACTGCAGTGAAGCTGTAATATCTTCTCACCTTTCTTCATCAGAACACCCGCAAGTCTCATATTTAACAAGGGGAGCAGTGCCTCTCCAGTGATGCTCTGCTTCTAGCTTTCACAACACAGCTATGTCTCCTCAGACTCTGCACTGAGATTCGATTACCCTTGCATAGAGTGTTTACAAATATATCACATATGAGGACCCAAATCAAGACACCTTGTTCTTCTGTGTAAGGCCAGAATGTGAGACATGACTCACATCACTTCGACCATGCTCAGTTCACGGAAGAGCTGTGCACAAAACCACAGGAGCACACAGGAAGAGATATGCTGTCTTGAATCTGACAACACAAGCCAAAACACGTTCCTTATTTTCTACAGAATAAGCAACCAGTATCAACAAGCATCTTGTTTTGAGGTTTATTATGGTTTTGGCATCTTCTTGTCCTAGTTTTATATATACCTGCCAACACTGTACACCCAAGAATCTTCTCTCTCTGTAGCTTTATTCCAACATAACCTCTATTAGAGCCAAGATCATAATTTGTTACTCAGTCATAAACTGATAACAAGCTTTGTGAAACACTTTTACCTGCCTTATCAAAAATCAAACTGCAGAAGAAAGTCTGCAAGCAAAGTGTGGATACAATACTTTTGGCTGTTCAAAAGGAGTTGTTTTATTTTTATTATAAATTCTAGGTAAGACAAAAGCAATTTGTAGGGTATTTATAATCAGCAACAGCTGTCATGCATCTGCCTGTCCAGTAAGGAAGACATGAAGAAGTCATGCAGAGGATTTACCCCCCCACTGAGGAGTGTGTAAACTGCTGTGTGCTTAACCAGACCTGCCCGTGACCCAAGTCAGTTTAGGAGAGAGAGGGGGGTCACCCGTTCTCAATGTACTCCTTCAAAAGAGGCTGCCAAAGCGCCTAAAGCAAAGTCAATGTCATCACACACTTCAGTTTACATAAAGAGAGCCCAATATTTCCACACTGCTGCTTTTATCCATATGTGCAACCATGATACCTCTTACATAGAGAAAATAACTGCCTAAATTCTGCCTGAGTTGCCATTGCTTTCAAGAGCGGAACTGATGGGACTCAGAGCATTGACTAAGTATGTAGCTAAAGCTGAAAAACTTTCACTGAACTGCTAATCTCATTTCTCGGCAGTCTAATTCATCAGCATGGCCAAAGATCTCTGTGGATATTTTGAGAATATTCTCAAGTACTGGGGAAGTATTGTTACTGATTCTTTACCCAAAGGAAAGGGTTTCACTCAAAGGTTTACAGCTGACAAATCAAAGATAGCTGAACAGTTCAACAGTTCGACTTCAGTCTTCAAGTCAGTTATTCAGTTGTTCAGTAGGGCTGAGTTGTACCTCACTTTGAAGAGATTCCCACTGCAGTTCACAGAAAAGCGTGCTCAGGAGCTCCTGTCACGTCCATACAGTTAACCCAGATCATCTCAAAGAAAGTCAAATGAAGAATCAGACCTTGCATTACTGGGTCACTCATTGTGGGAGCAGGAAGATTTCAAACACAGGTTAAAACGGATTTTAACAAATTACCCTTTATATTACCTAGAGCTACTGCAATGTAGAGAGAAGGACGCAAGTTATTTATGTTATTCATTGACAGTTTTATATTACATGATTGTTTGTATATAACACCATGCTTAACTAAAAACAGTCTCCCATGTAACCTTACAGAGTATCTAATTACAAAAGACTGAATCAGTTTTGGCATATTACAACCTTTCCTGACCTAAGCATGTACTGCATACCAAATCTATAAAACAGTGCAAGTTTCACACCACTTACTTTCTCCTCCTAGCGAAGAAGTTAGAATAAGCTGAAGACAGCATTAAGTTGAACTGTAAAAAAGCATTTTGAACATTGAACGTTCAAGTCACAGAAGACAGGGAGCGAAAGACATTCTGCTTTAAAAAAAAATAGACTGTTTTTTTTGTAAGGCAGATAAGCTATTTTAGCAGAGCATATGAAGAATGTAGGAGCTATTGAGACTCTTGAGCCTTTTACCAGAATGTATATTTAAGTTTCCTTCTTTAGCAGTCTGTAAGTTCTGGTATTGAGAAAGAAAGTCTTTGCCTTGGCATACAATACAAAGAAACCCTCAAGAGATAAAAGTGCTTGGCAAAGAGATTATTATCAGTTGTTTTAGTAACAATATGGTAGAGTGCTCAGAGGAAGGTTGGACGAAATGTTTCTGCTCCCTTGATCTACATTAGGTTGAAGTGATCTGTTTATTACCAACATAATTTTCTACCTTGGAGACTGACTTTGCAAGTCATTACAAAACAGCTCATCAAGGATGAGAAATGCAGATCTCTGCTTTGCTTTGAAGCTTTCTGCAGATGCACTCTTAAAGACAACTGTTTGAACGTGAGCCGCCTATGTCTGTGGCTTAGGTGATGCCAAATTATGTTACACTGAAGCTGTAATTCTTTAGAAGTTGTGGGGTTTTTTTGTTTTTATTATTTAATTCTATCTGTTCTATAAGCTTCTAAATAAATACCTTAGCTTTTTCTTATACGTCCAAGATTTTTTTATAACATTGGATTTGTCCCTGCACCGCTACAGGTAACTATTTTCATATAGTTTACATTACTCAGGAAATAAGCTGGTTTGTTATAGAATGAAATATAACATGAAGTTCTGCCAGACCAGGACATTTCCAGAGTTCAGTTTATCATATTTTAGATTACGTGTTTGCTAGGAAGCTGATTTGGAGAGTGGCTGCGGTACGAGCCACAAGCAGCGAGAACAATTCTCAGTCTCAGCTCAGAGGTGCACTTCTGATGCAAATTTGGGCAGATACACCCTTACGATCTTCCTGTCCTTGACGGGGGTGGAACGCACAGAACACTTTTGCTTGGTTTGTCACAATTTCAGTGTTTACATTTAAGAATATGCTTTGTTTTGCCATTGTTACATGGCTGTATACTCCACAAGCTCTTACCGCAGCCAACACTTAAGCAATACAAACAAGCTGTTCTATGCGAGAAGCTGTCCTGTGTGCATAAATCACTGTTTGCAGGCAGTGTTTGCCTAAACTTTGTTTCTCTCCTTATTGCCTGTAGAGTTCACAGAATCCCTTAGGAAATATGAGGAAACAGATGATTAAAACGAAGTTACTTAGTGCTTTCTAAAACATATGTATTGTTTCTATAAGTAAACATCAAAACCAAAATAACTAAGCCATTAATCCTTAATAAAACTCCTCTTTTTTAAATCCATATTTCTGTTCCATGGACCTTCCCTTTTTTCCAGTACAGTTGCTCTTGGCACTACTGGGTCGAGCCCAGAACTTCTTTAAAGCTGGATCAACAAAATTCATGAATATTCAGGTACTAAGGAATGTGGGTAGAAATCCGACATGTGGCAGGACCTGCCTGCTGAATCTAAGCTTTTCCCAGTTTTTTGTCCTGGAAACACAGCTATCCAGATTGCTTTATGCTCTAATGTGAGCACAATAATTACTATGAAACAAAAGAATTCTGCTCTGTCGATAAATAAAACGTATTATAGCCTCTTTCCTCCTCATGCGGCCAGCTCCAACGCTGCTGCTCACAGAACTGCACACACTCAGCAGCTGCTGCTCGACCCTCCCCTTCGGATGAGAGCTTGTGTTTGCTCCACTGTTCCCCTCCTGGCGAGCAGGAATGCGTGGGGACAGGGCTGATCAGGGGTTATTTTCTGAAGGGCTCAGGTCACAGACAGCACCTGTTCTCACCGCCGCAGCTCCGAGCGGAGCTGGCAGAGCGTACGACAGCCGCAGGTCCAGCACTGGAGTGGAGGGAAGCAGAAGAGCAGGGGCGGGAGGAAGCTGAGCTGCAGCTGCTTTGCCTCTGCTCCAAGCTCCCAGGGCAGCTTCATCCTCAGCCCTTCTTGCACGGACTTTTCCTCTGCCACAAGCACTTCTCCAGCAGCAGCTGCCAAACCTGCAGTTCCTCTGGATGAGACAAATTCTTCAACCCCCTTTTTTGCCAGTTCCTGCAAGTATCTGCACCAGAGATAAAGCTTGAAGGATTCATCTGAAGAAAATCGCTCCCCAAAGGAAAGGTACAGAGTACTGGAAAAGCCAAGCATTCAGCCTCTTGCCACCACCAAGAAACACTGACCTGCCCGACAGCAGTCAGGGCTACAGCGACTGCTCCCTGCCTTCCAAGCAGCTTGGCTCCATGGAGGAGCAGACAGACAGCTTTGTGCTTCCCCTCGGAGCCAAAACCAGCAAGTGCAGCCTTGAGACAAACCAAACAGAGGCCCCAACGTGTTGGTCGGGACCAATCAGAGGTGGCCCAGAGGTGGTGATTGTACCAGTGCTTTTTGGGTTGATTTTCCTCCTGGGAATGGTGGGAAACACGTTGGTGTTAGTTGTTTTGGGGCGTCTCCGGCCTGGGGGACGCCCATCACGCAGCGCTACCAACATCTTCATCCTGAACTTGAGCATTGCAGACTTCTCCTTTCTGGTCTTCTGCGTCCCCTTCCAGGCCACCATCTACTCCCTGCCAGAGTGGATCTTTGGTGCCTTCTTTTGCAAGTGGGTTCACTACCTGGCCATGGCAACAATGCTGGTCAGCATCTTTACTCTGGTGGCTATGTCTGTGGACAGATACATTGCTGTGGTCCATGCAAAGCGTTCACCCTGCATCCGCAGCAAGCGCAACGCTGCCCTCGGCGTGGGTGTCATTTGGCTGCTGTCTCTTCTCATTGCCATCCCTGTGGCCCAGCACCAGGCCCTCATGAGTGGTCATCAGCAAGCACCCAACAGCTCCTTCTGCTGGGAGCACTGGGCAAACAGTTCAACAGCCAAGCAGATGTACAAGATCACCATCCTGCTGGTGGGATACCTCCTGCCCCTGGTGCTCATCACCTGCTGCTATGCCAAGGTGGGTGACAGGGACACGAGTAAGGTTTAAATGGAGGGAAAGATCACTCCCAGACTCTTGGTTGCTTGGACGTATACACTCAAGCTACGCAGACAACAAATAATAGATCAAATCCTTTCTATATTCTCTCCTAGTATAGGATACTTCTCAGAGGCAAGGGGAGGGAAGGAGAACAATGAAATCACACCAGCTCACAAACAATGACAACTGCTAAGTTGACATCCAGCATGACACCCAATTTCCCAATTTTCTTGCTGGTTTTCTCCTGTTTCTCAGTTTGTTCTCTCTTGATAGCAACCCTTTGTTCCTGGCAAGAAGAAATACCATGAAGGGAGAAATTAAACATATGTAGGGACATCACCCCTATTTATTTCCTTTTTTTTTTTTTCTTGGTCACAAAGCTCAGATATAGTTTCTTGCAGAAACTTGCAAAAAGAGATCTTAAGATAGGAGGTTTTATTCAGCAAGAAGTCTCTTCCTTTCTTCTTGTGCATTGCTATAGCGTAAGTGTTTTGTTTCCCCTTACCGATCTTTAGCATGTTTAAGACTGATACTAAGTGTGTGAGTTGTGCTAGCACACTCCCTGCCGTGCGGGGACTGACAGGGACTGGATTCCTTGTCACTCGTCGGTTGCAGGTCTATCCTCTTGGAAAAAAACATATTTTCCTGGAATTTAAGTTCATACCTGTTTAATCAAAAAATGCATTACTTCCAATACTAATCTGTCTGCTATCATCAGTGCTAAGGACAAGACAATGCAATCTCTAAACTTCAGGCCTTGCTTGTCACAGGAGGAAAAAGCCACTAGAGCTCTTAACTCCTGCCACTGCAGCCCCAGCTGTTTGTCCCCTCAGTGCCTCAGGTGAGACAGCAGCCACAGGAAGGTGAGCTGCATCTAACAGAGGCATCGTTTTGTTCATTAATTGCTTTAGAGACGGTGGTCTGTTGGCTGCGAAGGCCAATGTATAAACATTGGCAGGTTACTGCCATGCCGTAGTCTGGTTTCAAAAGCTTGATTTAGATGTTAACTGAGAACTTTCCTGCAGTGCTCTAGCAGTTCTAGTGACTCTCCCTCTGCAAGGAGAACCTGCCCCAGCTGCCCCATCTGTCAGTGCTGTGCTCAGGAGCAGCAGGACAGTCGCAACAGGGTTCAGTACCGGCAGCCTGCCCCCTGCCTTTCGATATAATCCACCTAGGGAATAAACGTAGATAACCCAAAGCACAATCTAAAATTCAAAATCCATGTAAAGATTCCTGAGCATAGTGCCAGCTGAGCTCTTAATATATGCTGAACTACATCTTCTGGAAGCATAGTGGTTTTTAATGCTTTTTCCAAACCTCGTTTTCTGAATGCGAAAGAACTGCAGAGGGCTTAGAATTAAAAGTCTTAAAGTATCAAATTCAACTTTGGTTGAAGCCATGCTAAGACAATTCTTTTAATTTTTGGTGCTTTTATGAGAAGTTCAAATGTACATAATCCAATTTCCATTCAATGTATTGTTACTTTGTTTCTCCCAAGGTTTTATATCATCTCCATACGAAAGTAAAGAACATTTCCAAGAAGTCAGAAAGGTCAAAGAAGAAGGTAAATATCTTTGGTTTAATCTGTACACTGACTGTAATATAATAGATATGTCAGGTTTCTAAAATAACCAATAGCCTTTCCAGTTCCACCCACATACCAGTCTTTCAGCTCAGGTTCAGAATTCATCTTGACAGTTTGTTATACCTTTATAGACACAGTACATGATAACGCCATCATTTAAATGTTATATTGATCTCTATATACAGGCCTGCTAGACTGCCTTTTTGATTTATTGTGCTGTAACAGAATCCCACAAATACTACCTTTTTGCATTGGCAGCCAGTAAAATACTCGGACTATAAAAATATCTGGGTGTTTTGAGCATACCTCAGCAAGCTAAAAGGAAAATGCATGAAGAATCCTGAAAGTGAAGCAATTCAGTTTTGCAGCAGTTTGCATTTAAGACTTTTCTTAGGGTTTGCATCTGAGTAGGTGGTAGGTCCAGATCCTGGTTGGACCCCTTCGCAAGCCCAGGAAAAGGGTTTTCCCAGGCTCAAGTATGAGATAAGCAGAACGGTGCTCACTGGCCAGTTTCAGCTGCCACCTGACATGCTAGGGCAGCCCTACAAGATGTTGCCACGGTGCTGTCCGTGGCAAAAATGAGGGTCGTTACAGAAACATGGCCATTTGATTGAAAAGAGGGCAAGACACGGAAATCAAACCTTTTATATGACTCCAGCACAAAAAGACAGACACTGGTACCACAGCTGCAGCACACTACACATGTTCTGTGATATGGAACCACTTCTGGGCATGATAAGTTGCATCCAGGGATTTATTCACTAGCATTACAAGATCCCCGTAAATCGAGATCACTCACAAGACGAGGAATTCAAGATACAAGATTTTCAGCATGCTGCAGCTCTACCTCATAATAACTAGAACCAGCACCTCCATTGATTTTTCTTCCATTACGGCTGAGAGGACCCATCTTAAAAAAACACCTTTGACTTCACCTGTTCAAACAAGTTAATGGTACAGCACTTCTTCCCTCCCCTTAAGTATTTCCCTGGCCACAACTCTGGAACACCCAGTAGCAATTCTTGTTCCATTTGGTACAGTTTGCCCTAATTAAATAGGTGATCCTTTCAGATGAAAGAAAAATCAGATACATTTCTCTATACACACACATCATCTACCACAATTTGTCTCCTTCCAACACCATCTGTGCAGAAATTGCTCATCTAGCCTTTCTGCAGGCCAAACAGCAGCTTTAGTGTACCTATTTCAAATATTTCTTGTTTTAACCACTTCTCTTAACACTTTATAAGTATCCTTCTTGGGTAGGTTGCATACATACTCAATTCCTGCGTGTGCTTTCAAAGTATACTCGAAACATATTGAGTGTCAGACATTCAGAGCAGATCTTCTTAAGATCACTTCACATTAGAGCCTAATAGGAAATTCGTATGTACATCAGTTTTGTAAAATTAGCTTCCTTCATGTGTACTTAATTGGTCTATTAGTGACAAGTAGTTCTGTTTGGTTTTAATTAATGAACTTCTTCAGATATTAAGTGAACAGCTTTTGCGTATTTTGCTCAAAGATGTTTAACAAATGAAACTTGCTCCACGTTTGAAAGGTTAATTGAGCATATACAGAACATCTAGCTTGTTCCAAAAAATGTGTGTGACTTCAGTGGCCAAACCCTAATTGCCTGGATCCATCAAAAGAAAGTGTAACATAGCAGTAAAGTCTTCTATTAGGAGGCAATTAAATTACCTGATTCACATCTGTTAATTCAGCCTGCATCTTCACTACAAGGATATGGAAAACAAAGTGTACAAGAAGAGTACAGCCTGGAACTATAACCACTTAGTTTCTGCTTCATTCCTATAATTTCAAGAAAGCGGGACTCGAGCTGTTACCCTCCTCCTATACCCAAAGGAAAGGTTTAGCTCTGTTCTGGGGTTCTGTTTGGTTTGGTTTTTGTTGCCTTTTTTTTGTGTGTGGTGGTGTTTTCTTTACCCAGTGAGGTTTTGTTGGGGTTTTTTGGTTGATTTGTTTGGGGGGGAATGGGGAGGGTGGGGCAGGGTGTGTGTTTAGTTGAGTTTTTGTTTGTTTTAATAAAGATAAGTAGTAAATTTTGCAAACACCTATTTGTTCAGATCTTACCAAATTCATCTGGGCTATACACGAGTAAAGGGCTCAAAAGAATAAAATCACAGACTAGAGTCCTTGTTGAACAGTATTTTCCAGTGAAATGGTTGCCTGTATTGCCACAGCAAACAGTTTGTTTTGCCATTCAGAATTCCAGGAACTATAGTATGTCTTCTGCTTTGTGCTATACAGACTCCTCAGGATAGATCACTTCCAAGACAAAACATAGTCAAGAAACAAAGCAAATGCCCTAGAGCTTAGGAAGGAACTTCTCATAAGCAGCATTCCACATGCTGGCTGAAAACACACTGCTTTCATTCTCTAATATAGTCTGCTTCTAAAAAACCCCAGTAACAGAATAGAAAACTTTTTTAGAAGTCATGACTTATTTCGGCATCTATAGTTCTCATTTATCTTGTTGGAGTCTCTGTACGATACCATTCCCTTCACCCCAGATCCTGCAAAACACTTATAATGGGCAGAAGGTTCATTATCCTAATTCACATTGTTTGAGCCACGGAACATGGAAATGCATACAGCACAGAAAATCCAAATTCAAGCCACAAAGGTCACAGAGGAGCCGGTGTTTTAACGGCTATTAGTGCACCCCGTGAACCTCAAAACAACACGTGGCTCTGGACAAGGCTCCAAAGAAAGCTAACAACTCCCTCTGTCAGTGTTGAAAAGCTTAAAGCCCAGCCCTAGGAATTCTGAACGTACGTTTGCAGTAAATAAGATGATTTAACAATGGAAATTAATGCAAACCAAGGCCCTGTGGTGTTTTACCAGCTTCTGCAGCACACCAGGGTTCCTCAGTGTTTACTCAGTTTTGTCCTGTACATCTTTAAAGAAAAAAAATAACAAGACTCACAAACTGAACAACCTGAAATGGTTTTTCAAGTTTAAAAACATTTCTGGGGATGTGAATTTCACAGACACCCCAAAACACTGACACCCCAGACTGCACATTCCATCCTGTCCCCACCCCGGTTTCTCACAGCCTGAGCCACTCTCTCCAACCCACCATTTCCTCTCAAGCAAAGGAACAAAACTCAAAGAACCAGCCTGCTAAATCACACACCAAAGCAGCTCAGGCAGCTCCTACCACCTGCCTTTGGTCAAGGCTGCCTCTCCCTGCACCCTCCTCACCCTCGGCACCCAGACACCCTCACACTGCTCCGCCTCGGCCCGTTTCCCTTCCCCAGCCACACCTGTGGGGCCACCACAGCTGCGGGAGCAGCTCACCTCATGTTAACCTTCATTTTGGATGGTGACCTTCAAGAACACTGTTTTCAGGGAAATTGTACCTCCGGGTGAGCTTTGGGGCTCGCAAATGACAGTTTGCAGCAACGGCTGGCCAGCCTTACTGGAGAGAAAGCGCTGTGGGGGCACAGGCCGGGACCCCGAGGTACAGTGAGACTCCCTCAGATAATCATCTAGCTAGGAGCATTTCTAACCAAAGAGCACTGCATATTAAAAAACAAAACCAAAAAACTAATCCTCCATGCATCGTTTTTCTTGGTGTCTCCCCTAAGCTACTGGAAAAATCTTTCTCCCCAGAAACACACGGAGTCAGCCTTCATTACTCCCCCCAGGGACCCGCTTCCTGCCAGCAGTTACTTCCAATAGCCTGAACGTTCCTCGGCCTCCGAATGTTAGGGAATGTTATTTCCACTCTTCCATGTACCACAGTTAGCATTACTGTTGCAGCACCTGTATTGTTTGAAGTTTTATGGGCACTATCTTCATTGCCTATAGAGTTATTTGCTTGAGCCAAAACCAGGCAATCTTTGTTTTCCAGGGAGGAGGGTTGTTTTTTAGCATCCTTTTTCATATTGTCATAGTTTGCCCACCTGGCATCCATCAGTGTTGCTGTGTTATGCTGCCTCCACCACTGACAGAGGAGGGCAAACTCACCCGTACCACAGACTCGCCTGATCACTGCGACCATTTAACACATGATCTCGTCTTTTCCAGACAGCGCAGACGGTGCTTCTCGTGGTCGCTGTGTTCCTGCTGTCCTGGCTGCCACACCACATCATCACGATGTGGGCAGCGTTCGGGCAGTTTCCCCTGAACAACACCTCCTTCGCCTTCCGCATCATCTCCCACTGCTTAGCCTACGGGAACTCCTGCATCAACCCCATCATCTACGCTTTCCTCTCGGAAAACTTCCGCAAAGCCTGCCGGCGAGTCTTTGCCTGCAAGCTCCTCCTGCGGCCGGCTCCCACCGAGCACCGGGTCAGAGTGCGCATGGAGAACTTCTCTACCACGCGCTCAACCACTAACGTGTGAATTGGGCTCACAAATTTCAGGAGGAATCGGAGAGGAAAAGGTGCTGCCTGGGTATACAAGTACATTTCAGGGAGTGGTGCAGCCTGCAAAAAAGTGGATTTTGTCACATATGGGAGCAGTAGGAGGCATTTTTCCATCTGGCTGTTAGGCCACTTGACACAGGTTGTCCCAAGGTACGCTGCTAGGCACTGGGCTACGTGCAGCAGAAGTATCTGAATGTCTTTATAGGGCCCACAAGTTAGAATCCATACACAGTTGTAGTTATGGCCATAAAATCCAAAATAAGAGTTACACAGAAGGTAGAATACAGACAGACAAGAAAAGAGCAGTTAATTATGAATGTAGAGAGTCACAAGGATGTAAATAATGAGTGATGTGATGTTTAGAGAGCACAGAAAAAGCAGTTTGGGAATATTCAAACTAAAAAGTCCTTGAATATGTCTTTGTTTCTTAAACAAGTTTGACCATATGCGAGCTACACGTATTTTTAGCTCACTAGCTGCAATGGGGTCTCCAAATCTCATTGAAGGCTTTGCTATATTTTTTACCTGTTGGTCAGTAAAATCTTTCACATGACATGTATCAGTGATGTGTATTTCTGCATTGGGTGGCTCTGTATCAGCTTACATGTCCCCACGTTTGAACGTCTGCATGCTCCTGAATGTAATTACTGCTGTTAATCACTGGCTCCAGTAACCGTCTCTTGTGAGCAACAGTAAGAGTATTACTTCTCAATATATGCTTGAAAGAACTGTGGTTTTGTTTGAAAGTAATGTTTACAAGCCTTCATTGGTAAAGTGTTTTCTGAGTATATCTACCAAAGCTTTTATTGGCCTCTTTAGTATATAAATTCCAAAAGGTTTTGAGTTTTTTTGATAAACTCTTTTGATCAACAGTGCCCTACCAACCATCAGTTTAGAGCATTTGTGGGGAGTTCAAGGTTACTGTTTGTAAATATATAAAGTGCATATTACTTCAAAATTAAAAAGCATGTGGCTGAACGAACTTTATTATTTCACTGTGTTGTCTAATTTGATAATATTGTGTACTGCAATCCGGACTGACCTGTCATGGCATTCGCTGTAACATGTCTATGGATTCCAGATCCATAGACTACATTACTGAGTTTTTAGAAGCGAGTTACAGAAGTTAAACTACAAATTATACATTTAAAAAACATAAGAAAAATATCCAAATATAACCTTGTAGAACATCTTCAACATCTTTTGTTATGGCCATCGGAATACACGAGACTTTCTGTAACACGTCATACACCAATCGTTCATTTTTAACAGGTATATTTTATACCTCAGTGTTAACTATGCCCACATTGCCTTTTATCATCTGGCTGATTTATCAGAAGTCAACCCTCCTCCCATTTTCCTTCCACATGTTTTAACTCAAGAAAAAAATTACTCTTGAATCACCAATGCTACTTAGTTACTGATACAAATTAAATAGATGCATTAATTATGAATGACCATTGCCACATAGTTTGACCATGCATCGTGTGTCAGAAGTTATTGGTTATGCGACATCATTTAACTGTGGTTAACTTTAGTAGCATTACTTAGCTGGAAAATAGGTTATAGAGCAAGGTATTACAGTACATAACCTGTGCAACAGTTATGAAATTTTAGCCTGATTGATTTAGTCCCGTATAACAGCTACATGAGAAGATAGATGCTTGAAGTAGGACACGTGAGATCCAAGCAAGCACGCTCGTCAGAAACTTCAAGGAGCAATTCTGTACGTTGAACTGGGAAGCACAGCCACCGTCAGCAGCTGCCTCAGGACAGACACAGCCTGTGAGGCAGGTAATCACTCTATTAGCAGAAATATCAAGTTAAGTGCTACAGCTTTGAAAAAGATCAGATCCAAATGATATGACACTTGAGATGGAGTCAGTCTGAAATTTCTTAGGCAAAACAGGCAAGCAAATATTTAAATTTCTTACTTGGAGATTCTTGAATACAATTTACCTCATTTAAATTAATCTGTGTGTCTGTAGTTAATAGAAGCTATTTCT
This sequence comes from Streptopelia decaocto, assembly GCF_964273445.1. Classification (NCBI taxonomy): domain Eukaryota; kingdom Metazoa; phylum Chordata; class Aves; order Columbiformes; family Columbidae; genus Streptopelia; species Streptopelia decaocto. Next base: position 21,038,787 of record NC_138666.1, on the reverse strand, counting down.
CAGCAGTTCAGAGGACCTAATACAACATAAGATGCCTATTAACAAGTGGAAATAGGATCTTCTGTAAATTATACTACTAGATTGTCCCCAGACTTCTGTTTAAGGATTTATCCTACTCTTATACATGAATAGTAAGCTTCTGCTTGTGGACACAAAAATTGCCCGATTTGCAGCTAAAGGATAAGAGGCAAGTAGTCCGTGCAATAAATGGGTCCAAAATAAAAAGGTTTCCAGTCTCTGAGTGGATCACTCTTCCACTGTATTTCTATAAAGTTAAGAGCTTTCTATTGTATTAAATAATTTTACTGCAGCTTGTAACTTCCCCAAGAGCCCTTCAACTGTGCAGTGTGAACTGAGTACGTGTGTAATCTCTAGGACAAGGTTATATAGGTCTGTCCTTCAGTGATCATCTGTGCAAGTTTTCTGTTTGTTTAGTTTTTACTCTTAGTATACTAAGAGTAGCTCTAGTACCTTATTTCCTCTGAAAACAGTGATTTAGATACTGTATGATAATTTCATTTAACAGCTCAGTATTTCTACATACCAAGAATTAGCACAGGCTAAAGTGGACGGCATGGCAAAAACAAACAGTAAAAGAAAATGCTTTGATAAATCAATGCAACAGAAATCAGAGCTAAAATGCTATTTTTGTGTGATTGTTTACCATGGATACAAATGGGCAGCAAGATATGAAATAGCCTCAGCCTCCTTTTGGTTTAAAGCAGACAAGAACAATGACACAATATTAAAAAGGAATCTTATACTCACTCTGTTACCTGTGAGTCATTATGCTTCTTTCCTTTAACAGGAGAAATTTTTTTGGTGGGTTGAGGTTTTTTGTAATCAAAGACTGGACATGTCACTACAGCATGCAGAATAAAATGAGCAGAAAACACAACTTTTTTTTTTCTTTTCATTATTTAATAGAAAATGAAGCAGCAAGATGCCCTTTCTCAGTGAAAGGTAACCATAAAATGACAAGCTAAGACCTTGGAAAAGCCTCAAGCTTTATCGTGCCTTCTTGTTCCCACCAAACTTTAGAGATATCTCATCTAGAATTCTCTGAATGAATGAGCTGGCCAAAGTTAGGAAAATATTTTCTTTTTTTTTCCTGCCACAGTAGTAATTTTTAATAATGAATGTCTAATTGCCGACGGTGGAAAGCAATGAAACACAACAGAGCTGCACATCACACAGGCATACTTTAATTCCCATTTGAATTTAAGTTAAAGGTCTCAACAAAATTAAACAAAAATCAACCAATGAGATCATCTTCAGTCTTCTCCAACGACATTTTGTTACCCACTTACTAGCTTCCTTTTGGAAAGCCATGAGTTGTGATACCTATGGAAATGACTGCTGCAGCTTCCAAAACAGTACACAAAGTCAACTTGACCGCCTGGTTATGAAACTCAATTCTCTTTGCCTTCACTCCAGTTTACACACAGACACTCATTCCCCCTGCCCAAATGACCTCAAGCCCTACCAGGCCACTATTACTGCTTGGCAATCTGAATCAACCTCCTTTAGGTGTCGGCTTATTAATAGAGGAGTCCATGCCCGGGAGACCTGACTTCTTCCGGGCTGCAGTCTCTATTTTCCGCACCAGGTCCACATCCCACCGATGGGTGACAAAACTAACCACGGCTCCAGGCCCCTTGCTTCCAACCCGTCCCACTCGGCCCACGCGGTGCAGGTAATCCTGCAGCGTTTCTGGGAAGTCGTAGTTAACCACCAGCTGCACACTGCTGGTGTCCAGCCCCCGCGAGGCGAGGTCGGTGCAGACAAGAACAGACACGTCACCCTTCTGGAAGGAGGCAAAGATGCCAGCTCTGGCAGCTGCTGACATCTGCCCCTGCAACCTCAGGTGCCTGATTTTGTGGTCATCCAGGATGTAGCCCAGCCAGTTGACAGTGCTGGCACTGTTGCAGAAGATGAGAACAGTCCTGCCGGACGCTGGGCCCTCCTTGAGCAGCTGCAGCAGTTCAGGCAGCTTGTCCTGGCCTTTCAGGCGGACAAACTTCTGCTGGACGTGAGGTGGCAGGCGGTGCAAGTGCTGGGTGGTGAGGGTGACAAACCGGCCCACATCGGTGAACTTCTCCAGCATTTCGCTCAGCCCTGTGGGGAAGGTGGCTCCAACCACCACCACCTGGGTCCTCGCCTCATCAGGGCCGGCCGGCCCGGGGGCACCAGCGGCCAGGGGCGCGTGTGCCAGGATCTCCTCCAGCGGCTCCGCGAAGGACTCGTCCATCAGCGCGTCCGCCTCGTCCAGCACCATCCAGCGCAGCCGCCCCAGAGCCAGGAAGCGCCGCCGCAGAGCCGCCCGCAGCGCGCCGGGGGTGCCCAGCAGCACGGCGGCGCCCGGCGGCGGCGCCCGCAGCTGCCTCCGCAGCCCGCCCGCCGCGCCGCCGCCCGTCAGCCCGCGCACCCGCAGCCCCGCCGGCCGGCACAGCGCCGCCGCCACCGCGCCCACCTGCGCCGCCAGCTCCCGCGACGGCAGCACCACCAGCCCGCGGGGCGACGCCGGCCCCGCCGCGTCCGCCGGCGGCTCCGCGGGGCGGGCGAGCAGCCCGTCCAGCAGCGGCAGCAGGTAGGCCAGCGTCTTGCCGCTGCCGGTCTCGGCGGCGCACAGGGCGCTGCGGCCGCGGCGCAGCGCGGGGATGGCCAGGCGCTGCACGGCCGTGGGGCGGCGGACGGCGAGGCGCGCCAGCCCGGCCAGCAGCGCCGGCTGCAGCCCCAGCTCGGCGAAGGACGGGCCCTGCCGCGCCTCAGGCGGCGGCGCCTCCAGGGCGGGAGCGGCCTCCTGCGAGGGCTCCAGCTGGAAGTAGTCCCCGCGGGCCTTCCTGTGCTTCCAGCCCGCCGACACCAGCGGCGGCCGCTCCCAGCGCCCCACCGTCTGCCAGCGGGGCTGGCTCAGCTCCGGCCGCCGGCTCCGCAGCAGCAGCTTCCCGGGCCGCGCCGCCGCAGCCTCCCCGTGCCCGCGCTGCCGGCGCTGCGCGCCCCGCTGCAGGCGCGCCCGCAGCGCCCAGGGGACGCGCACCACGCTCCCGGGGGGCTGCGCGCCCGCCGCCCGGGTGGCCGCCAGCCGCCGCGGCAGCAGCGGGACGGCCGCCACTATCCCGCGGCCCCCCGGCGCCATGGCGGCCGCTCACGTGGCGGCGGCGCTGCCCGATGACGCCGTGAGGAGACGCTGCCCCCGACTCCCCCCGCCCCCGGAGCTGCAGCGGAGCCAGGCGAGGCGGGTGAGTGCTGGGTGTGGGGCGCGCGGCCGGTACCTCAGGCGGCGGTGGCGGCGGTCCCTTCACGGTCGCCGTTTCAGCTGGCGGCTGAGCCCCGTGCCGTGGCCCTGAGGGGCTCTGGCAGAGCCGGGCCGGCGCCCCTCTGGGCCAAAGGAGCCCGTGCGGCGGGGAGCTCTCCTCGGGCGCCGCCGAGCTCCGGGGCTTCGCGCAGCCGGCGCCAGAGCCGCGTGGGCCGGGGGCTCCGCGGAGGAGCAGCCGGCGGGCGAGCTGCTCAGTGACCCCTGTCGGGTTTGACAGGGTCACGCCCCCGCTTCCCGCCAAACGCAAGGTCTGGGCGTTCACGGGGAGGAAATGATGTTCCAGGGCCACCCCCGGGGATTTTTCTGTTTCAGGTAGCACGGCGACAGGAATGACGGTGAACACACCTCTGTGCTTTAGAGGAAAGAAGATCTTGGCTCCAATGGTGCGAGTGGGAACCTTACCAATGCGTCTCCTTGCGCTGGACTACGGTGCTGATATTGTGTACTGTGAGGTACGAAGGACGAGCAGATAAGGCAGTCTGATCTGATAATATTATTATTTTTTTAAAAAGTACAAACAGATTTTGTTTACCGTAAGACTTTACTTTTACATACATTTTTATTAGAAAAATGAGGAAAGAAAAACCTCTGGGACTTAAGGCATTTCCCTTTGAGCAGTCCTCAAGTTGTGGCAAACCCATATTTTAAGACCATTCCATTTTCATTTGTTTAGACAAAACACTCACCATAACAATTTCCTCACATTCTACTGTGTTTTGGCTTGGTTTTATTTTTTTTTAGAGTTATAACATCAAAGGAAGCCTTAAACCGACCTACCCTCTTGCCTGGTTAGTTCTGCCACACTGACCCAGAGCATCCATATATGCCCCTCACAGCACTGCTGTCCTTGTTGCTTAACTACTTTTCAAAAAGCTGTCTGAAGTGGGAGAGACTCCACTTTGCTGCAGGTATTCTTAGTTGGGCTGGTCTGTAACTTAAGGTACTCGAGCTTCACTGTCCTCATTGTTGCAGTGCATCGGTATTCCCATTTTCCCCTTCAGTGCTGTAATTAGCTCTTCTCAAATGTAGGCACTGGTACAAGTTACATGACTCAGCCAAGATTGAAAGAAACAAACAAACAGTAAGGAGTTAAACAGTTAATGTAACATAAACATGGTGTGAATACTGGCTTTCCGAGAGAATGATCTGTACCAATAGAACAAGCTGAAACAAAATGCCAAAATTAGTCATTTACGATGTTCTCCAGGAATCTTCACAGCAGCTCTCTTATAGGTTGGTTCACTGGCCTTTTAATTATGACCTCCCTGCTTTACATGGGGTCAGGGGAGAATATATATTTTTTTCTTTCTCTGGGAGGCTAACTGGAGATCACATATAGAGAAAGTCACAACCACAGAGTTATAGAATCTAGAAGTCTTAAACAGTAAAGGTGTGTCAGGCTTCAGACAGCCTTTATACTTTACCAGTATCTCTTATACTTAGTAGTAGGAAAGAACCTTGTTATTGAGCAGCTACTGGATTTCACTAACTACAGATTTGACAGGACCATTGTCTAGGAAATTAGTAGAAGATAATAACACAGAAATGTGTTTGTTGTTGTTTATTTTTTGTTGGTGGTGGTTGGATTTTTGAAACAAAACAACAACCAAAAGCAAAACAAAAAAACCCCTCACATCCAAAACCCACAGCAAACCACACACACAAGGGTATTGCTTTGCTTGCTGCTGACGTCACAAAGCATGAGAAGTTATTTAATCCAGTACTATAAACTGTATAAACTGTGTTTCTTCTAAATGAAAACTGTGAATGCTAGAATACTAGTGAGTGTATCTTCAGTAAAGGTCAGTGCAAAGCTTCATTCTGTCTTTAAGCAAATGCAGAGAGCTGTTAGAACTCAGGATTAAGATAACGAAGTCTTAAAGCTGTTTTCTTCAGGTATGTGTTTGGCCAGTGCGAATCTGTCTTGATTCTTGTAGTAGTCTGTAGTTATAGCATTAAGTTATCTTCCCGTTCTAGTCTGGGTGACTTGTTATGCTTTGTTGCCAGCTCGCTAGATCGGTATTTGAACAAAGTGGTTCTTCTAGATCTATACAAACATCTCATATTATTGTGTTCATATATTCTATTCATATTTTGAAACTTCAGTTGAGCGTGTTGTGTAGTTAAACTCTTGCTTTCATTTACATTATTTTTCTGGATTTAGTATCTCAAATTAATAATGTATTTATTCTTATTTAATAAAATAGGCAACTGTTTATAGCTGGGTGGTTTAAACACTTCAACTCACTGAGGTATTTTTCTTTCTTCACAGGAGCTGATTGATATAAAGATGCTTCAGTGTAAGAGGGTAATAAATGGTAAGTATTGCATTTCTTTTGTTAACATCTGTGTTTTTTCTAGTTAAGACAAAAGATAATTATTTTTCTGAAGAAATTTGGTAGTGATTACAGTGAGGTGTTAGCACATATGGTCTCTCTAAACAGCGTCTAGGGACTTAATACAAGCTTTTGAAACTCTGCCTTACACCTATGTGCTGCTCTACGGTTTCAAACTTTCAGTTTCCCTTCTTAAGGAATTTCAATAGTTCAGGTCATGGCCCTCAAGAAAACCACAAACCTTTTTGGAGGGTAGGGTTAATGTATTAGTAACTGACACTTTGTTATTCTTTTTAGACCTAACACAAGTTCTTTCTCCAAAATTGGCTTAATTTATTCTAAGGATTTGATGAGTTTTCTGTAAAACTTTTGACAGAGGTCAGGTCACTGGGTGTGCAGGTGTAGGCCTTCTAAAGTGAAAGAGTTCATAGTTTTAGCTCCTGAGATCATGTTTTCTTTTTATTAAGAAAAAATGTGATCAGTGTTTCAAATACATTACTAGTGTCTCAGCATTTTGCTTCCTGGCAGCAGGTGGAAGAGACTAGTAGCTGGTGTAGACAGGAGATTGAAGTTTCTGTGCATTGTTTAAAACGTTAAATGTTTTACCTGGGTAAAAAAAACAAATAATGAAATTGTAATTAACAGATCATTCTCCTCAATTCTGTATATGCATACTGGTTTCAGCCTCTTATTCTCTACTACCTTTGTATGCTATTACAGGAAAGAATAAACAGAAAAAACCCTATGGTGTGGTGGGTTTTGCTCTGTTTTGTGGTGGGGTTTTTGGTTTTTTTTGGTGGGTGCTGTTTTTTTCTGGTTTTTTTTTTTTTGGTTTTGTTTTGTTTTTTTTTTTTTTTGTTTTTTTTTTTTGTTTTTGTTTTTGTTTGTTTGTTTTCAGAAATTTTACACGTCTGTGTCTTAATATGGAATCCAATTTCCTGAGCTAAAGCTGCTAATATTAGTTACAAAGCCTTTTAATTTTTCAATAAAAGTTTGATAATGTCCAAGAAACAAATTCATTTGGGCTGTAGTAAAGACAGTTTCCAACCATGAGTCTTCATAAATGGTAGCTGTTTGTGGCATTATAATAGACACACCTTTTAGTCTTCCACAGTAAGTAAGCAAGACACACAGGATCTCACTGTTTATCGTTCCTTCATTGCCGTGAGGTCCATGAGCTAGGTTTGACCTAACATGATTTTCACAGACAAGTTCTTAAAAAGAAATCTTTGAGACTTGCCCAGCTGAGTGGCATGAGAAGCAGTTGTTTGTAGCCTGCACATTGGGGAACAGAAGGCTGCTACAGACATATTATACTCTCCCCTCCTGTCCCCTCCCAAAAATAGTACTCTTATGTTCATTCTGGCTGATTCATCGTTACTCTTGTTGTAGTGCTGATGCTTGCCCAAGAAACAGACTGGGGGATGATGAGGGAGTGCTATGGGAGGGAAACAGCAATGTGCAGAAATGGACTGCAGGGGCATACAGGGTGCCATTAGTTCTGCTGTTCACAGAAAACTTATTTGATAGTATTTCATTTATATACAAGTTATATAGTCATGTGACTTCCTTTATGATTACATTTGTATATAATCTATTTCTCATTTCATATAGAAGTACTTGAAACAGTGGACTTTGTTGCACCTAATGAAAGAGTTGTTTTCAGAACTTGTGAAAGGGAGAGGCACCGCGTTGTCTTTCAAATGGTAAGACACCAACTGCAGGTATTCTTCTCATAACAACATGTTTAAACAAGGTAGTGCTGGTAACGTTAATCTAAGTATAAAGCAGCTCTGTGTATGGCAGGCTATCAGTTCTTGATGTAAATTTAATGCCAAATGTGTTGCAGAATTTCTAATCTGTTGGTACACGTTCAGTCAAGAAGCTACACTATAAGCTCTCCATACAGTTGTTTTCAGAAGAGGTGATTAAGATTAATTCTGTACTCTATGACAGCAGCTTGTTTTTGTAATAGGTATCTTCGATACATTTCCCAACATATAGATACCAAAAAAAATTGATGTTTTATCACGTGTTTAATTCTTGTGCTGTCCAGTAAACAGTCTCACTGAGAAGACTGAAAGAAATGGTGTAGTTTAGTGTAGTTAAGAGAGGACCAGTGTGTGCATTAACATTGCACAAATGGATTAACGGCTGCTGGAGAGACAAAGGTAGTAATTTTAATTTGTTCTTTGAGACTGCTCTGTGTAGGACAACAGATGATGGGAGTTGGAGGCAAGGAGAGGTGTCAACTGCATTAAATATTGAAAAAGATGTTTTTCAGTGGTAATGATAGCCCTGGAATAGGTTGCTTGTCGAGGCTGTAGAATTGTTATAAGTGGGATTTCTTAAGAACTTGCTAAATATATATCTAACAGTGATGGGCTAAGAACATTTGATACTGCTTTAGGTTAAGAGGGTAGACAGACCTCTCTGGATCCCTTTTTGCACCACCTTTTGTCATTCAGTGGCTGACTTAGTACTTGCTTTAGCTAAATATTTTAGCTATCTGTTGTGCTGTGAATGGGTCTCTGTTGCTTTATACTAAATATTTAGAGCAAATATAATTATGCATGTGTGTAAGTGATGGTATTTTACAATTAAGTCTTCTTGATTTACCAACAGGGTTCAGCAGATGCTGAAAGAGCCCTGGCAGTAGCTAAGCTTGTGTAAGTCAACTTCTCTCACCCCTTTGCCACCATGTGTGTGTTTGTGTTTTTTTCTGTACAGAGGAATTACTGTGGTAGACAATTTGTTATGACTGAGAGGATCAAGGTAGCTCTTGATACGACCAGAAAAAGTTCTGTCGGAGCTGCACAGTAAAGTGTAACTTTTCAAAAGGCCAGTGGTGTAATTGTAGAACTGCAATTTGTGTCTAAAATAATTTTTGCCCGAAACAACAGCTGCATAAATTCTATACTGGGATTGATGGCTTTTTGCTAGTGCAGTAAGTGTGTCTGATCTCTGCAATATGCAATTTCCGTGGGTATTGCACAGCTGCAAGTAAGACAAATATTCCTGAAAATGTCTCCTACTGTTTGTGGTTTGAAGACCCCGGTAAAGCATTGTGCAGAAATTGTGTCTCAAACATTTTTCAAAGTGTTTTTAAGCCTCCATTTTAAATAAATTGATGTTTCAATAGGTCTTTAGTGACAGTGGTGAATTTAGTGGTGAATATATATGCTTAATCCTGTATTTATATTAAATCCTATATTTGAGATCAGTATTTGCGGCTTCTGCACGGCACTGGTCATTGAAGCGTGTGGACAGAGTTATCTTACATAACTCACATAAATGAGAAGCTAAAAATTCAGATGCTCAAAAACTTAATCTTAAATTTTGATTTAAGCCCTAACGATGATGAACAAATTTCCTGGAAAGATGTCTGTTTCCTCATTCTTGTTCTAATATGCCAGAAAATATTTTAATTGTTCCTTTCTTCTCTTTCAGAGAGAGTGATGTAGCTGGTATTGATATCAACATGGGATGCCCAAAGGAATATTCCACTAAGGCAAGTGGACTTTGATTACGCTTTTTTTTTTCTTAATGTAACATTGTACTTTTGCTGTGGTCTGCTATTGAGCAAAACAATTGAGTTGAAAAACGTGTTTGCCTAGTGTGTAAGAGTTTCTGTATGTTTTCCCAGGGAGGTATGGGAGCAGCACTGCTATCCGACCCTGACAAAATAGAGTCGGTAAGTATGTCAGCTTGTGGGTTTTGAATTGCCTTGGAAAGTGTTACGTACTGTGCTCTACTGGACGCAGGAATGAATGCAGAGAAGACAGATTTGTAAAAGCTAGCATGGAAAAATTGGGTTTGAATACTGAAATTAAGGTTATGGATAAATAATCCCCATTTAGTTCTCCTTGTCACTGGACAGTAAAATTGCTGCTTTTTTCCTTTTAACTTTTAAAACTTTCACAATGTGGTGCTATATTTGCAGAGGAAGGAGTGTTACATGTATATGGATGTAAATCTGTATAAAACCCTATGTGAACCAGTATGAAAAAAGTACATACATATGTATGTGTGTGTATATATATATATATGTAAAATTTTATAGATAAACCTTGGATGAACCTACATGAAAAAGATATACACACACATCTATATGTAATGTAAAAGTATAGGTAATTTTTTTTAAATATATGTGCGCATATATATATATATTCCTAAGGACTCTAAGCTTCCTGAGATTAAACAGTCCAGATATTGCTCTGGGTTTCCAGGACCATTCTTAGCGTATAGTTCTTTTCTTTCTGTTTAAAGTCCTGATTCTTCATACTTCAGATAAGTTGGCTGTGAACTTTGTCTTGCTTCCCCTTAGGATACAACGAACGACTAAAAGCTCCTTCAGAGTTCTTGAGGACAATTCTAGTTTAAAGTTTGCATTTTGTAATAACAGAGTCACAGTATCACAGTGACAAATGTTTCAACATAGTTGTTCTTTTTCTCATCTACTAGTGAAAGTATGCAGATCTGGACAAAACAAAAATACCAAAAGCATTGCTCTGCCTCTTTCCACGTGGCTTTTGTGTGTGTTTTGTTTTAAGGGTTCTTTGATGTAGGTCAGTCTTTAGAGAGACCGGACTCTCTTCGCTCAGCCACGTGATGATAGCTCATCTTGGATGGCACCTAGTCTCTTTCCGATCCCTGCAGTTCAAGCCTTTTCCTTCTGTCAGTCTTTGTTTTGTAAATCCTTCCTCTTACTGTGATAACACCGTTCAGCTTTGTAGGCTACTAGGACTTCTGCAGTTTCAAAAAGCTGATTTCATTGCTTAGTTACTGTTCCTTGTCAGCTCAGACATGAAAACAGATTGTTCTGTGTCATTTATTCCATTCCCTAAGGACATGCCATTGGAAGGGCATGTCATCAAAGTTACAACCATGATGGAGTGTTATCCTTCTGCCAAGTACAAGAATCTCTTGGTGTCAAGAGCCAGAGCGTTAGCCAAGCTGTATAAACTGACTGTTCGGGAACTGGAAGCATTATTAATTCTGCCAAAGCAAGAGTTTAAATGGAATAGACTGGACCTAGTGTTCTCTCTTTAATGAGTTGATGGGAAAAGCAAAAGTACAAGTGATTGGGTCTTGATCTCAAAACACTTTTAGAGAAGGTTGGTATCAGGCTCAGTTCTTCAAAAGAATTAGATGCGATGTTTCTGCAGAAAGTCAGCTAACAATACAAGCAACAGAACTGGAAACAGAACCCAATTTATTGAGGCCTATGTGGTGCTTCGTTAATTAGGTAAGGTAGGTGATACTATCCAGAATTAAATTGTAATTTAAGAAGCATGAGGTGATGAAGGCTGAATGGAAAAAATTGAGAAGTGGGAACTGAGCGGAAAGTATTTAGCAGGCTGGAGGTCAGTCTGGCAAAACTGTGTCTCGTAGGAGTGAGAGGTAGTTGTTAATTTGATTACTAACAACTTCCCTTCCACTCTACAACCACTGCATTTTGTTTTGATCTTCAGAAGAGCAGAAAACTCAATGTTCTAAAATTTTGAGTTCTTCTTTTTAATAGATGTTAATAGGCAGCACAATCTTTGTCATGAAAATAACTCTTAGCCGACTACAAAGAAACAACTAAACTTATAGCCTGCAAAAGCCATCTGAAATTATGGCTCCAAATCAAGCTTTCCATATGATGAAAAAGTGTAGGATTTGATTTGTGCATTGGAATCCTTGATGAGGCTGACACTGACCACTTAAAAGGTTTGCTTGTCATGCTGTTGTAAGAAAAATGTTATAGTGATGGTGTTTGGCAAATGGTGTCATTTTGGTTTGATTTATATGCAAAAAAACCCCAAAAACACCAAAGAGAGGCGTTCTTTAGATCATTTTCTTGCATCTTACTGTTTTGAGAGGGCATTACTGAGGAGAGATTTGAGTAGGATGCGCAAGGGGACACTGGTTACTTACCAGCTGTTCTAAGTACGAGGGCTTGAGTGCTTCTGTATTGGGAACCTAGTAAGTGCAGTACTATCGAACAAAATTCAAGTTTCATAGTATATACAACTCTGGAAGAAATTATTTACCCATAATTACATCCATTTTATACAAGGGAGGTGCTCTCAGCATAACATGCCTGTTATCTCAAAAAACAGTTGAAACCCCATTATTTTTTAATAACAGTCAGGATCAGCTGGTTTCCACTCTTTTATTTAGAGAGCTGTTGGATTTCTGGTACCACTTTTAGTATAGTCATGTAGTGATGTAAACATGCATATGTTTAAACATGTCCCTTTCATGAAAGGTCTGTTGGGCTTATATTCAGCCAATGAAAAGGAGATTCTTTCTGTAGCTCAATTCTTAAATGATTAAACTGCTTATTTTGAGTTTGTTTTTATGAATAAAATGTGCTTTGTGTTAAGCGTAGAAATTTTCTTGTTAGAAGATTTAGTGATGTTGTTTAACGGTGTTGCTTGACATTTTCCTCTAATTCTTTTTCCATTTTGAAGGCTTTCTTTTCTTAAAAAAAATCTTTTGGGGGAATACTTACATTTCATTTTTATAAGAACGACACAACTCTAATATTAGTATAAGAAGACTATGAAAACAGTTGCATGAAAATGAAAAACTTGTGCACTTTACTTTGAAATGATTGGATTTTACTGGTCACCTCATATTAAAAGCGTTGTTGAAACTCCAGCAGCAGTCAATTGCTCTGTAAAAATCCAGTGAAAATCAAAAAAGAAATGGAAATAAAAATGGCTTAGACTAGAAATATGTGTGTGTATCTGTCTGATAAAATTACATACTCAGTCACAGACTGCATGTGTCTGCCTAGCATGGAAGGTTCTTTGTAGAGGAACAGTAAGTAACTGCTCTCGTTGCTTTGTGTCTTCGAGAGGGGAGGAGAGCTTTATTAATGGCACTATTGGACCGTACTTTTTGTCTTCTTTTCCAGATATTGACGACCCTGGTTAAAGGAATTTGTAAACCAGTAACCTGCAAAATTCGCATTTTGCCCTCAGTAAGAACATGTCTTTATGCTACAGGGTTTAGTTATTGTTTAATTCTGTGATTTAAAATCAATTAGATTACATAGCATTCTAATATATTGGCATTTCAGAGCTGTTATTGTGAAATAGCATTTGGAATTAAAATGTCTGTAATTTCTGTTCGGGATGCTGTCGTGACCTAAAGGGTTAAGTTGTCTGACCTGCGGGTATATTGAGATTGTGCCCCATTTCCTTCTGCCCTTTAACACCCTCTTACCTCTTTGAAGCCTTACTGGGAGCTTCCCCCTTTTCCCCCCGTGTCTTTTGATTCACTGGTCAGGTATGAATAGCATTAGAACTTTTTAAAGACACATCTGAGAGGAATATTTGTAGATGTGTGATTGCATGTTAGGTTGATTTCAGAAGGCATCCTTTTGTTAAGATGCATTTTAATTACAATTTACAGAGCAGTCATTAGAGAGGACTTGCTAATCAAGTATTTTATATCATTTTCAAGTGACAGTCTAAAAACCTGTTGGGAATGATTCTGCAGGAGTCTTGTGTTAGCTGCTTTGGGAAAGTTTGTGATCTAGGGTTTCAAGGAAATACTGAAAATGGATTCCCATTTTTGCCATGATGTGTCGTTCTTTAAATGGTTATGGATGTTGGGTTGGGAGTTGCTGTTGAAATACAGGAATCATGTCCCTGTAGCTGAAAGAAATGACTTCCACCATTTTTTGGTGCAATGATCACATGATAGTCACTCCTTTTTCTTTGAACTAGAATCATGTCATTCTCTCTTATCCCTCAGGTTGAGGATACTGTGAATCTGGTGAAGAGAATAGAAAAAACGGGTATTGCTGCCATTGCGGTCCATGGAAGGTAAATCACTTTTAGGCAAGAGAGAGATTTTTTTGGTTTGCTGGTGGACACAGCACAGTGAGATATGACTGGGATATACCCTACATGTCATACGTGGTTCTGAGTTCAGCTGTTACCTAAGCCTATGGTATAGAAACTCAAGCCAGTAATTAGGGAGTCAAACCATTTACTGCTATTTTTCTAAAACTTTTGTCTCAAAGACCAAATGAAACTATAATTATCTTGCATACTCTGTATCTAAAAAAAATGCTGCTTATCTGGATATGGAATTACAGCAACAATGTTTTAGAAGTGTATTTGATGTGAAATAATTCTGTTGTGTTTAAAAAAAAATAAAAGGAAAATTATACCCAATATATAAATAAGCAAATAAGTATGTCCCAATAACCCTTGAGTCATGTCTGCTGTGATGCAGATATCTACTAATTCCATAGGAAATGTGTGGTCTTGTCTTTTCTCTTTGTTGGGAAGGAAGAAGGAGGAGCGGCCTCAGCACCCTGTCCACTGCGATGTGATCAAAGCCATATCTGAAGCAGTCTCGATTCCAGTCATCGCAAAGTAGGTTGGACTAATCAACTTATTATTGCAAGGTGCCTGTGCCTAACTTAAAATTTGCAAGTGCAGGACAACTTTCTTAGCTCGTATTTTGAGAATTTTAACATCTTATACCTCAGGTTTGGTCAGGAAATACATAGGAATGAATAAAAGGAAGTAGACTGGTGATAAATAAAAAGGGGATGGGGCAAGAAAACTTGAATTGATACTATGATTTCTAGAATGTACTGTGTTTATGGAATAATATTTCATAAGTGCAGGGAACTTGCCTGTGCTGTCTTCACAATAGAAATTTCTGGGTTTAAAGTAATTTATAATTCTCTAGTTTTTATTCTGAATTTGACAGTGTTTTTACTTTTGGAGGGGTAAAGATGCTACTCTTACTTTATAGTTTGAAAATCCAACTTTTTAAAGGTGTTTTGAAGGGAAGCTTTAAGACAAAGAAAAGATTTTAAGTGTTCTTTGCTTACGAGCACGTCTGACTTGCCGGCTGGAAAGCAGAGGCAGTGCAGTAGAAGCAGTGCAACCTTCTTTTCACTTCAGAGTGCTTCGTGATTCATCCAGAAGTGCTACTTGTAGTTACTCTCCCTATGTTAGTGCCAGAGTGAAAATGGTACTGTTCTTTCCATACTTATGACTTTTTCCATACTTACCTTGTTTTCAATATCTTTTGGACCAACACCATTAGTGTGTGGTTGAAGGTTACAGACCTGGCAATTGCAAGGTATCATTTTTCGAACAACATGGAAGTGATTCTTTGTGAACCTTATCCATTAAGAACTGTGTGAAAGCACACAGTTTGTGTAAAGCACAAACTGTATTCTTCTTAACAATAGTCTTCTAAGAGAAGTGTACAGATAATGAAAAGTATTGTATATAACCAGTGTTTTAATGAGCCATTGCTAAGAAAATACAGACCCATTTGTTCTTTTAGGTTTGAGATAATATCCTAAATAGACCCTGGCACCATTAGTAGTGTAATATCACATTGAAAATATAATGCTGTGGTAAAGTACAAGTAATAGCAAATGAAACTTTCATGATTATAACAGTGATGTTAATTTTTAGTGGAGGATCTCATGACTTCATCAAAGAATATATGGACATCGAGACCTTCCAGAAAGCAACAGCTGCCTCCTCAGTAATGATAGCTCGCGCTGCCATGTGGAACCCGTCTGTCTTCAGAAAAGAGGGTCTTTTCCCCTTGAAGGAAGTCATGCAAAATTACATCAAATATGTATGTTTTTGGAAGATCTTCCTTGTAGTTAAGGTTGTTTAGAACTGTTAATCCAAAGCTTACTACAGTATCTTAACTCTTAATTTCAAAGACTTGGGCTCTGGGGGTATTTTAACATGCTGCATATGACACGAGTCTTATAAATCAACCACTGCTTCCTCTGGTTAATTTCATTCAGAAAAAACCTTCAGAAATCTGTATTCAGAAGTTTTTCCTAGTCATTCATTTCTTACATACTGTGCTTTTTAGCTGTAGTTTCTTGGGAACATTTAGGAGGCTTACAAGGCTATCTGAAAATGTGTAGGAATTTGAAAAGCTAATGATATGTAGGCTGACTGTCTTGATATTGCGGTTATGCAAATAACATTGAACAGAAGAGTGAAGGAATATTAAATACTTAGTTGCTGCTAGCTTCATTTTTTAGAAATCAGTTGCTTTTCACAAATATTGCCAAGAACTTTTAGCAGCAGGAGAGCAAAAGGCATGATTTGCCAATGAAGTAATGCTGTATTGTAGTACTATAGCTCCACTAGTTGAGTCACCTATTGTATAAAGCTTTATCTATTATTCAAAATACACTATTTTAATGACATAACAGGAAATTAATCAGAAACCTGTGGCTTTGACCATGTCATCAAATCAAATGTTTTTGGTTTTAGAAAACTTGAACTGCCATTAACTATTTACTTAGTGGAGTATCGCTGCATTGCTAGGCAGTTGTGTGAACGGGTCAGCTCTCTTCATGAGTGTATGAAGAAGCTGAATTTCTGTTCATGAAAGCATTCAAAAAAAATCAGATTGTTCTCACATTCATGAGTAGTCTTGAACATGCTATTGAAGAAACCGTACATTGAGGCTTGCCTTTCAAAACCAGTTTTGAATTTCATCAAGAGACATGAGCATTACATAAGACAAATTTGTTTTTATGTATTTCGTCTCTCTCCTTCAGGCAGTGAGGTATGATAATCACTATACCAACACAAAATACTGCTTGTGTCAGATGCTAAGAGAACAGTTGGAAACTACTCAGGGTAAGAAGCTGCATGCTGCGCAGTCCACACGGGAGATCTGGTAAGCATGAACCTCAGAAGTTGGAATTGTACCTTCTGCCGGACTTGCAGACCAGTTCTCTGTAGCGCTGCTTGGCATTTCCTACCTTCAGAAGAAGTTAAAAAAATCCACTTAGTGAGATGTGGAATAACAAAGTAGACTTTTACAGGTTTCTTTCGTGCTTGGGTGATAATGCTTTAACCCTAAACCTGTCTATATGTTTGACATACTAATTTGAGTGGTGCTTCACTGAGTGACAGACATCCAATAATTGCATTAACTGATGAACAAAAGTATTAACCTCCAGACTGCCACTAGAGAATGCTAAAAGTGTGGGGCTTTTCTTCTTCCAGAGGTATTTAACTTTCCCTTTTGCATGTGAGGTTTTTAATGTTACTGGGATTTTTACGACAAGATGTTTGTTTTAAATGAACACTTGGAGATTAAACTCAAAGCAATTATGAAGGTTGCCTATATGATACTTAGATGTGTTTCTTTTGTGTTGCTTTTTATAACTGAAATATCGTAATGAATGATGGCAACCTCTTTGAGGAAATATAATAGTTCTAATGAATCTCTTCACCCTGGACATCTGCAATAATCTGGATGAAATTTCTTAAACAGCCTGCTTAATGTCCAGATAATTGAGGAACATCCAGTTGTTTAGAATGCACCTACACATCTTCAGATAAAGTTACAGACTGCTGCTGCCTCCAGGTGGTGATGGCAAGTTGCAGCCATTCGAGGTTTTAACCGCAGAACTGAATGCAAGAGAACAGAGCGCTCTGTTTCTGGCAAGAATGTACAGAACAGAAGACAACTTATTATGTACTGCGAAAAGCATCAGGTAGCATTATTCAGCTTCGCTGCTTTTCCACTTAGACCATTGGAGATGGCTTTGTGGCCAGAATTCATTTTCATGGAACAGTGTGATACCAATGAGCATTCTCGTAACAGCCAGAAAGCAAAAGTTTTCTTATGCTGTAGGTTTTATTGTTGTTATCATCCCCAGAAAAGGAGTAGCCTCAGTTTTTCAAAGTAGATGCAGCCTGCCATGAATCTGAAGCGTAAAAGGATTTGAGGCTCTTGCCTTTGACCCAAGTCCTAGTTGCTTCCTCTGTTGTAGTTGGGCTTGTGAAATACTCTGAACTTGTAAGTTTTTGAGATATTTGGAGATATCAATCTGAGATTTTGATGTATTTGAATGCTATAGCGTTTATTCCTTAAAGTATTTTTATATACTAACATTAGAAGAAGCAGCAATTTCCTGCCTTTCCCTCATATTGCCCTTGTGAAGTTGTTGCACCAGGAGTCACTTGGAGAAGTTCTTTGCTGATTCATCCATATGCAAGTTAATAATTGAGCTGATAACCTGAATATTGCGGGACCTGTATTTCTGATTGAGTCTGCCTGGACTTTCAGGCTGCAAATTGAATATATAGTGCTGGAAATGAGAACATTCTTTTTCTACTCGTAGCTCAGCGATGTCTGATAAGAATTGAAGGAGAAAAAAACCACAATGTCACGGTGCAGAATATAGCCACACTTTTATATGATTCTCTGGAGAGATATACTCTATTTAAACAACTGATTTCTGTACTTGCTTTACTCTGTCATAATGTGATACAAAAATGTATAAGCTGATCTCTAGAACAAAGGAATTGTGTTTGAATAGTGAAGTCTTTGGAATGGCTGACTTCTATGAAGAAACAACAGCTGGTTTTGAAGCAAAGAAAACATCTTTAGAAACTGAGGCACAAGATGAAGATGACCAAATGGAAGATCCAGATGTAATAAAAATGGCTGTTAGGTTTGACAAGTAAGCAGACAAATTAAGTTTTCACTATCTTGCACCTGTAAATAAAACCTGGATTGGACAGTGCCATGCAGTTTTTTGCAGGTCACAATTTGCATAACAGCACTTACTGAGTGAGTTTGTGTGAAGCAGTTTTTGTACATAATTACGTAGTCACTTGCATCACCACTCTTCCTGTGCTGTTTGGATGTTGTAAGATATTCTTTAGTTCCAGGCTTCCCGAGACTGCTTAATTATCTCAGCTAACTTGTTAATAGTGCTGAGTGATTAAAAAAAAAATCAAACATCTGTTCATAGACAAATGTGAGTATACAAAGACAGTTTGGTCATTTTTAGTGAAGTTTAACTGAAACACAATACAATATTATTTTAAGTAACCTTTGATTATGATCTGTGAAGCCTATAGAATTGTTGTTCCTTTTCACATGATACCGGTGTTTGCTGATTTTGCTACGTTTGCTATTAAGCCTACCAAACAGCTCAAGAAGAGTGTGATATAGAATGCTCCTCAAAGGTAGTCATAATGCTTTAATATTTGCAGGATATATTACCCGAGTCCTTGAGGACTGAACACAATGGTTTTACAGGCTTTCTTTTTTCTGCCAAGTGCAATGGGCTGTGATTCCGTGTCAGTTATCTGGACCAATGCCTACCTTTCCTACGTCTTTTTAGTTGATAACTCCACTGTCTCGTAACAGAAGCAGCTTATTTTCATTTTAGTGTTTCACTTTATATTGTCGCTTAAATAAGCACTGCCAAACTGTATCTCTGTTCTGTGTCGTATATCTAGGTAGAACCTCCGTTTTGGCAAGTACTCTAGCTGTATTACTACAGGACGTGAATGTTTGGGAAGAATTAACAGAAAAGTTTAGATTTTGTTTTAGATGTTATGTCAGAAATATTATTTGAATTATATAATAATGAAGCATCATTTTTCTCATAATTTGAGCTGTTAAATGAAACCACAAAGAATAACTGGTAGAAGTAATATAGTAAGCAGCTCTATCTGTTTTAAAATAGAACTCCGTGCAGAGTTGTTGACCACTAATTTTTCTGTCTAGGCGAGAATATCCACCACAGATTACTCCAAAAATGTATCTCCTGGAATGGTGTAGAAAAGAAAAACATCCTCAGCCTGTTTATGAAACTGTGAGTCAATAACGAAACCCTTTCAAACCTCCTCCTCTGCCTTCTCTATGCAATATTTTAGTATTTTAGAGCTCAAGGTAGTGAGAAATTCCTCTTTGCAGTCTGGCATAGCCCTTGGGTGAGCAGCTTCAGAGATGGTCATACACATATGTATGAAAATAGTACCTTGTTTTATTAGAAAATAAACTTTGAAAGTCAGACCTTCAGTCTGGTTTTGATTAATGTGTGAAAGAAGTCAATGTAACTGCAGGTCATTACATAGGAGTCCATTACTTTCTTTTACTTGTTCTGTGAAGTAAAGAATTTGGATTCAGAATGTTTTCTCTGTTGTTGCACACTGTTAGAAGTAGGAACTATCCTGGACAGGAGCAACTGCTCGATTACATGGGGACATTATTTATTGCTTTTTGCAAAGCAAAAATACCTACAGTTTGGACAATTTCTTTTTTAATCTGAAGCATGCAAGGTTAAATTTGTGGTGTGAATTACAGCTATTCTAAAGGTGTTACTTCATTGTGGTGTAAGGACAAGAATAGCAAGGTACCTTGACAGTGTTGTTCTGTAAATGACGTGATTTGTTTTGACACTCTCTTCTCTTTTAATTCCTTTTTTCCTCCAGGTTCAAAGACCACTGGATAGATTATTCTGTTCAGTAGTGACAGTAGCTGAGCAGAAATACAGGTCAACTCTGTGGTAAGCTACCTTTAATGTGTTTTGCAGCTGTATTGTAAATATTTCTGAAATGTTGCTTAAAACTTGCAATGAAAGGGTACTCCCATTTAATCCAGTTGACTTTTTAGTCAAAAGCCACCTTCTAAAGCTACCTCTGGGAGGGAGAAAGGATTAACAATTTCTGAGAATGGAATGTGACAAGAGGAAGTAAGCTTCAGCACAATCAAGTAAACCATTACAGATTTGAATTGACTTAGTACGTTAGTCCACAAATTGTACGGGAAGGGGAGCAGAGAGGCGACCTGGTTCAGTTGTGTCTGTGTTCAGAAGCCACCCGGGGGAGCATTGGAGGAGGTAACGTCGTCAGGCTCTGCAGCAGATCCGTTCTCAGTAACGAGTCAGAATTAAGTGTCTATATATGGTGAAGCAGAGGACAGTTTAGTGGCTTCTCAGAGATCACAGTTAATCAACAGTTACATCCAGGGTTGCTCTAAAGTTTCATGGCGGTATTATATATGATCGTCTATTGATACTGGCGTTGACTTCAAGCATTTGCACCTAAGTTGAACTTGATTTAAGTGCGAAGCTAGAGCAGCACTGAACGTTTTAAAGAGGACGAATGCGCACAGCAGTTCCTGGTGTTTGCAGTATTCCTCTTCAGAGGCTTTAGGAAGTTAAGCTCAGCTGATAACAATCTTTGAGAAGAAAATGTTTTCAAATATCGAATTTCGCAAATGTGTAATCTGGAGTCCCTATTGGAAGTGACGGAATTTTTGTTATTACGGAACAGTTCCTGCTTTTGTCAGCATCAATGAACTTGTACGCCTGCTTGAGATTATATTGGGCCTGAGTGTCTTTCAAGAAAGTGATCCTTCAAAACTCTGTTTTGTTTAGTGATCATATTTGTAAGAACTAACTTTGAGGGTTGCAACCACTTGGGCCAAACACATGTTGGCTTCATACCTGTGAAGTGAAGAGTGTTTGAGACACAAGACCTGACAGAAACAAATTTTCTAGGAATATCACATCAGGAGTTATACATCAACATTGATAGCTAGCAAGACTGAAATACTTTCTGGAGCTGACCTGTTTTGTTCTTCTGCTGTTTATTTCATGGTATTGCATCAGAGACAGGAAACTGATTGTCATTTGGTAGCGTAGAGGCTTTGGTTTCTACTTTTACCTGTGCTCTGTCTGCTTGCTCTTCAGGGACAAGTCAAAGAAACTAGCAGAACAGGCTGCAGCTATTGTCTGCCTGAGAACCCTGGGTGTCCCAGAGGGAAAGCTGTGTGAGGGAGAAAATCACCCGCTTAACAAACGCAGGAGGGAAGACCAGGAGCCCTTGAATGACAGAGACCACAGAGAAGATCTTGCTGAGCCTTCCCATAAAAAAGCTAATTTTATTGAAGAAACTTCTGACATGGATGTGCCTAAGATGCCACGATAGCATGGAAGCTACAGATTAGCTCCAATTTGTATATCTTGCTTTTCACCTCTTGTTTGGATTCTGTTGGAAACAGATAAATTCCCCAGTTGTGAAAAGTGCCAATGAGATGTTTACTGTTCACCACTCACTGTCCCTATGGTGCCTTTCAAACAGGATAAATTAGCAACTTGATTTTAAAGAACATTGAGAAGATTATCCCAAATAATAATTTTTTTTTAAAATATTGAATATTTTCAAAGCTATTTTGTCATTGGTTTTTTTACTTGTTTTTATTTTTAGGAAGTCTATGGTGTGCTGGTAAGTGATGTATGAATACATCATCCATAAGCAGATACATTATGGAACTGTGTAGTTAATCAGAAAAATTAACTTAGAAGAATATTAGTAGCCACTTACAAATAATTTTGTCAAATGAGTTCTATGCATATCTTGCAGGTTTTATTTACACCC
This sequence comes from Streptopelia decaocto, assembly GCF_964273445.1. Taxonomy (NCBI): domain Eukaryota; kingdom Metazoa; phylum Chordata; class Aves; order Columbiformes; family Columbidae; genus Streptopelia; species Streptopelia decaocto. The sequence continues at coordinate 21,016,930 of NC_138666.1, read as the reverse complement.
TTCATATATCAAGAAGAGGCTTTTTGCAGAGAGGAGAACTTTGAAATTATAGCACTAAGCATGAAAATAACATTCTTGTTTTATAATTTCTACTGCATTTTACCTTCCAGAAATATGGCAACCAGCCCTTCTTGCTCTTGGGTACTACAGCTGTGCCTTCCTGGTGAGGAAGCCTGGTGGCCAGGAATTTGCTCCAGGAGGGCTTTTTTGAGCTGTTTTGTTCTTTTGAACTTGGAAGTTCTGGCAAATATCTACATGCACATAATTAATTTGGATGTAGTTCATAAATAGTCTTCCTCTTTAGAACTTGGAATCTTTTTCCTCAAGTGATAGTGCCAGCGTTAAACCATTCTTTCAAAATGGAAGAACAATATCTTGCCAGGTAATATTCAGACTTGCGAAATTAAATAGATGGGTATTCAGATTTAAAACGTCTGCTGTTTAGATCAGAGTAATCTATAGTAAATCTATACAGTCTAAGAAGGAAGTTTTTCTTGCTCATTTTGCACATTGCAGTAGATGCAGCTAAATACACTTACATTTTATATCATTTTAGTGCTAGAATTTTACTCTGAAGCAGCAAAAGAATTTGCAGTATTAATCAGAAATTCAGAAGTAGCCATTTTACTATTGTGAGTGCTACCTGAGTATCTCAGCTGTGTCAGGACCATTCGGAGCAATCCTAGAATGACAGAGAAGTCATTCCTAGATCCTGCTGCCAATGTGGCTTGCACAGCCTAATACCATAGAATCAAAGAATGTTTGACCTTGGAAGGGACCTCGGAATCATCTGGTCCAACCCCCTGCTCGAACAGCGTCAGCCAGAGCAGGTGTCCCAGGACCGTGTCTGGCTGGGGCTGCACATCTCTGAGGACCGAGACTTCCCTCACGACCTTTCAGGCAACCCAGGCAACCTGTTCCAGTGGTTCATCATCTTCTTTTGTGTGTCTACATTGGAATATCCTGTATTTTAATTTGTGCCCATTGTACCTTGTCCTGTCACTTAGAAGAATCTGGCTTCCTCTATTGTCATCATTGTCTATCTAAATTAAAGTTGAATCATTAGATAAACCCCCATTATTAAAGGTGGTGGTGCCTAAATACAATGCAGACTTGTATGGCAGCAATTACTATGGGTTAGTGGAAATTGCAGTGGGTTGTGACCAATTAATAGATACGCCAGCCATGAGGAGCATGTAATTTCTGTCTTGGCTCATAGAAAAGGCCGCCAAAAATCACTTGGGAGAAATTCCGCCACTGCCGATTTGGCCCTCTCGTTCAGTATGGGAGCCAAGGCCTTCATCACGCTATTCGTACCTTTTCTTTGTTTTCCCCGATAGTTTGTCACATGATGTGAACTTGCATCCTTCCCGCCTTAGTGAGGTGTAGACTTTTCACCGTTCCCTTCCATAAATTGACTTGAAATGCAGTTCGGAGCCCAGGTTTACGGAGATAGCTGACTGCTGTGGCAGTGGAGGATGGCTTAGATTTGGTTTATATTGAACAGCTGAGCAGATTTCTGCAGCACGCTGCCAAAAATCCGCGTGGAACAATAGTTGAAGATGGATACCTAAGCAGAAGTTGTATGAATACCCTGGCATGGAGATGCTTTACTGATCATCTTGTGTTACAGAACGTGCCTTGGTTCGGTTGATGGAGAGAATTGGATAATGCTGGATATACAGTTCTCTGTGAGCTGAAACAAATACTATGTTAACACCAGTCTGCAAAGTAAATGTATTATATTTATATTAAATCAAATGGGTACTAAAAGTTTTTCAAATCCTTACTTAAATTATGTGGTCCCCGATGCTTACACTTACTCCTCTTAATCCTTGTAAGAGTTGTGTACGTTAATGAGGTTGTCTGTGCCGTAATTATGGATGGCCACAGCGAGGCCAAACAGAGCATGTGAAAATGAGGGTGAGGAGTCACTCAGCTGGAATGAGCATTCAGTGCTAAATATAGAAGGGCTGTAAATTCTGGCAAATGGCTGGAAAGTATAACATAGTTAACACCCTTGCTCAGTTTCAAAAAGAACTGAAGGAAAGTTGCAGTTGTATATATGTAAGTGTGCATGTCAGAACGTTTGGTTTACTGGCTGTTACGTGTTTTCATTCCTTTATTACAACTAATGTGTGACAACTTGTCCTACTCTGATCATTCATTCATCCTAGGCGGTTCTTCGGACAGGATAACTGTATTGACTATGTATGTTCCCTTCTCAGCGCTGCTTTTGACCTCATCACGTCAGTGGCCGGTGCTTTCCCTCTCGACAGGGCTGTGTTCCCGCGCGCTCTGAGGACAGGAGCCGCGGTGGCTGTCTGGCGGGTCTCCTGCGCTCCTCTTTCCCGCTGTACCTTTCATAAGCAGAAGGTGGCAGATTTTGAATTTTTTCCAGGATAAACGTGCCGACTTCCACGGTGTTTAAGGAGCCAGCCGTTGCGCTCCCGCGTCCTCGCATAGGGTGGCAATTGAGACCACACTTGACTTGGGGGACATTTGGCCTCGCTCTTCAGAATTTTTTTTTACTTTTAGCGTGATGTGAATGTGATACTTGGTGAATACTAACCAAAGCTGTGTTCTATTTTAAGTATTCCCTATTAATCCTGTGGAATTCAGTGAAGCAACTGTTTGTTGGGGTTTTTGTAGTTGTTTGTTTTCTGTCACAAGGCTACAGCAAGCAAAAAAAAGGGCAGTTGTGTTTTGTTTCTTTATACTGATGCTGCAGAAACTATTCGTACCGATACCTGCCAGAGTGCAACCATGGGTATGGGGAGAACCGTAACGTGTCCTCCCTGCAGCCTACGTGTGCTCCGCTTCTTAGAAATGGGAATGCCAAGGTATTTTTGCCAGCCTCTTAGCATGGATGCGCTCAGTGTGGGGCTACCTCCGGGGCCTGGCTGGGTGGAATGCTTTTTGGAATGTCCCGGGCTGTGAGCCCAACCCCACCCTGGAATGTGAGGTTACATGTTGGCGGTACAGACACAGAGTTTGAATATCAAAATCCTAGAGTTCCCCAGTGCTGCGATTTCAGAAAGCTGGCAAGTGCCGCACATGTCAGCTCAGCTGCTCCGATTCAAAGGGTCAGTGTGCCTCGGGTTGCTGGGGAGGGAGGGAGGGGGGATGTGTTTTGGTTTGGTTTTTGCTTACCCGTTATGACCTGCAGAAGGGCATGCATGCCTTTCAAAGACATTAACTGGTAAGATTGCAAGAGGTCCCAAACAGGTGGGAAAGAAAGAGGTCTTCATCCACAAAAGCATTTTATCACCACTTCTTTAATCGAACCTACCAGCTCGAGATGCTTGAGAGCTGGTGCCTTGTTAAACAGGAGTGTGCTTATATTTGGACTGCAAGTCAAGAAGCTATGCTGATGAGATGGCCTGTAAGGCTTAAGTTTCCCTCTGTACCACAGTGCTAAGGCCAATGTTTGGGGCTTTATTCAGAGTTTCTGATGACAAAGCTGATGACAAACATTAGAAGCAAGATGCAGAGCTCTGGGTGAGGAGGGAGTGCCTCCTGCCTTGTTGAACAGCAGGTCCCTGGGTCAGCTGAGGAGAGCTGATGAGCTCCAGAGGGAGCCCAGTCCCGTCATCCTGGCTCAGAGGAGCATTAACCTCAGTGTGTCTAGGAGAGGCTTAAAAAATAGACAACATTTGTGGCGTTCACTTTGCTCCCAAGTGAAACTGTATTGTAGGAGTTAATGCGAATCTGCCTGTTAAACGTCTATTAGATATATAAATAGTTTTGCCCTGGCACGGTGGGAGAGTCTCTCTTTTCCATTTTTAGAAAATTATTGTCTGAGAGATACCCTCTTGTGAGAGTTTACAAAACACTAATACAAATCTGACGCTCATTTAAACTTGAAGTTCTTAGATAGTCTCCATACATTTGTTAATGCTTCGGCGTGTCATTGTGTTCGTTAGGAAAAATGAGCTTCCTGTTTAGAGGCCTTTAAAAATTGTTGCTTGATGATTGTAACTGAAATGGTTATAATCTATAGTTGTGAATGTGGATTTTTTATTAGTATTCTATTGCATAAAGCTGATAGAAAAGGATTTGAGTACCGATCTTCAATCCATACTTTTAAACCTGTTTTAAAGCTGTACAAATATTTCACCTCTCCGAAGAAGGTGTTTTGTTGATGTGTAGTGATATTTCTGCATGAATGCGTGTATGAAAAGTGAACACTCTCCTTTACAAACTTTACAGAGTTTATGGGAGCCAAGCCTGATCCTCAAGCCGTGAAAACTTCCCCTCTGGGAAAATGAGAGAGGTAACATAGCAGCTGTCTCGTTAGGACATTCTAATCCACTAATTATGTTCTTACAAACTGGGTACCTGGTGCCAATGGAAAACGTTTCTGTTCCAAGGCCAAAATTCTCACCCAGGCAAAGATACAAGTGCCCGTGAGCAAATGGGAGGGATATGCCCCAGTGTAGTATGCAGGGATACTTTTTAACAATCGTTACAGTTCCAGGACCCTGGACTCACAGGAAGCGGCTAACTCTATTCCTTCTTCAATTATTAAGCTTGGTTGGTTTTTCTATAACTCTGACTTCAGCTGATTTTCACTACAGCTTGGCCTTTAGAGAAAAGTAGTTGTGTGTAACTCTCTAGCAGGTTTTGGGTTACTGACAAAAACTAAGCTTAGCTTATTGAGGCTACACTTCACTCAGGTTAGCGTGGGTTTTCAAATGGGAACTCAGGATAGTTTCCGCTCAGTTCTTAGCCTCGCTAAGATACAGTTAGCTTTTGTAAATTCCATTCTTTTCTTCCACATCAATATTTAGAGTAGGCATGTCAACCTGACCAATCTTTTTATCTGAACATAAATATTCACCTTGTTAATCCATGAATTTCCATTGCAAGCCTTTCTTGCATCCCTGGATGCAAGAACACCCGAGTTACTAGGCCAGTATTGTGCAGGTGTTGACTTCCATTCAAGAAGGCATTTAGCTGGGATGATGAAGAGTGCATCTGTTGTTTTGCCGTCTCTGCTTGGCAATGATTGCTTCTGTAGGCAGAGATCACTGAACAGACAGAGGTTTCTCCTCGGCTCCTGGTGCAGAGCTGGTGGGCTCAGCCACTGTCGCTGGTGGGAGGGGCAGAGCCGGCAGCCGGAGCGGCCACCACCTTCGGTGGCCCAAACAAAATCTGCCACCAGCTGTCGGTCAGCGCCTGAAGCGCCTTGCTTGATGGGTAACGGCTGGCCAGAACTGCAGCGTGGCAGGAGCATCTCAGGTGAATTATGAAGGCGGAAAACAACGGAATAGGGAGCCTTTTGCTCTGGCACCCGCGCTCACAGTAACACCGATGCAGGCCGTAGGGAAGGTCAGACTGGAGTGGAGCGAGCTGCTGCTTACAGTGCAGTTCTCGGCGTGAAACACCTCGGCACAAACATCAGTGGCAGAAAAGAGCTATTAAAATAGTTTTTTGTCCTTTCAAGTACAGTATCTCTGGGTCGGGACCTCGGGTCAGTGATACGGACTTCTGTGGAGTTTGGACTGTTACTGTCTATGATGCAGCTGATCTCCTAAAAGTATGTAATAGTTGTCATTCTTTGACACAAATATGCAAATTAGCACAGGCGTTAGCGAGATGAGAAGGTACAGACCGACTGGACGTGCGGCTGTCTGATCCCATTCCTTGTGACTGAAGAAGTGGAACTGAGATGTCTGGCATATTTCTATGCAGTATACTTCGCATCTCTTTACTGCTCAGTAGTTTGGGGACAAGTTCATAACCTTTGCATAGCAGATAAAAGCTATGTAATTTCTTCTGCTAATTTGTGTGGATTAGTCAATGAACAATATGCAGTATTGAGCTCTGTCAACAACCTATGTGTATAGATATTGTAAATACATCCACAGCACATCATGAACTGCTATACTTTAACATAAAGCTAGCACTGAGAGGCTCTTCCTTGGTAAATGAGGAAGTGGCATGATCTGTCATTAGTTTCCTCCTAACAAGAAACAAGTATCTTCAACCACATCTTTTAACTCCCACGCCATTGTGGATATCAAGATGTTAAGCTCGGTTTATTTTAAAGGTCATCATGTGAGATCTAACACACAGTTTCTAAACTATAAACAAAACATAACTTCACAAGAGGAACATGCAGGTTATCAGAAGTGAGGGAAACAACGCAATGTCAAAAAATAGATTCCAACATTACTTTTATGACTTAAAAACATTACAATTATGCACAGGATTTGGTTTATTTTGTTGTTGTTGTGAGATGAAGTTCAGGTCTGTGTGGAATATAGTTTCATCATCTATACTATAGCAAGACCCAAAACAGGCCAAGTGTTAAGAGCGTGTGGAGCATCCGCTATAAAGGTTTTACTGTCTAAGAGAACAAATTTGAAAGCCAGGGCAGACAGGATATAACTGTGCACAAAGGATGGAAGGCGGGGAGGAGCGCGGGGCTCACTGACCTGTCTTTCACAAGAGCGAAGGAGATGCTGTAGCACGTCTCTTTTTGCTCTCCGACAGACAACAGTGGATGAGGTGGAGGAGGAGGAGGAAGCCGAGGGACTTGGGGTGGACACGGGAGAAAGAAAAGCTTCATATACAGCAGGTTAAAGAATGTGTTGTGGGATGAATGGGTGAGAAGAAAGTTAAGGTAGTCAGGGATCTGGAATTGAGGCGACATGAAGCCCTATCAGTGTCACAAAGGAAAATGGTTTACCATCGCCCTGAGAGGTTTTATTGGTGATTTAGATATGGTTCTGAGATGCTGGATAATATCCTGAATTCAGAGCTACCTGCTACAAGTATAGGAAGTAGTGGTGTTCTTATATAGGATTCTTGACAGGAGATTATTTAAAATGGAGATCAGCATTGCTCAAAGTTTTCACTAGTTGACTATGAAGCTTTATACCAAATTACTTACAAAGGATGAAATGCTGGGTAAATTAGATGGATTAAAGTAACATTTTGGATTCTCTCAAACTTAAAAGCTATTTGGACTTTGGAATTTTGCCTCAAGCTCTTTGGCTGTTTGAAATTTTAAAATTGTGTGCTTAAACAGAAGGGACTGGTATCCAGCACTTCATGGGGACTGCGTTAGGTTTTCTGTGAAAGGCGCTGTATTCTGCTGACGTGGGCGGCGAACTGAAGAGCGCCAGCAAGGGGTACTGAACTGCCGCCAGTTCAGGAAGCTGCTGCCTGGCCTCGTGTCTCGTAGGTCTATTAGGATGACACTGTTTGAACTGTGTTGCCAGTGTATATTTGGGTCTAATTATTCCTAAAACAAATAACACACAATTCTCAGAGACACTCAAAACTACTAAATAAACTACTGCAGAATTCAATTCAAACATATCAAACGCTTTCTTTCATGAGACATGTGGAGATACAACTAAGGCAAGGGACTACAAAAGCTGACTTGACATTTATTCTGAGCTCTTTCATTGAGCTATTCAGACTTACCAGTAATTCCATCCCTTTACAGTTCCAGTTTCTCTGTTATCATAGAGACATTGTATGTTGTCAAGGCTCACGTGATAGGCTGTGGTTCAAACAAAGTGATCGAGTCCTTGCCTCCTGCTTCTTGTTGCACCCTCCATTGCTTATTATCTACTCCATTGTGCCAGCACAACCACTTGCTTATGGTTGCTTTTGTTTTTCAGGCGAATCAGTTCCCTGATGTGATTCACTCTGGGACCACACCGGTATCAGCGGTGGCAGAACAGCAAGGATGGCACCTTGGCAGGGCAGGGCCCTGCGAATGCAGGGGAAAGCGGGGCTGCTGGAGGCAGTGTTCCTCACCTCGGAAAGGTCAGGGCAGCCACAGCCCCATTAGCTTCAGGTCCAGAGAGGTACCTCTTGACAGCCTAACCTTTGCATTTGTAAGTCTTGTTTATGGGCAGGGTTCATATTAGTCAAACCAGAGTTGTAATTCTTTGCGTCACGTTATCCCTGCAAATGGTGAGAATCATGAATAGAGTTCTCCTAAATAAGAACACTTTCCGTTGGGAAACAGTTTCCTTTGTGAGTTGTGTGATTCCCGAGAGCAGCTAAGACGAATGTTATTTCCATGTAATGGAAGTTGTGTTGTTGAAACACCAGTCGCAATGGCTGGCCACGGGCAGAACAGCCATGCCAGAGCAGATCTCAGCGCTGGCTACACTTCTCGAGTGTTTATTGAGGTTTGTAGAATGTCGTGCGCCCCTGCAAGGCGATCTGCGCTGCAGGGCGTCTGTTAGCAACAGCTACTACAGCTGCTGTAGAGCCGGGCTGGCTGCGCCCCGAGCTGCGGCTCTAATGATACCTACAGCCTACATACATTCGGTCACGGGGGGAGAAGTGGGTGGGCCAGTATCTGCATTGTTTGATAGTAAAATAGTTGTAATTCTGATGGCCCACCCGTTGATTTGATGCATATGGCAGCAATGCAAGGTTGTGATGGAGATGTCAATTTTGCAGCGATTGTGATTATTTTTTTTAGGGAAGACTGTCTTTTAAACCAGAGAGATTTTATTTCCTCTTGGTCATCTGCAATAGGCAGTTGATAAACAATTCAGCCAAGTGTAAAATCTAAAATTCCTTAGTTTACCTTTTGCCCTTCTGCTATTGTTTTCTGAAAAGGAAGAATATTTTGAAGTAATTCTAGAATCCACAGCACACTTCTAAATGTTTATCCAGGGAATTAGGGCTTTGAAGGCGGTTTGGGTTAATGTCTTTATAGGCTGAAGTCCTCTGCCTGTGATACGGATACAGGGTGCTCAAGTCAGTTTTACAAGTATGTCTTGTGAAGTCAGTTCTAGAAAAGTAACCCTGGACGTCTCTTCGTGCCCCCTCAGCTCTGCAAGCGCGACTACGTGTGTACAACTGTTTGGGTCACCAGACTGGGGAACCGATGCAGGGTAAAAACAAGCCAGCAGAATAGAGTGTTATTGTTGGGTGGAAGTTTTTATAGCCAAGGGCCACTACTGCCAGAAGAACTGCTCATGAAACACTCTTACTCTCGTCTAGGATGACTTTGAACCAGGCTATCCAGTTCCTGGGCTATCCAGGGCCCCACACTTGACATTACCAGATGCTTTGGACAGTGTCTCACTCCTAAATGAAAGATGAAAACAGATACTTTTTCAACACAGAAGTGGCAGCTGTAAGTATTTAAAGGGTAGATATTGGCAACTACAAATGAGCTGAAATGGAAGCTAAGTGAATTCTTGCACGGCTAACAGACAAATAGCATTCTTGTACGCAGCGAGTTGTCTTCCTGGCAATAAGGCAGTCCGGGTTGTTTCTAGGCTGCGTAACAGATGCTGCACCTCTTCTGTGCGCACATCACATAATCAGCATTTACAATTTGGAGGAGGGTTATTCTGCAGCAAACAAAAGTGGCAGTTCATAACGTGGACAAGAGATCAAATATACTTCATCTTGCAGCAGTTTCTGAGTTAACTGGTTTTAATTGTAGAAGAATATTTTAAAAATAGAGCTCCCAGAGGCTAATCTTTACAGATCATTAAAATAGAAAGACTTTTCTCCAAATGTTCATCTGTTTCTCTCTTTAAAGAAACTGCTATGCAGTTGCCTACTCCTATGATATTCCTAGGGCTTCCTAGTGAGATTTCGCTCCTTTCCTCTAAATCAGGGTTTTCATTCGCTTTGTTTCAGGGTGTTAATGGCCATGGTAGCAGCTGTCACTGAGAACCGTGTCCAGTCCCTAGAGCAACCGGACCTGACAAATAAGAACGTTTTTCTTTCATTCCTTTCCTATGGTTCTCTGATCGTTTGCCACAGAAAGCAGATTATTTTGACAGAACCGCGTTAGGGAGCGGCTCCATGTGTAGTCAGACTGTAGTCAGACTAAGAGGACAGGCGGTGTGAACAGGGCACCTCCATTAGCGGCACAAGCCTGACCATGTCCTCAAATTCAGTACTTCTCCCTCTCAGATTAAGGCAGGGAAGATGGAAACTCCATTCTTAAGGTGATTTGTAATACCAGTTCTTCTTTCATTAAAAAAGAGGCCAAATAAACACTTGGTTTATGGTCCATATGATTTCCGAATGATAAACTTGAAGTTCTGATTGCTTTAGACAGGTAAATGTGAGCTTGATCCTTTGCTTTTCTTGGCTGTGAGGGAAGCCGAGGTTTGCAGAGAGATCCTCCGTCCGAACTGCTCCCAAAGAGCCCCAGGGACGGAAAAATGTCAGGAGAAGACAAAGGTTCGGGGGAAAGAGTTGAAAGAAAAGGCGTTCAGGACGCACACAACCTTGTGTCAGGGCTCTCTGAGGCCGCTCCTGAGAACCCACTAGTTTCCAAATGAATGAGGTGATGACATCTTCTACGGTGCGTCTTCCTGATGAATCCAGGTGCTTCTCACGGCTGCTGAGAGAGGTGACAGACAAACCGGACCTTGTTATTTGTGAACCATATAACATGTATCTGGGAACGCATAGGAGCTTTTTGACGTTATTAATTCTTGAACTTCAAGGCACATTGGTGGAAATAACACAGTTGGCTCCAGTCTCCCTGTTCCTACCACATCTAAGTAAGCCTAGATAAGATAGAAATCCCTTTAAAAGGATTTATGAGGTTTAGTTTTCATCTGACTCCTGGCTCCATATTTTTGTCTATAGATTAAAAACCCCAAACATGCAGGATTACCAAGAGTCATTTCTGGAGGGAGAGATTTGGGAGGGAAGGAGCAAAACAAAATAGTCCTTCTGTTCCCTGAAACAAAAGCATATTCTTTGGAATCTTTTTTATAGAGATTCTATATAGGGAGCATATATATCGGTCAGTACGTGAACAGTACTCAGACTAGTCCCACTGCCCTTCAGAGAATTTACCAGGCTCCGGCCGTGTCACTGGAGAGGCAGATACGACCTGTAAGCGGCCTGAGCTTTAGGGATTACCTCCTACCTTTTGCCAAAACAAGTACTGTATTATATGGAGCAATAACTCAGCCCTGTATTCATAAAAATGGGGAATGAGCAGCTGCTTAACAGTTCTTTTGTGAGTGTTACAGAGCCTTTAAAAATCTGTCTGTGATTTTTTCCCTACAAATGCCTGTATTGTGTAATCTGGTTTGGGGGCAGGCAAACATTGGATCTCAGAAGTTTGTAAATTTATGCGTGGTTGTAAAATAGTCTGCATATTTTAATCTTTAATTTTCCAATAAACTGCAGCAGTCAGTAACAACGAGCTCGTTCATACAAAAGCCGTGTACAACCGTGGCAGTGTCGGAGACCTCCTTGCGGACGGAGCAGAGTGAGTTTGCTACGTGACCTGAACTGTGTGACGCTTTCTAAGTGGATATCTCGCTGGTCCTCAGAACACAGGTCTGAATTACTGGTGAACACTCTGTTTTGGAAGAAAAGGACAATGTGATTTGGTTGTGCAGGGACAAAATACCAGCCGAGCTACGAGCTCTGAACACATGACATTGAGAAATAAGACCCTTTAAAAATTTTCACATGAACTGTCTCTACCGTACTAGCCCTGTGTAAACAAGCCCAGTTTTGCACATTTAGTAAATGTGCTACTATGTGGATTTGCAAAGAAGCAGCCAAAATGCATAATTGCAAGGGAGTCACTGAGTTCTACTCAGGCTATTTAAATGGCACCCCTATGGTTTCACTTTTTTAAAAAAGTTATTATTTAAAGGACAGTCTTTAACTGACACCTTGCTGCTTTCCAAGAATTCTCCTTTAATTGGCTGCTGTTTGTTGGGCACCTTGTGTCAGCGCATCTCCGTCCTCCGCTGCTCACTCCCCACACCTTTGTCACTGCGTCACTTGTGGCATTACGGCTGTTCGTGGTGGTTTTTGTAAGACAGATTAGGGAATTGAAACAGATTCATTAAAACCAACCTCTTCTCCATCCCCCTTCCACCAGCCCTCCAAACGGTTGTTTGTGGGCAACAAGGGAGAAAGAACAGGAGGGGAACAAGGGTGATTCCATCAGCACTGCTGACAAAAGCAGTGTTTGTCACGCTGTGTCCTGTGGACAGTGACTCCCTGGTTGACCTGGATTCAGTGACATCAAATATCTGTTAAAGACTTCCCGGTAGAGCTGGTCCAAGGAAGTATAAAGCTGTACCCGTTTGTTTCTGCAGGAACGTATAAAGCTGTACCCGTTTGTTTCTGCAGGAACGTACCTGGGCTGTTGAAAGGGAGGCTCGTTGCTGTGGGTGGGATGTGCTGCTTCTCCAGCTGCCCTCGGTGAGGCAGAGCAGCCTGCTGGAGCTACAGCGTGAGAACGTATGTGCGTGTGTGCACCACAGCCTGGCCCTGCAAATACGTGCGTTTGCCACAGAAAACTGTTGGTAAAAAACTTCAACAAGTAATTTAAAAATTCAGGTTCAATTTTCAGAACTAGTATTGGAGACCAGACCCCGCTGACTTGAAATGGGAGACTGATAAATTTCTAAGGCGTTTCGGAAGTTAAATCAGGCCTGGGGAGCGCAGGCCCCGGTGCTGCGGGCAGTGGCGCCCGCGGGGCGTCGCCGGAGAGCGGGCGCTGGGCAGTTACCGCTGAGCTGAGAGGCATTTCTGATTTAGTGCTATATAAGTAAAAATCAGAAGTTCTTTTTCAAGCTGAACATATAGGGAATTTTTAACTTATAAATCAATGTTTTCTTCTTTTCAACTTTTTAGTTTTCACTAAAATTTCCTCTTCCATCCCATTGTCTGTTTTAGTAACAAGAGGCAAATCAGTTTATATAGAGTAGGAGTCCCACCATAACCTCCTATTTTTAGAACTGAACGTTTTCCCCACAACTCTTGAAGACAAAACACCATGTGAGCGGCCGACTGCTCTCATCGTATTCCAGCTGAGAACAGAAATACAAGTGCCAGCAACATCACAAATCAGCCTTTTTCTCATGAGACTTACAGCACATTTTTTTCTGACAGAAAGCGTTCAGATGAATTTCCAAACTCTTAGATGTTTATCTAAACTATACCCACATTTTTTAACCTTTTGTAGCTCTTACTTGTATCTGAGACTAAAAAATATATTTATTAGGGCCATGGTTTAGAAGAGCAATCATCCCTAGCAGGTAGATTGTTTGCTTTCAGAGTTACTGGTGTGAATTGTAGGGAGAGGATAAATTGATTAATTGTTGTCTGACTGCTTTAAAGATTCTCTCTTCAAGTAAGTTTCAGTCTGGTTTTGCTGATGATTTACTATTGCATATCACTTATTTCTGACAGTGATCCTTTGAAGCGATGCGTCTTCCTTTTACCAAGCACAAAATGTATCTCTAAAAATGTTAACAAGATAAAATCCCATAGCAAATAATTCAATTGCCTTGTCTTTATCACTTGCAAGGAACCTCATTATTTACTTTTCAGGGTTACTTTCTCCAAGTTTCACTGTTGATCAGCCTCAGCACAGGCTTTCTTCTAAAGTCACTGTACAGCAATGTATTCACAGCGTTTATCCTTGAGATACCATCTGTTCATTTATAGACTTGTTCACAGTTTCTTTCCTGACACTTGCAGAGCACGGTGACACAACAGCAGTGTATTGCAGTGTTTCTCTCGAGCTGTTGCCGCCCGCAGCCCTGCACAGGGGCTGGTACTGCTCCTGCGCTTGTGTCTCATGGCACAAAGCCTTTGGCAGCACTGCTAACTACCGTAAGGCGTCCTCGGTCCCTGCCGCTTATTGCAGTCGCAACACTGTCCCGAGAGCTGTGTGACACGGCCCTTGGCGGCTCCACGCTGCTCAGACCGGCCTGGCCTGGGTGGGCTCCCCGCTCCCCGAACACGGAGCTGTGTGACACGGCCCTTGGCGGGGCCACGCTGCTCAGACCGACCGGCCTGGCGGGCTCCCCGCTCCCCCAACACGGAGCTGTGTGACACGGCCCTTGGCGGGGCCGCGCTGCTCAGACCGGCCGGCCTGGCGGGGCTCCCCGCTCCCCCAACACGGAGCTGTGTGACACGGCCCTTGGCGGGGCCGCGCTGCTCAGACCGGCCGGCCTGGCGGGGCTCCCCGCTCCCCCAACACGCAGCGGGGTGCCGGGTCCCCCGGGCGCCCGCGCGCGCTGTGCCGGGACGGCGGGGCGGCTGCGGCGCCGCGGGGCAGGAGGAGCAGCCCTCGGGTGTTGCCTGACGCCGTGTTCTTGTTGGGCTCAAAGTACAAACGTGTAAATATTCCATTTATTTCCTAGTGCATGTTGTTGTAAGTACAATTTACCTTATTGTCTAGGTTGCTGATTTTAAGTATAAATGAGCAAAGGAGGGAGTTTTGAGACCTCGCTGTTATAATTTAGCATGTGACCTAAATTAATTTATTTATTCAAATTGATTAGAATATTGTTAGAGAAAGATCTATGCTTAATATACGCAGTTGGCATTAATGGCAGTCTAACTGGTGCAGATCAAAGCATTGGTCTTTTTCTAATTACTCTTTAATTGCGAAGTTAATATCATCTTTGGTTTGTTATCTGGCACAGTAAAGATACGTGTTTACAGCGGCAACAAAGGTCCTGCAGACGGGATCAGGCCTGGCTCCGTTCCCCAGGTTTGGTGTGCTCTGGCGCCCAGCTGAGCGGCTCCGGGAGGGTGCGCGGGCCGGCTCGGGCGGCGCTTCCCGCGGCTCCCCTGGGTCAGGGGCCTTGGTGCATTTGCTGCCCTGCGCTCGTTCTCCATAGATTGTTCTTTGATCCAACCTGCAGATATCCTATGTTTTAAAAGCTTTTCGTGCCCCTCTCTACACCTTGGTGCGAGGCAAGCAATCAACAATTTATGCTGAAGCCGCAGTTTCATCCTTATCATTACCTTATATTTTTTTAGAGCAGATATGTTCAGTTGGTACAAATTACTTTTTCTTTTCTTCAGAGAAGGTGCGTAGAAGGCACAACGCCAGAAGAACAGGAAGGGGCTGCATGCAAAGCCCTGTCTTTCACGTGTCTGTTGTGGCCTAATTGCAAAATAGGTGCATGATGAGAGGGCGGTGTTCCACACCCCGACGGTGGCTCAGGGAAGCGCGAGTCGCGTTGGTGGCTGGGAGAGGGGCCCTGTTCGCCACACCAGGACACAGATGCCCGTAGCCTCAGCTGCAAAGACAGCAGGCTGAGCTGAGCTGAGCTCAACAAACCTGCTGCTTCCGGAAGAAAATGATTCCATTCCCACCTTGTACCGCCTTGGGCAGAAAATGGACACAGCAAAAGCCAGTGAGACATTTCCATCTGGCTTAGTGAGTGAAGTCAGTTCTGGGAGGGCCAGCATACAGAACCCTCCTTTCTGAAACAGGGACAGATTAGACTGGTGCAAGTATCTCGCTGCACCTTACTCTTGGTTCTAACAAACGATTTATAACAAGTTCTGCTGGGTGATTTGTGGCTTTCTGCTGAAAGATGTTACTATTCCCTTCTCAGAGGTATCGCATTTAGTGAAGTTTCATTGGTTTATTTTACTAGCTGCCATATTAGTGGAACTGAAATCTAATTATAGTTTAAGTTCTATTTAGACTGTGAACCATGGGGCTCACATAAAGACGGTTAGGCACTGACTGCGGGACAGCTGATGGTCCCAGGGGTTCTCCAGGACCTTATATCAAACACGCACAAAACCGGGCGAGCCGAGGTCCCTCCCTGGTGCCACTCGCGGGACCGGATAATGAGCCGGTTCAGGGAACCCAGCCAGCAGCTCTTTCTTTGCAGAGCGGGCTGCTCGCTGGCTCAGGTCCTGGGCCGACGGGCCTGCCAGCACCGACCAGCACCGCGGAGCGCAGGGCGCGGGGCGGCAGTGGAGGGCAGGGCGGAGCGCAGGGCGGAGCGCAGGGCGCGGGGCCGGGCGGAGCGCAGGGCGGAGCGCAGGGCGCGGGGTTGGCCGCGGAGCGGAGGGCGGAGCGCAGGGCGCGGGGTCGGCAGTGGAGGGCAGGGCGGAGCGCAGGGCGCGGGGTCGGCAGTGGAGGGCAGGGCGGAGCGCAGGGCGCGGGGCCGGGCGGAGCGCAGGGCGGAGCGCAGGGCGCGGGGTTGGCCGCGGAGCGCAGGGCGGAGGGCGGAGCGCAGGGCGCGGGGTCGACAGTGGAGGGCAGGGCGGAGCGCAGGGCGCGGGGTTGGCCGCGGAGCGCAGGGCGCGGGGCCAGCCGCGGAGGGCAGGGCGGAGCGCAGGGCGCGGGGTTGGCCGTGGAGCGCAGGGCGGAGCGCAGGGCGCGGGGCCGGCCGCGGCAGCGGAGCGCAGGGCGGAGCGCAGGGCGCGGGGCCGGCCGCGGCAGCGGAGCGCAGGGCGGAGCGCAGGGCGCGGGGCCGGCCGTGGAGCGCAGGGCGGAGCGCAGGGCGCGGGGTTGGCCGTGGAGCGCAGGGCGGAGCGCAGGGCGCGGGGCCGGCCGCGGCAGCGGAGCGCAGGGCGGAGAGCAGGGCGCGGGGCCGGCAGCGGAGCGCAGGGCGGAGCGCAGGGCGCGGGGCTGGCCGCGGCCGCTGCGCACGGGCTGGCTCCGGGTGTCACAGACACATGCCCTCAACTGAAGCATAAAACATGTTAAAGCTTCCCTTTAAGAATACTGTTCATCTTGAGTATGTGAGCCACTACTGAGAAATGCAGAAATATTAAGCACAAAGGAATTTAAATCCTACACAATTCTAATTAAATTTTGAGTCATGTTTGGGCCAGTAATATTATAAATATTGAAGCGGATTTCCCAAAAGGAATTATTCCCACCCTTTTGTTTAAATACTTGCCATTCTGGTAATTTTATGGGTTAATTAGTTCATTTTCTGAAACGTATTTCTGGGATATTTTCCCTTTAACTGCTTCGGCCCATAACCTTGTGTTCTGGGAGTTACTTAACCTTTGCTCTTGCACAGTTTACTGGCAACCATTCCTTTCCTTTTAGGATCTTTCTTATTTGTGATTCTCTTAGCAATATAAACCACATGCAGCTACTGTTTCTTGACATGAGTCTCACGCAATGAATTGATGTTATATTTAATCAACAGAAGAGTGTTAGATATTTCACAAGGTTTTTGACACCAGGAGCACTGTACATTAATACAGAATGTTTGACATAATTTACTGTAATGAGACTGTAATCCCAGATTAAAGTCATATTAAAAGATGGATCAAATTTACTTTCCAACTGAAGGACTGCTATAAGAAAGAGTTAACATTGCTTGGCTATACCATATGAGGTTCCATGCCTTAACACGTTTGGATTTCTTTCAGGTCTTACTCTAGCAGTAACATTTCTTGGCTAACAGTTGTTTTCTGCTCTAATTTTAAAGCTTAATTTTAAGTTTCTACAACCAATTTTATAACAGCCCCGGTATAATTGCTATGGCATTCCCAATGAGAAAAAGCCCAAGAAACCCAGGAAGGCTGTTTTTAACACTCTGAAGGTACATAAATACCGATGTTGAAACTATTTTTGGTTGGATCTTCTGTCTGATTCACGGGTGCACACCGGTTGTTCTGTGCTAAGCGCAGGCAGAGCCTGGTAGCCAGTTGAACAGGGTTTACGAGTTTGGAGCTGCCAGACGAATAACTTTCATGTACCGTCTTGACTGGAAAAGATTCACTTCCAGTTTATGGTCACACTGTAGCAGACACACCCTCCCTTTGTGATAATAATACGAAAGAGTATTCTGTTACATCGATCTTTAATGTATTTACTGGGTTTGGAAAGTGCTATTGTAAAAATTTTAAAAGCATAAACCACACTTTTTCTTCATACAGGTAAAGCTCTGAGGTGCTGGTGTGCCCCTCAGTGCCGCCGGTGCTGGGAAGGCTGCTCCCGGGGGTGTTTGCGGGCCCGGAGCATCGGCCGGGCGGGCGCCAGGGCGGCCGCTCTGTGCTCCTCAGCGTCTTGCTGAGCAAAGGCTCGGCCGGGCCGTCAGGGCAGCGTCGCGCTGCCCCACGCTCGCGGTGTCGCGCAGTGCAGGGCTGTGGGTGCGCAGGGCAGTGTCGCGCTGCCCCACGCTCGCGGTGTCGCGCGGTGCGGCGGCTGTGGGTGCGCAGGGCAGCCTGGCGCTGCCCCACGCTCAGGTGTCGCGCGGTGCGGCGGCTGTGGGTGCGCAGGGCAGCGTCGCGCTGCCCCACGCTCAGGTGTCGCGCAGTGCAGGGCTGTGGGTGCGCAGGGCAGCGTCGCGCTGCCCCACGCTCAGGTGTCGCGCAGTGCGGCGGCTGTGGGTGCGCAGGGCAGCGTCGCGCTGCCCCACGCTCAGGTGTCGCGCGGTGCGGCGGCTGTGGGTGCGCAGGGCAGCCTGGCGCTGCCCCACGCTCAGGTGTCGCGCAGTGCAGGGCTGTGGGTGCGCAGGGCAGCCTGGCGCTGCCCCACGCTCAGGTGTCGCGCAGTGCAGGGCTGTGGGTGCGCAGGGCAGCCTGGCGCTGCCCCACGCTCAGGTGTCGCGCAGTGCAGGGCTGTGGGTGCGCAGGGCAGCCTGGCGCTGCCCCACGCTCAGGTGTCGCGCAGTGCAGGGCTGTGGGTGCGCAGGGCAGCCTGGCGCTGCCCCACGCTCAGGTGTCGCGCGGTGCAGGGCTGTGGGTGCGCAGGGCAGCGTCGCGCCGCCCCACGCTCAGGTGTCGCGCGGTGCAGGGCTGTGGGTGCGCAGGGCAGGGCTGTGGGTGCGCAGGGCAGTGTCGCGCTGCCCCACGCTCAGGTGTCGCGCGGTGCAGGGCTGTGGGTGCGCAGGGCAGTGTCGCGCTGCCCCACGCTCAGGTGTCGCGCGGTGCGGGGCTGTGGGTGCGCGGGGCAGCCTGGCGCTGCCCCACGCTCAGGTGTCGCGCAGTGCAGGGCTGTGGGTGCGCACGGTGTCCCGCCGGCTCCCCGCCGAGCCCTGCGCGCGCGGCCCACGCGGCACAGCCATCGCCGCTCCTGCTTAGCTGAGCGGAACCAGAGAACATGTGTATGTTGTCATTCCAATGGAAACTAAGTTGCAGACTCCAGAGACTTCGCCTTTTCTTGTCTGTCAGCATATTTAGTTCAGCAAAAGGGTTTATTAAGGTAATGAAGAAATTTTCATGAAAGTACTAGTGCTCCTCTATATTTTGTAGTTTTAGGTGAATTTATTAAACACCCACACATACACGCACACACACAACTTAGTTCCATCCTTGTGTTTAGAAACCTGTAATTTTGGTGGGTTAATGGGTTAATTCATTCCCTTTTTCAGCTGTATTTATGAGGTATTTTCACTTTAACTGCTTCAACCCATAACTTCCTGCTCTAAGCGGCACTCAACCAATGCCTGTTACGACTGGGCGCACTATTGCTAAAACGTGTTTTTTCTTAGGATCTTCCCCTCCATTAAAATATTTTAATTTCATGTTTCAAAAAACATTTTGAACTGTTCAGTTGCAGACTGAACAAGACTTGGAGAAGAGGCATGTCTGGCTTTATTGCAATAGGAAACAGGCTGCTGTCATCCTGGTGCCTCTGATCACTAGCGTGCCGTGACCGTCGGCTGCAGTGACAGTGTGCAGTCACACCGCTGCAGCCGTTTGAAAACGTGTCCCGTGTTGTCCTGCTGTGGCTCCGGGCTGGCACCCTCGTTCCGCGCTGGCCAGGTCAGGCTCTGGCTGCGCGGCGCCGCGTCCCCGAGCTGCTCTGCTGTGGCTCTGCCGTGGCGCTGCCCGCGGCGCCGGCGTGCGGCCGTAGTTACTCATCTCCTCACATTAGTGTCCTCTTGTGCCATCTTCCTCTCGTAGATGTTTACATTAAACGCCTTCTATCTATAGTCTGCCTATTTTCTTTGTTTAAAATAGGACAAAAGTTAGATGCCATATCAGCAGTAGATATTTTACCTGGAAAAATTATCCATCTTTGTGTTAACTTTTTGCTTGGCTTTCAGTCTATAAAAATAGAAAGAGCAAAGGGAGACAGAATAGGCAAAACACCAGTCTTCAAGCTTTTTTTCCTTGTAATTAGATTCACCCCCAGCTGGAACATCTTTCTTGCTGTTCTCTTTTTTTGTTTGCTTGGTTTTTGTGGGCGTGTTTTTTGTTCGTTTGTTTGTTTCCTTTCTCAAATGGTCACTGAACTCTGTCTTTATCTGACTTTCCCCCTATTGTATTATCTTTATCAGAACACACCTTTAAACCCTTGCTGTGTGCCTGTGGAAGAACACTTTGCTCTGGGCCGTGCAACAGTTCCAACTTCTTTTAGATCTCCAGGGTGTTTGCATTCCTTTTCATTCAGATGTTTGTTTCATAGCAGTGGCTGCTAAAACTCTGCTTTGTTTTAGTCTTCCATCCGTGGCAAAGGCTTTGAAGAGCATCTGCAGGACTCTGTGGTGTCTTTTCATCCCTGTCTGTTGGCTGAAGCCGTAGGAGCCAGTGGTGAGCAGGCGCTGCTCCGCACCGCGGTCACCCCACCCCTGCCGAGCTGTTCCCGCACAGGGCGAGCGTCCCTGGGGACCACAGGACAGGACACGGGTTCCTTTAGAACTGGCTGCCCAGACTGGGGGGGTTGTGCAAATGAGTTTTCTTTGGTGTTGTCAACCCAGCATCTTTTACAGAGCTTGTCTCCCTCTGCATTTTGTTTCAGGAACTTAATTTTTCAAGGACAAAACTCCCTTTTGCTGTGTTTCTGCAACCTCATGGATGTTACATATACAGTGTATAGAAGCTTTTTCATATATTTTTGTCTTCCATTCTACTTTCTCCCTAAATAGTTCTTACCTTTGATATAGTAGTGCCTTTCATTCTGGGATATTAAACTATTTGTTACAAATCATTTACCCTTATCAAGGAGGTGACCAGTTTCCATTACCTTATATTCTTTGCTTCGCAATTGTTGCTCCCATTCTGGATGTCACCACGGTGGCACTTCTGCCCAGCGGTGACAGGGCCCAGCTGCCCTGCACAGCTCAGAGCAGCCTGCACAGAAGCAGCTCCCTCAGGATCCCTTGGGCAGCTGTTGGCTGCTTTTTGATCAATCGACAGATTGTGAACCTTGGTACCAGCAAATGCTTTATAAAAATCAAAATGAGTAAGAATGCAAACAAATAGTTAACTTTTCTTACCAGCAACCAGTGCAGTCTTGAACATCTGAAGTGTAAACTAGGTAACATTTTAAGTGATAAAGGCACGTAATATATTGTACATATAATCAGTCTCCAGTCTGTCAAACGCAAGCAATTTTAACCCCTCGAAGGGACATTACGAAATGGATGAGAAAAAAAGATTCTGGCCACTGGAAAGTACGCATCGTGCTTTAGAGTGGATGTATTCGTTATTTTGATATGAGTCACTGTTCACGTCATGGTTTTACAATTGTTTCAGACAAATTTCATTTTAACGGGCAGATAGTCTATTTAAATTTGGTAAGGACCTCGTAGAACTATTGACTGATCAAATAATGTCATAATGTTGAATTTAACAAGTTCAGCCTTTCCTCTTACTGCTTTTCTTAATCTGAAAATATTTGTTCTGTAGCTTATTAGTTACCTCCTTGTGGTTTATTGGTATATAATGTATGGGAGCACTAGCAGCAGGTCAAACACTTTGTTTTGCATTTGCAGACACCTGATTTGTGCATATTCAGGTACCTATGGCCTTTTTGATTATGAAAGCAAAAGGACCAATCATATGATTTGGTTTTGCTCGCCAACTGGACGACGTGAATCCTTGGGATAAGATTTCTAGTTTGAATACATGTTAAAAATCCATTTTATATGAGTATTCATTCAAACTCTCATTGTTTTGTTCAATGTAAATTAACAGCTAAACCATTCTTTATACATATCCAATGAATTAATACATAGGATCTGCAGATACAGCACAAGTACATTAATTTGAAATGGGTGAACCTTTACTGAGCAATATTCTTCCAGAGCTGACTGGAGTCACTTCATTAACTGAATAGCTGGATCTCCAGCTCGGACGCATACTGAGATTAATCAGCTATTCCTTCCTGTATTTTGTCTCTTCTGCTTTCCATGGATGTTTAATATACAGCAGTACCTTAATCCCAATCCAGTCTGACACAAAAGGAGCCAGAAGGTGCAGCTCAGCCTATTGCTGGGAAGGGGTTAGGGTAGCAAGATAAGAACTGGGTCCATCAGGGGAATATCAGATGATTGACTGTAGTGAGGACTGAATCAAACAGTTCCGCCTTCTGGCCCTGCCCTGTCGAAGCAGCATCTCCCCTCTTACGTGCAGCCTGGACAGCAAGCCAGGCGGAAACTCCGGCAGCTGAACGGCGGCGCCAGAGCTGCCAGTGGCGCTGCTGTCTGCTCCAGCGCCAGGGGAACGGAGCGCAGAAACGCTCGCACCTGGCTGGCCTGTGGGACGTCACAAGCACCTGCCACAAGCACGGTCACCACACCTGAAACCTTTGTGTCCACATTACGATGCTGGGCCAGAGAGCGAATTGGGCACCAACTAAGCAAGTGGTGTAAGCATGTGTGATCTAACGACTGCAAAACAGATCCAGTTCCACAAACAGGAAGGGTCGAAGTCCAAGATCTAAACTACCAGGGAGCCTTTAAAGTTTTCCGCAGCATTAGAACCTATTGTTTTCTGTTGGCTTAGTCTGACCTGAGGCAAGGACAGAGAGAGACTCGCACAAGTGGTTCTCACTGAGGAGCCAGCCCATCGGGCCTCGCCAGAAACCCGGCAATGTGCATATCCAGAAACAACTACTAATACAGTTATTCAGGTCGTTTGTTAAGAATGACGGTGAAAAGCTGTAATGAGGGAAATTATTCTTCTGCTGTCCTTGAAGACAATTAATACACTGATGAAGAAACCTTAATTTACTGATAAGCAAAGGCTATGAATCATTTATTAAATTACAATACATGAGAAGGAATGACTTAAACACATGAGGTTGTGGTTACACCTAAGCTAATCAAAGGACATCAAATGTATATATGTAATACAGAAAAACTGGTGCACCTTAAACTGCACATGCATTACACTTGAACAGAACAGAACCACATCATAGGAGTATCATAGTGTGTATAGATCCTAGAACAGAATAGCTAAAGGCTCAGAGACTGGGGTTTTATTTTGCTCTAACAGTTATGTGATACTTCTTTCTCAGTACAAATAAACTATCAGCCCAAATCATCCAGCCAGGCTGCCCGACTGTTCAAACCCCGTGTAAGGGATATTCCAGAGTCCTTACAGGCATCTGCAACCTCAGAGAAAGGAGGGACAGCAGAAGCTGTGTTATCCTCACCGCAGAGGGATTCTAAAGGCAGTGTTTCAAGTGTCTGTATAAATAGGAAATTACTTGTGCCACGTTGAGAAAGTCTGAAAACTAGACTAAAAGAAATGGGAAGCTTAGAACAGAACCTGTATTTTCTATATCCCGGCCATGTACCAGTCTGCTGGCTACTACAGTCAAAAATCAAAGTTAAAATATGGAAAAGTAAGTAAAATGCTGCCTTAGTCTTTGTATCAAGCCTAAGAGCTTTTATGAGACCTCCTTTGAGTTTCCACAAATATTTATTTTACGCAAACATCACTGTGCATTGAAGGAGTTTGTTCTTGTTCCGGTAGCAATCTCGGTTGTCATCTGATTTCACCCAGAACCACTTTAGGCTTTGTAATAGGACTCTGAGGTATCTGTAAAAGCAATCATTTCAAAAGCCAGAGTGTGTGCCTGGAGCATCCTTATGTATTGATATCAGTAATAATGCAGCTGCTAATTTTACTTTGCTTTCCCTGGATGATCCGAGAGCCAAGTACTATGAATATAGTGTCTGTGAAAAGAGACGAGCAGTGAAGTGTCGGGTTTCTAGACCCTCTGGTCTCTCTAACACGTGTGATGGTGACCTCCAAACGGGAGGGTTCCAACCTGCTCTGGAAAACTACAGAAGTATAAAGCAGCAGCGAACTTTGTGAAGTAACGTCTGCTTTACGTGGCAGAATGTTAAACAAACAATGAAGCAAAGCAATGATTGTTTTAATGTAAAAATATATTGAAGAAAAATATATTAAAGTGTACTAATATGGCTGCAGTAAGTCTAGGGGAGCGATGGAAGTTCTTGGGGAAAACTGTGAAACGGTTCAGTGAGACTGTGACCTCGTTAAGTTTGTATGCAGGCATGTTGTTGTCAACGCCCACCTTGCAGGCAATCCTGTATTTGTTAAGCCTGGTAGTCTTGCTATTACAAATGCCCCATTGATCAGACGCTGAGCACAAGATCTAGACAGGAGTGCTGTAATTAACAGTCGCGGCCTGAGGAGTCTTAACGGGATGACTGCGGATTTTCACTGAAAACTTAAAATGTATCCAAGTCCAGTCAAATGACTCCCTTGTATTCTATCTCCTGTTGCCTTGTATTCCAATGCCTGAATTAGGACAACTCCTCATTTTCCTGCAAAACTTTCCAGTGCTATGCAATCTGCTTTTGTTTTTGTTTTCCTTTTAATTCCCCAACGGCAGAAGTTTCACATTTCACCCAGGCATTGGTAATTAGCCAAGGAAATTATTTAAAATGCCAGATGTCACATATTAAATATAAATAACCTATGACCTTGTGTGCAGAATGCAAGCCCCTTTCCTATATGACTGCTGAATTTAACTTGAACATAGTCTCTATAGGGAAATAGTATTGTTCTCCTACATAACACCATTCTGCGTGCTTAAAATACGGACGTGCCTTGTTAGCTGTGAGAGACATGAAGGCTGTGACAGTTTTTGTTTGTGTGCCGTTTGCAAATGAGTTTCAGTGTGTAAAGATACATTCGCACTGGTCAGAAATTTTCTCTTGTTGTACTTGTGCTTTTTTCAATAGTAGCTGTAAAGACAAAACAATGGGTGCAGCCCAGGAACGCTGTCTGCTGATTCCAGGAGCCTCCGTGCTTTTGCATCTGCCCTTTCTGTGCCACACTGGTGTGTGTGGCTTCTAAACAGGTCCAGATTCAACCACAAATGGGAACAGGATGAAGCACATGAAATACAACTTTATGCTTTGTATTCTTAATTTGAGACTGTTTGGTTTATTGAACCACGCAGAACGAATGCCTGACCAGGCGGCTTCTAAAGCCTGTTCTGGCCAGAGCTGCACAGCTGGGTTTGATTTGCTGCCGTAGGAAGGGGAGGAATCCCTGTTACTCCAAGACAAATACAACCCGGGGATGTGGCTGCAGATCCAGAATTCCTCGCTGCCCAGCACAGGGTGATGTGTGGAAAATAAAACGCAGCACGATGTAGGGTTTTGGAGCTGAAAGTCACAGCACACCTAGAAAATACCCCAGTTTGGAAAGGATTCAGATACCACGGGAAGCGTGTTCCTTCCTTCTCAAGGCACGTGCAGTAACTCCAGCTTCTGACCAGACCAAGGTGTATCCCCGGCTGGATGCAGTAACGCAGCCTAAACGCCGCGAGGACAGAAACCGCCTTTGCATATTAAATAAACGAATAAATAAAAGTATCCTCCTCTTACAAAACCACCAGTGAAATGAAGTTGCCCTTGGTGCTGCCACTGTTCTGTCTTTCAGTCGCAAGCCAGAGCCAAATCAGCCATCCATGGCGTGGACCTCAGGCGCAGAGGTTGACATAAGTCCCTGGAAATTGATGTAAACCCACGTCAGTCGTTTTAGGGCTTCTGCCAACTCACTCTCAGTCCCGCCCCAATTACTCTTTAACTGTATAGAAAGCGTTCAAAGGTGGTTTTCTTCTTACAAATTCAAGTGCAGAAAGATGCACATTTTGGTGCAGTAGGAGGGAGACAGCAAAATGAAAAATGTGGTGAAGACGAGACAAAAAGGATATTCCTGGCAGGAAATGGACGTTCTGAACTCAAAGACAGATACATCTGATTTTGATGTAAAAAGGTTTATAAAGATGAGTGTAAGTAACTATTAATTGCTTACAGTGCCACCTTACCTTGTACATATTCTGTAAATTCTGATCTTGCTACGCAGACGGTCATCACATCACCGCTCGCTCTCTTTTGGGGCACACAGCCCTTGTCCCTGTGAAGTGGCCGCCGCAGGCAGGTCTGGATCCCTGCTGCATGGCCCGCGGCCTCCTGAATGGAGCTGTTCAAACACGGCAGGAAATACTGTTTTAAGGAACAAGACGATAATATCCTGAAAGTGGCCAGAGAGAAGACGACGGCCCGAAGGGAGGGCTGGCGGGTGCGTTGTGGAGCTTCTGAAAAAGACGACTGAAATGTTGAAAGACCATTTTTCTCTTGAAATGGATGAGGTGGCCGCTGCCGTTCCTTCCGGCAGTAACGGAGTGGTGGACCTGGCAGCGCAAGGTTTATGTTGGACTTGAGCTTAAAGGTCTCTTCAAACCTAAATGGTTCTATGATTTTTAATTTAGCATACTCACTAGAAATATACTCTGAGCATCTTATCAGATACCATGGATCAAATACTTGTGTTCACATTTCCCCTGTGGAGAGAACAAGTTTGGTTGTATTTGTCTCCAGGGACATGCATAATGGATAATGTACTGGTACAGCAGAACGGGAAACTGCTGTGGTTACTCCATGGGCTGTAATCTGACACAACCGTTATTTAACAATAAGACAAATTCTAACGTATCTGGTTTAAAATTGTGAAAGACTACTCAAAAGCTTTTATACAAAAATTAGCTGCTAAGAGCCATTTTATATATAGTATATTTACTGAAGTGTTCATCATAGACCTGCTTTCATTCAAGAACGCATGAGGGTTTTTCTTAACCGCGGTTAATCCAATTACACGTTCTTTCCCGGCTCGTCTTGCTATGTGACCTTGGATTTAGAGGTAAAAAGAGGCTACAGGGCAACTGGGTGTGAGCTCCTTATAAAGGTTTGGGCCTCCTTCAGGAGAGGGAGCAGCGGCCTTTCAGTGTTGTGGGAACAGCAGCTGTAATTGCTCGTGTATTTTCGGTAAAGAAACAGCCAGCGGTGTGTGGGAGCTGACAACAACAACGAGGGTGCGTTAGAAGATCAAGATAGACATATGGCAACTTTGTGTTCTGGGCACTAGAAGCAGCTTCCCGTTTTCACTTGGGGAAACTTCTCCTCTCCCAGGTTCTACATAGTGATTTTTAAAATGTTCTACTAGAATCGCAAGGTCATAATGGAGCTTTTCGTTTCAGCCTGTTTTCTTCAGCACAAATTCGTGATCATCCTTAGGCCTGCACAGACAGGTGGAATTAACTGAACTCTCTTAAAACCCTGCTGGACCGAGAATTTGGCACCGCAGCCAATTTCTCTTCAATTTAGCGTTCTTTTCTCACTTTCATTGACGGGCTGCAAGGAGAACATGTAGATACAAATGCACGCATGGGGTTATGATATGCCTGTTTGGATCCATCTGCGCAGCAACAAACACAAAAACCCCTGTGCACAGAATCAGTTTGAATTAGTCATATATGAATTAAACAACATGAATAATAAGGTATTAGCAGATAAGCCTATAATTTCCACGTGACCATAGAGTCATGACACACTAACTCTAGCTCAGTTAATTTTTCAACTAAGTAATTAGACCTGGTCCTTTAATGTCTAAAAGATACAGCAATGGTATTTCTGGTTAACATGAGTTTCATAGTCGATAACATAAGAAAAACTAAGATTCACATAAAGATCTATAAGCAAATGTGACTGGCTGAAAGTAGGAGCTTAATTCCCACCAAGGCCCAGGTTTCAACACAAACATCTTCCTGCGTCACACAGGTTGAAGATGAATCTCTTACTGACTCCACGGCACCCAGTGACGGTTACATTAAGGTGCTCTAGGATTTCTTAGACTGCAGATTGCAAACGCGCCAGGCCAGTTGTGGTTTCCACACTGCTGGGAGCAGAAGTTCCTACTCTAAGAGTGACTTAAATTCTGCATTTTCTTTTGCCCTTTTATTTGCCTTTCAACCTTAATGCAAGGCAAAACAAGTGAGGGTGCGTTGCTGTGAAGGCAGAGCGTTCCGAGATGCCTGTGCTGTTCCGAATGACTGCTTGGCTCACTTTGCTGATGGAATACGTTGCTAAACAGGATTTTAATTAGTCTCCTCATAGTTGCTTCATCTCCACTGTTTCCAAGGAGCCTGGAAGGTAAGCGGCTGACAGCTTAGGCTCCTTCAGCCAGCACTTGCTATCCAAGCCGCATTCCTAAGTTTACGCCAGCCTACCTAGTTACCGAGTCGCTAACGGGTGCCACGAACACCACCTGCCTACACGCGGTTTGCCAGACGGCACCAGCGCAGCCCGCGCCCCGAACCAGTCCGCCCGTTCGCCGCCCCGCGGGAGCGGAGGGGAGCGGCTCGCCGGCGGGGCGACACGTGGCACCTCAGCCCGCGCTGCGGCCCCGCCCCTTTGTGCTCAGCTGGCCGCACCGGATTGGCCGTCAGCTCCCGGCCGACCAATCAACTACAACCCCCGGCAGGCCGCGCGGCTGGGGGGGGCGGCTGGCGCGAGGCCAGCTCTCTGTGCCACGTGATGTGCCGCGAGGCGTCCCTCCTCCCTCGGCGGCATCCGCGCGGGTCACGAGGCGCCGCTGGTGTCGCCGACGTCACCGCCAGGGACCAACGGTGGGAAGCGCGGGGCGGGGCGGGGCGGGGCGGCCGGCGGGGGCGCTGCCGGGGGGGGCGCTGCCGGGGGCTCGGCGGCCGGGGGCGGGGCAGCCGCGGCCCGAGCGGCCGCTCTGCGCTCTGAGTGACAGAGGCGGCCGGGCTCGGGAGCGCACGCTCGGGCTGGAGCTGCCGCTCGCGCTGCCGCCTCCCGCGCGCCCCCTCCTCCGCGCGCCCCCTCCCCGCGGCGCCATCCGCTGTTATGAGGCGGCCCTGAGGGCGGCGGCGCAGCCGGCAGGAGCCCGGCAGGAGCCCGGCAGGAGCCCGGCAGGAGCCCGGCGCGGCCCGGCAGGGCCACGGGGTCTCGCATCGCCTCGCCGGCCAAACCCATGACTACGGCAAACTGCGGCGCTACCGACGAGTTCGACTTCAGGCTGATCTTCGGGGAGGACGGGCAGCCCGGCCCCGGGCCGCCGCTGGGGCCCGCAGGTGCGCTCCTCCGCAGCCGGGCCGCGGCCGTTCCGCTCCGCCGGGCCGGGGGGGTCGGCTTCCTGTTTTCCTCGGAGTAGGGCGGGGGGGCCGCTGCCCGCCGCCGCGGGAGGCGGGAGACCGGAGACCGGGGGGAGCGGCGCCTCCTCCTCCCCCAGCCGCGGCCGCTCACGGCGCCGCTCCCCTCGCTTGCGGGACACGGGGGCTGCGGGGGCGCCCCGGGGGCGCGGGGCCGCCGCGGGGCCGGGCCGGGGCTCTCCGGGCCAACTTTCTTTGGGAAGAAGAACCCGAGAGGCGGCGTGGCGCGGGAGGCGCCTCCCCGGGGGCGCTGTGGCTCTGCGGGGGAGGCCCCGCTCCTGGGGGGCCGGGAGCGGTTTGCATCGGGTGGCCTGCCCCCCCTGGGCCGGGGCGGCCCCGCCATCCCCGTGCAGGCTGAGCGGCCCGCGCCGCCGCCCCGGCCGGGTGGGGCGGTCAGCGGGGCGCGCGGTCAGCGGGGGCGCCGGCGAGGGCCAGCGTGGCGCGGGATTGGGCAACAGAGCGTTAGCGGGGCTGGACCAGTCGTGTTTGGGGCTCTTGCGGAGGAAGGTTTGAGCCTCGCTCTTCCCCGTGTATAACGCGTCGGTTCCACCGCTCTGTTCTGATAAACTTTGTGTACGTGCGTGTGTATGTGTGGATGGACCAAGCACTGCGTGTTGAGATGTGATGGCTGTTTGGGTCCAAATGTACGTGTAGACCCGCATTTCAGAGCCCTTCCATTTTATCAAGTTTTATAGTACTGGAGCCTGAAAATCCTATTTTTAAAAAAACTCACGTTTCTTTAAACTGCAGAAAATAAAGTGCTGCCTGTAAATGGTGATGTGAGGAATCGATACGAGCCAGCTGTGCCGTGTGTGGCTGTACCAGAGTTCGATGGCTGCGTGCTTTTTCCTGACCTATTTGAAATAAGTATTAATTGGCAATGCACTGTTTTAAGTGTCATTGGTTAGACGATAAGATAGCTCTGAACGTGGTTGTATCCAGGGTAAATGATGCAGCCATGTTGTTTGTTCTCTGACTCGGCTGTCTGCATAAATTGATTAGAAAAACAAAGTTGGATACGCTCTGTATATAATCCAGTGCGAACACTTGGGGTTCATTCTCTACAAAATCTCCAACTTTCTTGATGCTGAGATCTAGTTTACAAATTCCTTCAGATAAGGGGATATTTTCTTGCTTGTTTTCCAACTTAGTGGAATCGCAGATGGTGCTTTTGGGGAGGGGGCCTGACTTCTTCTAGCCAAATAAATGCATTACCATATGAAAACAATGGGGAATGTTTATAAATTACAACAAAAATAATCATGACGTCCCTATTTCAATTCTTTCCACATAAAACTAGTAGTCTAAACTATGCTTCTTTGTCAATGATAGATGAGAGTGAGAAATGAAGTTGCTCAGAAAACTGGAAATATTAGTGGTACTCAGTTAACTTTTATAATATCTGTATTTTGGTAGCATTCCCTAACTCTGACTATAGAGGATTTTCCATGCTTGATAAGTTGAAACTTTTGCAGGTAAATTTGGCAGTGTGGTGTTCAGAGCAGGGGCTGGTGGGTGTGCTGTGACTGTCGGTGAGGAGCTGTAACCTGCATCGCAGCTCAGCGAGCAGGGGCTGGTGAGTGTGCTGTGACTGCCGGTGAGGAGCTGTAACCTGCATCGCAGCTCAGCGAGCAGGGCTGGTGGGTGTGCTGTGACTGCCGGTGAGGAGCTGTAACCTGAGGGGCTGGTGGGTGTGCTGTGACTGCCGGTGAGGAGCTGTAACCTGCATCGCAGCTCAGCAGTGTGTGTGTGTGGAGCGCCGGAGCTGCTCTGCCCGCCGGGCGCTGGTGTGGCCCTCAGGGTTAGAACAGGTCTCTGCCTCCAAGTATTGTTTTAAAAGGATTGCCAGAGTTTAGCCCTTGATTCTGCTCGTGTATTTTACATACAAAGAACTAGATTTCGTGCATTTTTCCCTCCTCCCTCTTCCAGGTACATTAATTAGTGAACAAAAGTCCTTAGATCTCCCTAAAGCATGTATTTAATGATCCCCTGTCACTTGCTACAATGAAAGTGTCAGTTGTGCCCCAAACATAAGGTTGTGGGGTTTTTTTCATTTTGTTTTTTCTAATATACGCTAACAGTAAAGTGTGTAGATCACGGGACAAGTTCCTTAGTTTGAAATAAATAGTTCTGAAGTTACTAAGTCTTCCGTGATCATGGAGAACACTTGAGAGCGTGTTCTCAAGCTTCACGCTGTATGTCTCTAGAAGTTCGGGTTGGCATACTTGTGAAAGAAGTGCTTAGTACTAAGTTCTTGTGTAAATAACAGAAAACTACGGCAATGCTTTCTTTTATGCTGTGACTACTGTAGTGTTGTGAGGTTTTTATTATTTTATATGGGTATATATTTTCTTTTTAACTGTATTTTTAATCAAAAGCAAGAAAAGGTGAGCTATTATTCAATTTCATTTAATATACTTTTGATTTCTGAACCACTGCAAAAGTGCTAGTCCCAGGCAGTAGATTACCCCTTTAATGGCATGAAAGGGACAATAAGAGAAATTAAAGCAACCAGGATTCCGAGTTGTTATACAGAAGAGTTTCAGAGGTTTGCAGAATAGTACAACTAGCATCCCTAGTTTTGTGCTGAGGGACGGGAATTGAGACTGATGTTCTGCAGTAGTGCTCGTGTGCTTGATCTGAACGTGGCAGTTCCTGCTGGAGAGGGGAACGTACGGAAGATGGTTTAAAGATGCTCGAAGTCTGTAGTCTAATACTGCAATGTTTGCAGCATGCTTCACTTGAAATTGAAGGGGTAGCCCACTTCAGATAGCTTGTGAACTGCAATAAAAATTTACTCAGGTGGTTGCTAAATAAGAGGTTGTCAAAAGCTCTTTGGGTACTTTTAAGTGGAAATTAGGTATTAAGAACCTTCTGCAAAATCTTGCTCTCCTTTTCTCTGATAGTTTAGTGTCCTTGTCCCAAAGAAAGAAATTACCACTTCCATTTTGTAGTGTTCAACACTGAAATAGGTGTTGCAGTTTTAGGTACCAGTGAACTTTGTATTTTCTGACAAAATAATTCCGGCTTCCGGTGACCAAAGGTAATGCTATAGAGCACTCCGAAGTGAACCAAATCTCTTTGGTGTACTCTTTCTTGCAAACTGGATGGGCTATTTGCAGTAGCATCTGGTTGCATCCTGCCACCTTATATCTGTTGCATCTGAAATGCCTAAGTAGGCGTTTGAATGGCAGCGTCACCAGGTCCCGTGCGCGCTGCTGAAATAGGCTGGGCACTGACTGTGTCAGTTCGTGTGTTTGAGGGGCCACCATGTCTGGTCTTTTGAGATGTCATATGTGACAAATAATTGAATTTAACTACAATACTTTAACTACAGTACTTTCCTAATGATACCCCCAGTGTAATTTTGGGAAGTTTGCCTAGAATCTATTAAGCATTAAGAAAATAAACTTTATTAAGGTCTTTGTACTACTGTTAAAAATGGCTGAGGATGTGGTATACTGTTTTAATGGCAAACTTTGTGAAAGAGGAGCAAATACAAGTTGCTATGATGATTTCTTTACGCAAATTTTTATTTTAAAGGTTCATCTTCTGTTTTAAAGAGCGAGTTTTTACAAGGTAGGGACCTTTAAAGAACTTGGGGTTTGCAGTACTAAGCTGAGAATTCAGGATCCTGTAAGGTTCTGTAACATCCAAAGTTGTTTCATATTGGTATGTGAAATGGGGAGTGACCTAAAATTAGGCTGCAAACTGTTCAATGTCCAGAAAATAAATAAATAAATTAATTAATTAATTAGGAAATTCTGATAGATGAGTTACTGGTCCTGCTGTTTAGAATCCTGCCTGAAATATACCTCTTATTTCTGATGAGCTCTTCTAAGAATGAAAGACAGGCTAAGGTTTTATTACCCAGTAAAACAGACTAAAGTGTTGAATTTCACCCTAATATCCACCTTTTGTTCTTGGGTTTTGAAGCACAGGAGGAGGAATTCTTACATAGAATCATAGAATGTCCTGGGCTGGAAGGACCCGCAGATCATGGAGTCAACTGCTGTCCCTGCGCAGGACACCCCACAGGTCACCCCGCGTGTCTGGGGACGGTGTCCGGTCTCTCCTTGAGCACTGTCAGGTGGGGCCGTGACCCCCCGGCAGCCTGTTCGGTGTCCAGCCCCTCTGGGGAAGAGCCTGGTGTCCCGCTGCCCCCGCACATCTGCTGCCGTCCTGGGCTCCGTCACTGCGCACCCAGGAGCGCGGCGCCCACCCTTCCTCCTCCCTTCTGAGGAACCTGTAGATCTTTCCATATAAGCAAATCATCTCTAGTTGATTTGATTTGTTTTTCCAGATTATGAGTGTTTTAAAAGCACCAATAAAAGTACCCTCCTTGGACTTTTGGTTCAAAATATCTGTTTTATTTTCTTGGAAATGATAACATGAAACAAGCTGAAAAGAGGATCTCTATATTTCCTGTGACTTAATATTTGGTTAAGTAACACTATTTAGTAATCTTGTTACAGATTAATCTCACAATCTCTCATACTTTTCTCCTGAAAAGTACAGAATAAAAACTAGGAAAAATATCCCAGTTCTGTGATGAATTTAGTGACAATTCAGAACATCTTTGGGAGCTGGGGCCTCACTCTGGATAAGGACGGTGTATCTGGATTTGGATCTTTAGTTTATTCAAAAACTTCTATACTCTTGTTCTCCTCTGAGGTTTTTGCATCTAGTTTAGAGCTATTAGCTTATTGTTTTGAGGCTGTTACTGAATATGAAGAGTGAAATACACGTTTCACCATTGTGCCTGTCAGAGTGCTACCTCGTCTGTCCTGTTGCAGGTTCCGTGTCCGACCGTTTTGGCGTGTGCGTGTTGGTGAGCCGCCTGCTCTGCCTGTCAGAGTGCTACCTCGTCTGTCCTGTTGCAGGTTCCGTGTCCGACCGTTTTGGCGTGTGCGTGTTGGTGAGCCGCCTGCTCTGCCTGTCAGAGTGCTACCTCGTCTGTCCTGTTGCAGGTTCCGTGTCCGACCGTTTTGGCGTGTGCGTGTTGGTGAGCCGCCTGCGCTCCTGCCTGGCGGCCAGTGCTCTGAGGCGATGGCCGGTGCTGAGCTTTTCCCCAGGAGCCAGACAGAGTTCTCCGTAGCAAAAACCGGCACCATGTATGCGTCATTTAATTGAGCTATGTAGTAAAATTCGTAAACCCAATGATTTGTAGTGAAACACCATCACAGTACTAGACTTTATACCTTTGCCTTGATAATTCATATGTAAAGTATTCTTCACTTCTTAGATGTGTAT
Organism: Streptopelia decaocto; assembly: GCF_964273445.1. NCBI lineage: Eukaryota > Metazoa > Chordata > Aves > Columbiformes > Columbidae > Streptopelia > Streptopelia decaocto. The sequence goes on along the minus strand of NC_138666.1, from coordinate 20,982,738 downwards.
TCATGACAGGTGTTGCTGTCAGGGATTGCTGGTAGAGAGTAGAAGACAGCCTAAGCTCCTTACAGAAGTTTGCAGTGTGCTTGAACTTTTTGTTCTTTTCCCTAAAATGGTGATTAAGGTAAACAATACTAAGAAAGTCAAGTTATTGTAGGAAAGAGAGTAGTGTCATAATTAGACTGAATGGAAGAATCAAGGGCTGGATGCTGGCAAAAATCATGAACTTGATGTGTGAGCTGACTGAGGGTTGTCCTTGGTGAAATTCATTTTTGTGATCACATACTTGTGATCCAGAACTGCTACGAATAATGCTTTCCTTAGCTGAGTAAAAGCAGCTTGCAAGATGTGATCTTCTGAAGTCTTTTTAAGAGACCATCTTGCTCACTTTTGTGGTTCACCTGAAGTTTTACTCCTTTTTAAAGTCATTTTATTCTGTTTAGATTTGGTTGCCTATATAAATTGTTAGGAGAGAAAGTCTTTGCACAGGGTGGTAATTCTGTGGTTAACGTGTACAATTTGAGTCATCCATGTAAATCCAGCTGTCTGTGCTGCTCTGTAAACGTTTGCTGAACACCAGTGTTCATGTGGATTAAGACTGGGATCAACCGGTGCAACTTCAAGAAAGGATTGAATGGGCAAGTTGCTTGAGTCAGTTTCTTTTGTTATCCCCTAGACGTAAATGATACTTTTTAACAGAACTGTTTATTTATTTATTAGATATTGAGCATTAAATGTATTGTGATAAGAACCGCCAGTTGAGGGAAATTTAGTTACTGTAATTGTATTTTACAAGCTAGTGGATGCTGGTATCTGTGCATGTATAGGATTGACACGCAAGGACACAATGCAAATCAGTCATAGGCTGTGGTTATATAATCTGCTGATGGAGGGAGGGGAGGAGGGAAAACCAAACAGCTGCATCTGATCGAAAATAGAGGGTCTGTGACAAGAGCCTTGTGACTTCAAGATAACTTTGAGAGGTTCTGAGGAAGACCCTAAGGAAAATGTCTACCAAAGTCAAATCTGCGATCAGTGGAGTTAGAGTTGCGTGGCCGTTGAGAGTAACAGATTCAGGTGGTAATCCTGGGAAGCTGAGACATTTGAATATCTTGGCTTTTTCCCACTCTGCTGGCAAAGTGAAGGCTTGCCTATTTGGATAAAGCTTGACCAGGACAAGACCATTTGGGAAAATAGCATACTCTGTTGTGTGCTGTTGCGAGGCAGTTGTAGTTGCACCTGATCTAATTTAATGACTTCTATGGTTTGACGTATGTTTTTTGATCCTCATAGTGCATTGAGGATCATTATGTAGTGAGTCACTATGTAGTGCAAGGTTTTGAAAAAGGTCCCTAGTTTGACAAAATGTCCCTTATTTTGTGTGTGAGTTCATGGTCACACCTCACCCTCTGCCCCCTTCCATCTGAGTTATGGGTCCAGTGCAAATGAAAACAAATCCTGTGAGCTGAGATCTGGGAGACGGGCATGGTACAAAAGCATTTGTGCTAATGCTTTTATCTTATATATTTCTGAAAATCAGAAATAAGCTCTTTCTTCAAAGTAAAAAGTAGCCCTCTGCTTAAAGCATGATGGTCTCTTTGCTTTTGTTTGTGTTGTACAACTGCAGGCAGCTTATCACATCCCACCTGAAGAGTAGCCAAATAAGTACCGTTGCTGCGAATGAGTGAGAAAGGAGAGTAGATTGGGTCTGGGTCAATAGTAAGCAGTAGTTTGCTGTTCACAGCAATAACGTAAATACGGGAGTTGTTGCCTAAAGCTGCCCCAGCGGGCCAGGGAAGTACGTGGAGCAGGCTTGGCAGTAAGCCCAGCCTGTAAACCAGCATCCAAGTCCTTGCATTTGTCCAGGCATGCCATGTGGGGTTCGAATGACAGTGGAATTTAAGATGAGTGAAATGATCGGTAAGGCTAAATAAGATTGCAAGGCAGCAGTAAGCTTATTCACAAGCCAACATTTTTGTCTACCTTTAGTACGTCCATCTGTGAGCATTCTTGTAAAATACTGGCAAAATAGAGCATTAAAAGCATAGTCGTGGAGCCGCTCAAAGTCACGCAGGGGAGATGGGTTCCGGTGTGCGATCGGCGCGGCGGGGCGGGGCGGGGCGGCGGGGGGGCGGGGCGCGGCGGGGCGGCGCGGCGGGGCGGGGCGGGGCGGCGCGGCGGGGCGGTGCGGCGCGGCGGGGCGGGGCGGCGCGGCGGGGCGGTGCGGCGGGGCGGGGCGGCGCGGCGGCGGGGCGGTGCGGCGGCGGGGCGGGGCGGCGCGGCGGGGCGGGGCGGCGCGGCGGGGCGGGGCGGCGGCGGGGCGGGGCGGCGCGGCGGGGCGGGGCGGCGCGGCGGGGCGGGGCGGCGGGGCGGGGCGGCGCGGCGGCGGGGCGGCGCGGCGGCGGGGCGGGGCGGCGGGGCGGGGCGGCGCGGCGGGGCGGGGCGGCGGCCGCACGCCTCGGGGCTGAGCTGGGCAGCTGCACTAACTCATCTGGGTGACCATTCTGATTCAACGTCTCTGTGGCGCTGGATGCTTATGGTTGCTTTTCAGACAGAGGACGATAGGTGTGATAGAAGAGAAGATCTTTTGTTAGTTTTGTTTGGGAGGCCTAGTCCTTAGTTTTATGTACCTGGGGGAAGGAGAGAAAAATGAATTTTCGGGGGATCTGACTACAAACAAACACTCTTTCAGCAATAAATTCATGAAAATAGACCTCTGAGTTTGGTTTGGGGTTGTGTTGTGGCGTGGTTTTGGGCTCCTTTTAAACTTCATTTGAGGCTGCATAAAAGGCATTTGTAGGTAGAAACATGAACAGGTCCTTGGAGCTAATTTCTTACTCCCAGAAATGTAGAATCATATTATTCATATTAATATTTCAATTAATAGCAATTGCTCCTTTAAAAAATAGCTTCTGAGAATTCGTTTTGAATATTAGTCATCACTTCTAACAATGAGAAATATTTTTAATGTAGCAAAATTGCTGGATGGAGTTTGGGTTTTCTGTTGGTTTTTTAACAGGTTGATGGAGAGAGTTATTTTTTAAATACTGTAGCTGTTCCTCTTTGGCCTCACTCTTAGATCCTTTCAAACTGAGATCTTTCCATTTCTTACGTATGAGGTTATTCAAGAGTGCAGGAGGCGAATACCTTTGACTTCAGTGCTTAATGACAATCTTCATCTTTTAGTGGCCAACTTCTTTTTTTTGTACAACAAATGCTGTGAAAAATGTTTTTTGGTGGGTTTTTTTGCTATTTTTTTCCCATGGTTTTTGTAAACAGAAAAGATAGGAAGACCACTTAAACATAAATTCAGCTATACGCTGCATTTGTACTCTGCTGCAGAGGGAACAGGAATATGGTTCATTGTAGCTGGGACCGGGCACAAACTGTTACCCTCCAAGTAAATGTGTTTTACTGAGTAACCCTTTGTATCTTCATACGCAAAATGAAAACATACTCTAAAAAAGGAATGAGGAGCTGATAACACATTCAGGGTGCATTTATTAACCATTAGTGACAATGATTCACTGCTTTTGATGGCTGCATAATGGGCTGTAATAGCGTCTACAATGATTTATGGCTACTCCTGTGTATCTTAGATGCTTTCTAGTAGTTGTTCCCTAAATAAAGATCACGTAGGAGATGGAGTAACTGTATGATTACAAAAGACTTTTAACGGTGTCATTTGGGATAACTGTACTCAAGTGACAAGGCCACAAGAGAATGTGTGGTTTAATCCAAATAACCAATAAGAAAATTTGTCAACGTTTTGTGTTCTGCGTAGCTTCTTTTAGATTAGGTCAGAGTCTCTGCATTTCATTATTGTAATTTGTCAAATGCAGGCTTTCAAATTGCTTCGCTTTGTCGGTTAGGGGCAGGAGGTCAGGCTGCCTAGGCACCGCGTGCGGTGAAACCTGCGCTGCTGCTGCAATAAATGCAAGCTGTCAGGACTGAACGGGTGCAGAGGTTCAGGGCCTGCACGTGGCACAGTCATGAGGCGTGCTCGTGTGGTCTCCTTTGTATTTGGGGATCGTTCTGAAGGTTGCTGAAAAAATGCTGTTTGTGCTCGGCTTCAGCCTCCCCATTCTCATTTGGCTGTTTAATTCTTCTCTGTGCCTGTTACGCTTACTGTGCCAATCTTAGCAAAGTGAATTTAAGGTGTTTCTCGTCCTACTTTCATGTGAGCAGCTGGGAGAACAGGAAAGTTTCAGATTATCATTCTGGCTCTTTTTAGTCCTTTGATGTACAGAGCCTGTGAGTTTGTGCACCAGCATATTAAAGCTGTATTCTAAAATCTATTGGTGGAAAGCTGTACTATTAATGATGTGAAGTACTGATATGGTAAGATCGCCTGCTGTGGAATGGTTTGCTGCCTGTCGTGGTGCAGGACAGCTGCAGAAGTACAGTGTAATTTTTCTGAAGTGTGAGGAGTTCCCCAGCTAGTTTGTTCAGGTACTATCGGTGCCGGTTCTCAGCCTCGTGTCACGCTGTTTGATGAACAAGGGGCATGCCCCATTTCGGTCTCCCCTCTTCTCACCGTGTAACCTCTCCCCACTCAAACTTCTTGCCTTGGCTTACTGCATTCCTTTGCTACCAGTTCTCACAAAGACCCTAGCCTATGTCATCATACTCTCCTATCAACTAAATTTCCTCGTCTCTTGTCTGTCTTATTTGTTTGCAATGGCCCTACTTACACATTCTGATCTTGGAAACTTGCCTTCTGCTCAGTGCTTGGTTCAGGACTGGAGCGGACTGTAAACCCGGAGGCTATAAAGTAGGAGGTTGCTGTCAGCAAGCTCATTGGTGTTAGAAGTTGATACCTAGTGGTAAAGGCATCCATGTAGGTGGTTGGGTGAGGATATCAGTTTAGGGGTATGGCATAAACCAGAACTTTAAATGACTGGAGAGTCCTTCATGCAGCCTGTTAGTTTTGCCCCAACAGAAAAAGAGTTAGCTTGTGGATGATAAACTGGCCTGCAATACCAAGAATCTAGACAAACTTCGGCTGGCACCTGCAGCACACAGTCCCCTTATTCTCTTCGGTCAGTGTTTGCCTGCTGTCCTCACTTACCGTTATGGCCAGTCTTGGTCCTGTGGGTCAGGCACAGCAGCGCGGTTCTGGAGCGCTCGGTCTCCGCTCAGTTCCATGCCTGCACACCCCGGGTGCTCCGGGACTGCAGGGCTGCCGTCATGTCACAGATCCTGACGGCCCATCGTAGCGAATAGTAATGTATCTCATCTTCAGAGCAGCAGTGGCAACTAGGCTGTTAATACTATGTGTTAGTAACTACTGCACAGATGTATTTTGTCATTTTAAGAATCTCTCCAAAGGCCATAGTGTATTTCTTTATATCTCTGAGCTACTGGGTCGCGTTAAGCTGACTTTCCACCAAACACCGAATGGCAAATGCGGCTTCATCAAACTGGAGGGCAAGAGCTTCCGTTTTGTCTACAGGGGCATTGTGCAGTAGAGTGGTCCTGAATGACGTGCCACAGGGGAAAACAAGCAGCGGAGAGGAGCCCAGAAAACTCTGAGTTTTATTTTTTTTCCTTTTAAAGCAAAAGTAAATATATTTTTTAACTTGTTATGAGTATTAATGAATAATTCTTAAATACTAAACCACAAGCTCTACAAAGTTTTCATTTAAGGACATGCTTCATAAACAACCAGAAATACCGGGAGGGCTGGAGAGGGCACAGGTGTAAGCAGTACCCAGCGCTTCCGGCTGCTATTTTCTGCTCTTGTAACGGAACTTAGAATGACTAATTCTTGTTGAACCTTACAGTTACCAGCTGGATTCTTTACTGCCTCGTGCATCACTTTTTACCAACGTATCTCAATGCACTCGGCTATGAGAGATCAGAACAACTTGTGTTTTGTATTAAAAAAAAAAAAAAAAAAGGAAAAAGCCTCCTCAACTAAGATTAACTCCATTTGCTGCAGCAGAAGTACGTGATTTTCTGAGAAGTACTTATGGCTTAAGCAGATGATTTTCATGTTTATTTAGTCTGTTTTTTCTTACACATCAAATAAAATTTCATGACTGTTATTTGCCTATTTGGCACTTAATTCTGTTATTTCAGGGTGAGGGTCGAGGTACGCTATTCTAGTTTAAACAGGCTATGGCCTAATGGTTTCTTTGCATGTTAGGTTTTCATCTGGCGGTGAAAACACCTGCAGTTCCTGTCCTGGGTGCTCCTTTCTCCCCATGTCCTAAAACTTGCTATCCTGTCAGTTGTAGATGTGCAGGTGTTAATGTTAGCGCACTGCAGATCTGATTGCCAAAATCGTTGGGTTAAAAATACCTCTCTCCTCATTTCCCCTCCCCCTTTGTGTGCGAATGTGTGTGGGAGGGTAGTTGCTGCTGAAAAAAACAACGTGTAGTTACGCCCTGAGAACCCGCATGTTCTTATTTTATTCAGTGTCTGTTGTAAACATCTGATATGCTGTGTTATTCTCACGGTTAAGCTAGTACAGCTTCATTGTTTGTCTGCATTTCTACCGAGGATAATTAATTCTTGTCCAGACTAGAATTTGGAAGAGACTCATTGATGAGCTCCCACTATTGAGAAGATTGGTGTTTTCCTTGCACATTGCTTACCATGAGGAGATGAGTGAAATGGCGACGGGCACGCCAGGGCTGCCCCTAGCGTACGTGATTGATGAGAGTAAAATTTATCCGGTTTGAGTAACCTCATAGACCATGAAGCAGAGCACAGAATCACTGAACAGGAGAACTCCTTCCTAGAACAACAATTGTTCTAAATCATCCTCTTCTGGAAACTTAAACCTGCACTACTGTTTTGTGTGTTGCTAAACTTGGTCTACAAGGATGTGTCTTCCTCCTGCTCCACCTTGCTATCTTAATTGTTTTCACAATGTATACGATTTTATTACCATATTTGGTGGCTTACTAATACATTATACTCCTTATAAACTAAAGCATTTCTGTGGTTTTTATGTTTTTTTTTAATTGTGTTTTTAAGTTGCCCACTACAACTGATGTTTAAGCTTGTAGGAAATGTCTCTGGAGAACTTATATCCAATAACAGAACTTTAGTGTTAGTGTACCAACAAGAACTCTTTTTTTTTAAGTGTATTAAAGGAAAATTATGACTATTTGTTATTTTGGGGTTCTTTGTGAAGATTAAGTCTCTTCTTTCATCCCAAGAGGTATATGAAATGCTGCAAATAAGTAGGATATTACAATTTTAAAATGGAGCTGCATATGCTTTTTGTTCTCATTTGCAGGTATTTCTGTGACATTCTTTATAATACCATGGTGTTCAGAAAGAGGTGATGGTAACAGCACTGACAAACAGAAGAGGTTGTCATTCTTTCTAAGCTCTGGGAGTGGAGACAGGTTGTACGACTCGCCTCAGAACACACACGGTGGCTGTGGCAATGCTCAAGTCTTTCCTCAAGCTATTTAAAGAACTTGATTACAGATCCTGTTTTCGCAGCAGTATTTTTATAAGACCTAGGTCCCGTTGCACTTAGTACCTTGTAACAACTGCTGTTATCTGGACCTGTTTGTTTATGGGCTTACAAACCTAGAATAATAATGAGATTTGAATAATTTTGGCACAGGGCTTATGTTCAGACATTTGATATTAACTGACCTTCCTTCTGCGGAGACTCTGTCTTGCTGCACAGCTGCGTGAGCGCGCGCGGTGCGCCACTGGGAGCGAACAACTGCTGGGCAACCAGTCTGATACGGCAAATAGCAAGCAAAATGTGCTCTAGGAGCAGTTGTTGTGGATATTATTTAATTATATTTTCCAGTTAGACAGCTTATGTTGAAGTGTAGTTAGCAGCTTAGTAAGGGATGAGCCAGCGTTGTCTTAATACTGAACAGGAGCTTCTGTAAACCGGCCTGTTTCCAGGCAGTAGCCAATGTACATTCAAAACAACAGATCTTCTGGTTCTCTTTGATAAAGGCTGACACAGACACCTGATGTAAGATTGCAGTGGAAGTCTGTAGCTTTATGTAGCTTATATACACTGTGTAAATATAGGGCATCTGGTAACTTCTCTGATCCCTCGGCAGTAAACCTGATCTCAGAGCAGGGTGGGGAAGAAGGCTTCACTATATTTCTAAAGACTTGGTGGCTTCTCCATGCATGGTAGTGTTAAAAGCCCTGGGAGTCAGAGCTGAGCTTCCTTCTGTGCTAGCTACCCAGAGACCTCCTTCATGGAGCAGGGAACAAGACGTGTTTGACGTGGTTTTGTTCTTAGCAAACATGGACTTCTTGTTTTGTTTCCCTGTCTCCTTTTAAAAGCTTACTGGAACAAATAAACTATTAATACTAGTTCTAAAACTGAAGTTAAACTTCTTGGACCATAATTCTTCAGTGCTTTGTAACCTTTTATTTAGTCCAGTTTTCTTTACTCTGCATTGCTGTTAACTTTGATAGCGGTTCACTCCATTGACTTTACTGAAGAGAAGCATTCGACACACCTGCCTTTTCAGGGTCATGGCAGCTTGTGATGTGAATGCCACTGATTCTCTTGGTCTTTGTATTTTGCTGTGTTTATCCTGTCTAGCATCTTGCCCCCATATGCCTGTGGTAGTTTTTGTGCTCTACCTTAGTAATCTGACCTAGTTTATGTTTCGTGTATGCTGCTTTCTTTTTCTGGACAGAGAATGCCTCATGAGTTGGCCAGTTTCACTTATTTACTGTCTTTTCTCCACCAATAGGATTGTTTGGGTGTAATATCTCTCCTACTAAGTAACCAGATTTCCTTAAGTCCATTTTTTGCCTTGGGCTTCTCCATAGTCTTTTCCCTGGCACCTGCCTGTGGAGGGGTTTTGATAGCTAAAGATCTGTTGCTGAATTAGTCAGGCTCAAAGGAATCTCAAGGCCGCTTCGAGAAGCTGAGAACAGAATCTGCTGTGAGAAAGAGGGGCGTCCTCGATCAGCGGGGTCCTGGCGTGGCGTGAATCATCGGACGTATCCTCAGTGAGACTCCAGCGCACGGACAGCCCACGATACTCATTTAGCGAATCCATGCTTGGAGCGTGGACGCCTGATTAGAATATAGTTGCATATATAAGGAGGCTTGTTTCTGTAATAAATGGCTTTAGCGTGATTCACATTGAATCGACTTGTTTTGCTGAGTCCTTATTCGTTCCAACACTTGCCTGCTGTAAGACTTGCCTGCGTTTGTTCACTGTGCTTTCTCAAAGCCCTGTGTTGGGCCCATCTTAAGGGTTGTCAGCTGGTTGTCCCGCTTTCCTTTTATTTCACACAAATTATATTCATCTTGGTATGTTCACTAGTTCCTTCAAATTGATTAGAGGGCTCTTCCAGACTGGATTTTCTCTTAATGTCTTTAATAGGACAAAACTAATTTTTAGTAAATAGTCCAGTAGAATTAATTACATGATTTGTAAAGACCTTGGTAGTTAGTGTTGTCCTTTTTATATAGTTTATTTAACACATGGCTATAAGGGAGAGAGTTTGCATTTGCAGACTAAAATCTACCTGTTTATTGATCATGTCTGGAAATGGTTTGGGTGATTTAGACTTCCAGATACATTGTTTCCGTGGTCTTAAGCCTGCTCTGGGGATTTGGTGTTCGTTACATCCATAGTTCTTACTCTAGGTTCTAGCTTCCTGTTTTCTGAGTGTGCGTGGACGCTCTGGGAAGGGTGACAGAGAGCACGGTGCCCTGCGAGCTGCGTGCTGCGGAGCGGCCCGGGTTGGCCCGGGTCCGAGCGGCGTTCTCCTGCCTCCTCCAGGCGCCCTGCGTGCTGCGGAGCTGCCCGGGTCCGAGCAGCGTTCTCCTGCCTCCTGCAGGCGGAGCGGGCCCGGGTCCGAGCGGCGTTCTCCTGCCTCCTCCAGGTGCCCTGCGTGCTGCGGAGCGGGCCCGGGTCCGAGCAGCGTTCTCCTGCCTCCTCCAGGCGCCCTGCGTGCTGCGGAGCGGGCCCGGGTCCGAGCGGCGTTCTCCTGCCTCCTCCAGGCGCCCTGCGTGCTGCGGAGCGGGCCGGGTTGGCCCGGGTCCGAGCGGCGTTCTCCTGCCTCCTCCAGGCGCCCTGCGTGCTGCGGAGCGGGCCGGGTTGGCCCGGGTCCGAGCGGCGTTCTCCTGCCTCCTCCAGGCGGAGCGGGCCCGGGTTGGCCCGGGTCCGAGCGGCGTTCTCCTGCCTCCTCCAGGCGGAGCGGGCCCGGGTTGGCCCGGGTCCAGGCAGCGTTCTCCTGCCTCCTCCAGGCGGAGCGGGCCGGGGTCCGAGCGATGTTCTCCTGCCTCCTCTGCCCTGTGCCACGCTGACCTCTGCACCTCGGCTCCGTTCAGCTTCAGTTCTGAATGCACCTCCGCTTCTTGTAAATCCCAGGGACATTGGAAGTGGACAGATTGTCTTAAATATTTTAAGCTTTCTTGATTATTGTTGCAAGAGAAATAAGGTTCTTTGCAACACTGAGAGTTTTAGCACACGGTGCTGCTACTGTTCCTAAAGCCACTAATGATGTTAAATGGTCGCACACAGGACTTGAATGCTTCTAAATGTTGTTTTCTTATAACGTTTTTATTATTATTTCCAAATTTCTGTACCTATCAGTGTTTTACTTCTGAGTTGTGAGTAGCTGGACAAGTACTTTTATTAGAATTGTTTTTTCCTCTCTTGACCTGTGCTTCCAATACTGAGTCAGGAAACAAGGACGTCTGTGATCTTGCACGTGAATATACCGATAGATATGGAAAACCTGTAACTAGCTGCTGTCTGCATTTCATGTCATGTGATGGGAAACGGCAAAAAGAAAACCACTGTGTAAAACTTCAGTTGGGAGTGTGTTGTCCTAGTGAACGGATAGGGAAATGCAGTTTTGATGGGATTTAACGTATTTTCTGTTAATTGTTTGTGGTCTTAACACATGTAATTGAAGTTAATTATATTATTACATAATATGTATAATTGTTATATATGACTATATGTAACATACATAAAATCACACTGCTTATATAACTACATAGTACTAGTCTTAGATGTACTTTTGCGCCTCCTTTCATAGGTAGTTTACTGCGAGAGCTGCTCCTTGCCATCAGCCTTCGGCCTTTGTGGTTTTTCAGTCCGATGAACACAGTCCATTCCTTGGCATCAGCATGCGCTCTCCCCGGCCAAAACGCTTCCCTCTTGCTCTGAGGAGATGCTGGTTTGCTTTGTTTCTGGTTTAGTTCATTTTCAGCTGATTGCGATTAGTGAAAATGATAATAGAATTACTTCATTAACCGATAAATTTTTTGTCATAGAAAGGCCCAAAGTACTTGGCCTCCTGCCTGGATATTATATCTGGTTGTGAAAGAGACTCGATTTATTTTAAAACAAGTATTAATATTCTACTGATACTCAGGACAAAAAGCATTTAAAAAAAAAGAGCAAATCCCCAAAGACACAAGGAATGTCATCCGGTCTGGATTCGTGGAAAATAATTGTATGAACGTGGTGTGTCATCATCACATTTGACACAGGAGCACTTTAGTTTGCAGAAACACTTACGCTTCTGCATAAGACTCCCCTACTACTCAAAAAAATAAAGAAAACCACTCAAAGCACTAGAAACTGTATAATTTCAATGATTATTTTAAGTATTAGTGATGGGTCAAAAGCTTTTGAAGTGATTCAGCATTAAAACAAATGACTCAGGTTGTGGAGACAATATTGTTAACAGACTTGGAGACTGGTTTCAGTGACTAGTGGGGATGGTCCAAGTCCATTTGATTTCATCTGCTAGGAGAGGACAGGCCCGAGGTCTCCTGCATACTTACTTTACATGGTTATACAGGGAGGATCTATTTTACGAGGGGAAGGAAATGAGAGTGGAAGCATAGTGGTTATAAAACAAGAAAACCGCTGTGTTTTCTGCTCTCGTTTCAGACAAATATCTCATACTGACACTTAAATCAGTTTCACTCCCTCTCAATTGCATGTTTTTCTTTGGAATATTTCTTGTGTTTTGGATAAGTTAGTGAGATCTGAGAATACTTCGTTTTGTCTTTTTTATACTGAACAAGTTGTGCTCAAACTTCATGAGACTGCACTTGAAAAACGCCATTCTGTTGGATGGGCACTTGAGAGTTTCCTAAGCAGCCAAAAATATATTTAAAATAAGATTCTTTATAATATCTTTAATAATATTCTTTGGTAGGTCTCTTTTGATTGCATGTTTTTAGTTGTTTATAATCTTCATTGAAGTTTGAGTCACCATAAGATGCTTTCTAGTGTTAAAGGAGATAAATATTATGTATTCAATCTTCTGGTGCTTTTAAGTATTGACTAGTGGGCTTGCAGAAAATATCATAGTCCTGTTCATGATTTTTAATGGCTTATGATTAAAAATGTTTAATTATGAATGGAATGTAGTTATGAAAGAGGAAGCTTGAATTGAGTGTTCCAGTTTAGATACTTTGAAGTTTTTAAACCCATTTTCTATGTGTATTATATTTTCGACCACTGAAGGTGTGTATAAACTGTGGAATATAGCTGAAAACAAGACTGGTGACATAAAACCATGCTGTAGTCATATTTAGCTGTAGATACGGCTGGGGAAAATGTAAAATGAAGAATGAGCTTTTGTGTGTGTGACTGGTGTAACGCGAGATGTCTAGGATGTTGAAAACGGGCCATACCTGGGAAACAAAGGGTTTTCTTTATGGTATTTTCCAAGTATTGCGTTCTGACTCTCCTTTTTCGTTTTGTTTTGTTTTCAGATCTTGAGTCAGATGACTGTGCGTCCATATACATCTTTAATGTAGACCAACCATCATCCTCCGTAAATCAGCCAATTTGTATTCCTCGCCATGGATTGCAGTCTCACTCCTCTCCTCTGTCACCACCTTCAAGACTTCAGAGTCATAAGAACTATGAAGGAACTTGTGAGGTACCAGAATCCAAGTATAGCCCACTAGGTGGACCCAAACCCTTTGAGTGCCCCAGTATTCAAATCACATCCATTTCACCCAACTGTCACCAAGGAATTGAAGCCAATGAAGATGAATTGCACACAAATGGCACAGAGAATGAGTATATGGAAAGGCCTTCACGGGACCATCTCTATCTTCCTCTCGAGCCATCATACAGGGAATCATCCCTTAGTCCAAGCCCTGCCAGCAGCATTTCATCCAGAAGTTGGTTTTCAGATGCATCTTCTTGTGAATCCATTTCCCATGTTTATGATGATGTAGACTCAGAGCTAAACGAAGCAGCTGCTCGATTCACCCTTGGCTCTCCTTTGGCATCTCCTGGTGGTTCTCCGAGAGGTCCCAGTGAGGAGTCATGGCAGCAGCCTTATGGATTTGGGCATGCCTTGTCACCTAGACAGTCCCCCTGTCATTCTCCTAGATCTAGTATTACAGATGAAAATTGGCTAAGCCCTAGACCAACATCAAGGCCCTCATCAAGACCTACATCCCCCTGTGGGAAACGACGACACTCCAGTGCTGAGATTTGCTATGCTGGTTCTCTGTCTCCTCACCATTCTCCAACTCCATCACCTGGCCATTCTCCCAGAGGAAGCATAACAGAAGACACGTGGCTAAACACTTCCATCCATAATGCACAAGGCCTAAATTCCGGCCTTTCACCATTTCAGTGTTGTACAGAGACTGATATTCCTCTAAAAACAAGAAAGACCTCAGAGGATCAGACTGCCACTTTATCTGGAAAAATAGATATCTGTCCTGAAGAACAGGGTAACTTATCGTCATCCCTTGAAACTGCAGCAGATGACTGCTCTGGATCTCAGCACACCTTGAAAAAAGATCTGCCTGGAGACCAATTTCTTTCTGTTCCTTCGCACTTTACCTGGAACAAACCAAAGCCTGGTCATACTCCAATATTCCGGTAAGTGACTAGAAAGTCCTTCAGAAGGCTTCTCGCCCATTTTTCCCCTCCTGTGCCTCTTACACATATAAATGTTTTTATCTTTTGGTGCTGCATTTAGACTTCTTCAAGAAAAGTTCTTGTAGGCAAGTAGATGATATCATTAGGAAAAAGGCTGTGACACCAAATACCCACCTTTTTCTTCTTTAAAAAAGTACAATAGATGTAACATAGGATGAGTTGTGTTCAAATGAAGTTTTGTTTGCATACGTTCACGAAGCCTAGCTGAATCAAATGGCTGCAGATTTTGTGCGTGCTCTGCAGTTCCATCTAATCTGAGCAGTTAACTTTTTGGTATACCTAAAGGAACCTGAGTTACCTGATTTTATAAAGCTGTGAGACTATAAAAGAGGTGGGGAGTTTATTTGCTTTCACTTGGTTTTACTTTGCTTCTTTTGTCTCTTAGAGTTCTAGAAATAGAATAAAGAAAATAAATGTGCATGCTATACTGAAAATCACCCAGAAAGAGTTAATTTCTGGGCGGTAGCTCCAAGGATATTTTCACCATTGTGGTGCTGAGTTAACTCTTTTCCTTTGTAGTCCTGTCATGCACTAGCAGGATGATTAGTGGAGGCTCAGAAGAGGGAACTAGTTCAGTTGGGGGAAAAATTCACCCTCCTTCCCACTCTGTTACGTTTTAGATGGAGCGGTCCTGTGATCTCTCCAAGGATATAGCTTCTGGAATCACTTTGCCAGCACAGCGCAGCAGGTGGAGCAGAAATGAGAACTCTGTAAGCAGCATTGCTGCTGAACAGACGGACACTGGGATTCCTCAGCTGCAGTTATCCATTTGTGCCCCAAACCTTCTTCTTGCTCTGCTAGCTTTTACAAAGAAGGGGTAGGGAGGTACTTGGAGGTGAAGCTGCAGATGTTTTTTGTGTGGATGTCTTGTAAGCAAGCTACATTAGATTAATATCTGCAAAGCACAATTATCCATACAAAAGCCATATTTTAGGTTTAAATGTCAGTGCTTCCATGCCAGTCTGTACTGATTTTAAAATAACTTTGATTAAAATAGTATCATTCTGTCCACAGGCAATGCTTAAGATTTACTCCTCAAGGATGCAGTGGATGAAGCAATTCCTCTTAGAGTGGGGGGCAAGATAGGGTGGGATTTTCCACATACATACTTGATTTTGAAATAGGCAAAGTTTAAATCCTGAAAGTTACAGATAAAACAGTGTTCTTCTCATTGCAAGGTTGTCTTTGCACAGCACTTATTTTCACACTCTGTATTTTTAATTTTAGAAAGAATGGCTTAGAAACTATTCCTGGCTTTAGTATTTTCCTCCCCACTACCACCTCCTCCCAAAAAGTAAGTGAAGCAAGATAAAGAAAGAAATGTTTCTGACCACTCTTCAGAGGTGCTCTATAGGAGAAATGATTTCCTGGCTCCTGGAGTTTTGAATTCTTAGCAGAAAACTCAAAATAACTGTTGCCCCGTAAGCCGAGCTTACTGCAGAGGTGTTCTTTGCAGGGACCTCCCTCAAAGCACAGCTTGCTGAAACGTGGCCACTGGCTTTAATGGCAACATGTGAGTTTTTATGTAATTCCCCTTGCTAATGGCTTTTCCCAAATTCAGACACCATTCTCGCATCATTTTAACATTTTGATGTGTTATTTCCCGATGGCTTGTCAGATGAACAAGCCAATGGAGCAGATGTTTTAGAGTACCTGTTCTCATTCTCCGCTGGGTACATGACTTTCTCAGGGATGTCCGTCCTGTGGGATTTCGAAGCACTCTTCTTTTAAAGATTGCTAGAGCTGATCCTTCCCAAGTAACGCAGCAAATTCAGCTGTAGCTTCTATATTGAGTACCTGAGGAGGAAGTAACGAACACAAATGGCTGAAACAGAAACCAGTACTGCCAGGGTACAGTGAAACGGCCTTAAAACAAGTGAAGATAAGTGAATTATAGCTTTAAGAGCTTCCCAAGGGTAACTTCGGATGGGTAGTGTCAAACAGACTTCAGTGTCCATCTGAGTTCAGCTTGACAGTTGAACATACTGGGTGTCGACAGATCAGTGTCACACAAAAGGCTCATTTTTATTAATGCAATACTTCTGTTAATTTTAAAACTAAGTTTTATATAAATTATTCAGAAGTTCTCAACTCATTCAGCCATTTTGTCATTTTTGCGTGGTTGTATAACCACAGGTGTAAATTTCTCCGCTCCTCAGAAAGGTATTGATTTTATTGAATAGAAGTACTTTTTTCTTCCTTTATATCCTTCCACATAACCGTTTATGAAGTTTAACGGTCAAGATGCGAGCTGCTAGCTGGAAAGTTCTGTTCTACCAGATCTGAAACTGCTGTGCTGACAGTTACGTTCAGTGTCTCGAAGGGTTTGTAAATTCTGTTGCGCTCTGCTCATCTGTTAAACACGGGTGTTCAGCCTGTCACTAGAACGTTTCATTCTAACTAAAACAGTGAGAACTATTTTTGTTAATTGTGTACTTTGGAACTGGGTTATAGCTTTCCTACCCTGGCAGTTTTGTTAGCTCGCAGTCCCGCGTGGTTCCTAGAAGGTGAGCACTAATGAAGGTAAAGCCATATGAACATACAGGCATGTGGCAAGATGGGCTGCGCTTCTTTTGCGGGATGACCCAAATTGTTGCAAAAAGAGATACCCAGTTACACCTGCTTCCTCCTGTGTTGGGGACAATCCAGCAGAACTGAATAAAAACTGATTTTAATGTTTTCATTAAGAAGTAATTTTTTTTTTTAATGTCAGAATTTATTTAGAACCTGGCACTGAGGAACATCTCTAAATATAAACCGGACAAACATGCAGAAGACAGTAAAGACTACACCTATTCACAAGTAAACTAAGTAAAACTACTGAGCTGTATACATTTGCTGCCAAAAATGTAGTGTGACTATTGAATTAGTGGAAATGGCTGCATTGGCAGCTGTGTCCTCAGTGAAGTGTTGAATTACTATAGCAGCTATAGCCTGTTCCACGGGTGCTAGGAGACTATGCATCTGAAGTATGTTAAAACATCTCATTCTGTCATACAATATTTTATAATTTTGATGCTTATAAAGTAGGGAAGCTAACTTTACTCTTATATTTTATGAATAGAAGTGAAAGGCAAGAAGATCCATTGTTTCTTATGCAGTTTATGACAGCGACCAAAAGTGAGCCCCTCAGTTGTCATAGATATTAATTATTATATATATCTATATTGCATATTATATATAGTAATATATTAATTGTAATATAAATTACAATATCTATTACAGCTAATGGGCTTTTAAAATGTCTCGATTGTGTTCTCAAGTACAAAGTGGTGCATGAATTAAACTAGAATATTGATTCCAAGCACATGAAGTGACTCTGCCAAGCGCGTACACTCAGCAGTGAGCGGAGCCCTGGTACAAGTGGGGATGAGGTACCCACATGTGACATGGCGGGAAGCGTGCAGACAGCACCTTCTTCCCTGAGTGCTATCTAAAGTTGGGTAAACCTGTAATTAGTTTATCTGCCACGTCCTGACCATGTTTTCCCTCTTCTTTTTGAGTTCAGCAAATGTGCAATACTTAACAAAACTTAAAAACAGGTAACATGCTTTTGAGCATTTCAGTCATATTTCAGATGCTATCCAAACCATTTTGTTAGACGGTAGCTTGTTTTTTGGTCACGGAAACCCATAATCTACCAGTGTGTAGCATATGAAAACTGTATATTTGTTATGTGCCCCCAGTCACGTTTCTGCTTCCGTGTCAAGGACAAGTCTAGCCAAGTGACGATGGACAGAACCAACGCGGCCTTGCTGTCACACAGGCGCAAAGGAACGAGGCAGTGGAGGTGTCTGGTGATGTCAGTACCCAGGTGCCTCGGCAGACGAGCACTCTGCCAATGGCAGAATAAATCGGTCATTTGACAGAACATTCAGCAGTGAAGTTATTTGATAATTTTATTTACTACACTGCTGTTCTCGTTACTGTGATGTAAGAGGCCTCTTTCTTCTGCCCGCAGCCTCCCCAGGGTGACACATAAGAAATGGCTGTACCCGTGTCTCAGGTTTCCCTGCCCTCCACTTGGGACATCCCTTTCCTTTGGGGATCTTAACGTAGTGATAGTACAACTGCCATCGCCATTTGATTATTACCCCAACATTTTATGAAGATGCTGATTTTATGACTTTCTTGTACATTTGGTGCTAGAGCTTGACTTTTACTCTCAGAAAAAGTTCAAGTTTTCTTTCACTAAATCTCTTTAAAACACCTGTTTCCAGGCTTTTGCATAAAGTTATTTCAGATCCTTTTACTAATTGGATTCTCTTTCACTCTTTTTCCACATTCTGTATAGGCTGTTGGAAGGGAAACACAGATGCTTCAAGTTCACTTTCTTATTTAGATAGCCTATATCAGCCTAGGTTATAAATAGCCTAGAAGAATACCAGAGAAGATGCTTCTCCCTAGATTCTATTCCTATTCCGTTATCTAAATTTGATCCGCTTGCTCACAGGGAGGCACCATCTGGCAGGGGTTAGTATGCTTATGGGAATCACCTTCAGTGCACCCCACGTCCTTGAAACTTTGTGGAATTTACCTTTAGTAGGTACTTATGAAACTATGTAATATGGGGAAGCTCTTCAAGACTGATGTATTCCATTAAGATTTTCTGGTTTAAGTTCCGACTGCGGTGTCACACGTTTAATGTAGAGCTCTGGGAAGCGACAGGATACCAAGTGGTTTCTTTGTTCCAGTGGTGATGAACAAACAGGCTTTGACAGATATACTTAGAGCTCAGGAACCTCTCCAGTGATGGACACTTAATTGCAGGTAAAACACTCCCCAATTTCCGTTATCTGGCAGTTACTGTAGGAAGCTGGGATTGCTGACACTGTTGCTCACTCTCACGAAAAATAGTTTAAATATATTGGTAGATGGTCAAATACTTGGAAAAGGTGCCTCTCTTAGAAGTCTGAGGAGAGGAACAGAATTATGTTCTATTTTTAACATAACTATTGGGACTTTGATCTTAATTTTAAGAAGAATACATTTTCCAATAGAGTGGACTACAGGCAAACTTAGTCTGCTAAGTAATTATCTTATTTTGAGAAATAGAAATAACACCAGCTATGCTATGTTAGCAAAACTTTGAAGTGAAAATATTTGCAAATTCCTACTTTGAAGATAAGGACCCACTTAAGTGAGACAAGCAAGAGAACTTTGAACCTCTTAGCTTTTTAATAAGCTGGGCTATTGCTGTAACGCTTACACACACCCCATTAATGAAGCCAGAGAAGCTCAGGTAGTGTTCAGGGTGGGACCGTTGTGCTGTACGTGTGATTCGGCTCTCTGCTGTGTTCTGAAATGACAATAGAGATTTGGCTCGGCAGCGTGCCGCCTGGGTGCTCTGAAAGCGCAGTTCCGTGTGGCTCTGCTAGCAGTAGAACAGTGATACTTTGAATAGAAACAGTATTTGAAAAGTCTGTTAAGTCATTGTGGCAACTGGAACGGCCCCACAATTCTTTACTCCAAAATTACTCCACCAGGGAAGATGTTGCTTTGTTCTAGGTGGCGAAGGGCAACCACAGCAGTATCCTGGCTCTCCAGAACTCTTGAAAAGAGCTGTAGTATTGGCTCCTGGTTACTGTTGGAGATTCTCAGGGGTCTGCTGTGTTGCAACACTGACTTGTCACAGGATATACTGTTGGTTCCTCTCTGCAAAAACCAGGGATTAGGAGAAGATGTGGAATATCCATTGCGCGGTCAGTGAGCTTTCCCTTTTGATGTGTCGGGAGGAGTTGTAAGTGGAAAATGTTATTTTTAGTGCAACTAGGAAACAATAAAAAAATCCCTCTAGGAGATCTGTGAATCTCAACCAATGAAAAGAAGTAAAAACTCTCACGAGCATCTTGAGATCCTAGTGGGTATCTCTGAAAGGTTACTGTCAGAATTGGTGTCTACAAAGAGGCAGGAACACGTTCATACAGAGTGCCTAAAACGAGTTCTTGTATCAGTTCCACCTATGTTCTAAGCAAGGGATCCAGGAGATCATTAGGCTGAAACGGAGCTAATTGCACATGTGCTTCAGCTGAGGCACCAGTTGGCAGTTTGTCTGCACAGAGCCCCAGGAGTTTGTCCAATGGATTGCCCAGGAAGAATGCTACAAATGGAAGGTCACCGGTTTAAGTTTTTTACTGGATGTTCTCCTGGGCTTTGCTCTTCCTCTGTCCCATAGGCACTGCAGTGGGGCCAGTCAGATGCCAGCAGGCACCGTTCCTGCCTGTGCGAGGGCCGCAGCCACCCCGCGGCCCCCCGGACCCCCCGGCCTCCCGCGGCCCCCCGCACCCCGCACCCCGCGGCCCCCCGCGGCCCCCCGCACCCCGCGGCCCCCCGCGGCCCCCCGTGGCCCCGCGGCCCCCCGCGGCCCCCCGCGGCCCCCCGCACCCCGCGGCCCCCCGCACCCCGCGGCCCCCTGCGGCCCCCCGCACCCCGCAGCCCCCCGCGGCCCCCCGCACCCCGGACCCCCCGGCCCCCCGCACCCCGCGGCCCCCTGCGGCCCCCCGCACCCCGCAGCCCCCCGCGGCCCCCCGCACCCCGCGGCCCCCGCACCCCGCAGCCCCCCGCGGCCCCCCGCACCCCGCGGCCCCCCGCGGCCCCCCGCACCCCGCGGCCCCCGCACCCCGCGGCCCGTGGCCCCCCGCAGCCCCCCGCGGCCCCCCGCACCCCGCAGCCCCCCGCGGCCCCCCGCACCCCGCGGCTCGCAGCACTGAGGCCCACATGTGCATAGACTTGGCTGTCCTTATGCTTGGACATTACGTATTTTTCTCATCAGTTTGTGCAGCCTGGATCATTTTGGTTTTTAGAAATAACGGTTGCAGAGGAAGAAGGTATCTGCTGTTGATATTGATAATATTATCACTGACATAATTTTAAACGCATTGGCTTCTGCTGAGAATGCCACTGAGGGTTTCCTTCTTTACTTCTGAGTTTCCTTTAATAGCTGCTGTTCTCTGAAGCCTGTAATCTTGATGTGATAGGAGCATGAGCTTTTGGAAGCTTGCATTAATCAGCTTATAAAACTGTCTTGGTATTACTGGAAGAACTTTTGTAGGTTTACAGATTGGCGCTGTTTCAACAACATGCTAATATTTGATTTAATGAAAGTTTTAGAATGACTGTCAGTCATTATTTCTATTTCCTGATGTGATTTGGTGCTTTACTAGTAGGTTACTGCATTGTTAATAAGGTTTCTACTCATGTAAAGAAAACAAAAAATTAGAGAAACTTGTGTAAAAGACTAAGTCACAAGCTATTGCAACAATAATTTGGTGATGAGTTTGGTTAGAATTTTGTAATGAAACATGCAGAAGTGTCTACAAATGTTTTCCTCCCCCATCAAGTCTGAAAAGTGAGGGGGTTTAAATAACAGAGGTTCTTATTTCTTTTAATCTTTCGATCTAAAATTACTTGGGAAAAAACAAACCAACAAACCAACCAGACCAGCAGAGCCAGCGGCTGCTCGGACGCTGCGAGTGCAACGTCAGACGGCTCTGTCAGTAACACCAGTGCTGCCGTGCTCTGTGTCGGCTGGGGAGACAAAAATCTTTTCCTAACACCAAATTTTTGCTCGTTTCTGAATGCTGAGCTGCTTATTCTTAAACATGTTCCAGTTATTTTAACAGTAATGCAGCTCTAAAGTTTGAACTTGTGTAAGTTCCAAACCATCAGAGATCATTGCGGTTCAGTGCAGTTTACAACTAATAAAAGAACTGGAGGGTTCAAAGTCTGGCTGTTGTGCTGCTGGTCCTCACCCGTGGTCTGCGCTGAACAATGTCTCCTTGAGAACAGATCCTTAGCTGCCTTAAAGCGAGCAGCATCAGGCTTAGCTCCCATATCCAGCATCTGGTACAAAAATAGCATTGCTTCATATTTAAAGTGTTAAAAATATATGAAACTTGTTACCTCTTGCCCTCCCAAATGCTGACATGATTCTTCTCATTTGATTTTTTTTTTCTGCATAGTATAAAAAACCCCAAGAGTTTGTAGACTGCATTCTGCTATTTTAAACACGTATGTAGTATCCAGGCCTGTGGGTTCGCGTGACTTTGGGAGGGTGACAGTGCTGCTGGGAAGTTGCTGCTCCGCCTCCCTCCCACTAGTTCTTTTTGAGAAGCTGTATAGACAACTGGGACTCTGGTAAATTAAAAGGATTCAAATATTTACCTTTCGGAATGAAATAAAGTTAGATCAATGATCCAGTTCAATGTGTAGCTCTACAGCATCTCCCTCAAAAAGCAGTGCAAGGGTGATGCGGAGCAGGAGCAGATGGAGCTGACGTCCTCCGGCAGAAAGGTGCATGGCAGCGCGCTGCGGCTTGGGGTGCACTGCAGCCGGGCAGGCGCGGGCGGCGGGGCTTGGGAAGAGCACTGAGAGGGACAAGTGGTGGTGGTGCCCAGCACCGAACTGCAGAGGGAAGCCGCTGTAACTCTCTAGCCCGCTCCAGTTTGCTGCAGCACAGCCTCAAAGGCTATGGCATTTATTTGGAGAACTGCATTTGGAAAGTTTTCCAATTTTTTGGATGTTTTAGGCATCTGCACATGCGTTGTGTGTTTGCTTGCTCTCTCACGCTGACATTTTCTATTTGTTTTCAAAGAATGACAAAACCTTGAAACTTGGTTACTTTCCTGTCTCCATGTTTGTTCTAGTATTCCAAATATTTTTTAAGAGATAATGGGAGTCTGATGCAGCTCGTGCCACATTTTTGTTATTCATTGCAGGAGTAACCCTCTCTTGAGGCACACACTGTATGGAGGGCGGTCACAAGCAGCAAATAGCTTTTCTTGACTGAGTTTGTTATTAAACTTTCAGTAATACCTTGCAGAAAATGGCTTATCGTCCGTGGACTGTGTGTCATATCAAGTTCTCTGAGGAACTGTATCTGTTCACTGTGTAGAACACCTATTTTGACATAGAATATTTGGTTATATGGGGGGGGGAGAGGTTTCCAGAAATACTAAAGAAAAATTTCTTGTATGCTACATTTCTTTTTAAACTCTCTCTAGTATCTTCTAATCCTGACGTTTTCTTTCCTTTTTCAGACTGAAGACTTGAGTCCTCCTTCAGTAGCTATAGAAGTGAATGGCAGGGTCTAGCTGATGGCCAATAGTAGCAGCAGGCGGTACGGCTTGGCCCGGGGACGTGTCTGGAAGGACTGGGCTTGTGCTGCGTTCCTGGCAGTTCTGTTGCCGACAGCACCAGTCCTGTGCTGTCCAGTAAATGCTGCTGCTGTGGAAGGACCAGCCATCAGACCTCCCTCCGGGGGAGAGAGAGTCTGTTGTACACTGAATGCTTGTGCAGAGGATTGACTGCGCACATTTCTTCCTTTCATTGAGAAGAAAGGGAAGTACTCTTGTTCCTACCATTGCTCTCAGAAAGGTGCTTCAGGAGATCAGTTACGACGTCGGCTGTCTCCTGAAGCGCACAGTAGAGGTTCTCCACGAACCAGCAGGTCAACAGGCGCGCAGGTGGTCGTTCTGCAGGAGGCCAGCCAGCAGTGTCGTTTCTCCTCTTTCCGTGCTCTAGTGGCAGTGACTTGTGTAGGGAATGGCAGACGTGTGGTACTGCAGGCTGAGCCCAAGTCCGTCCAGATACTTGCCAAAGACAGAGTTTTCTTTTCTTCTTTGTTCAGGCCAAACATTATCTTCCTCTCAACTGTGGGTATGTTCTATAGGTCTTAGCTACATTCTCCAGAAGGTATAATTTATCTTTCTTGGACCTGTGGCTGTTCATGTTTGGGGAAATCTGCGTGGCTTTGGAATGGTGGTGGGGTTTTTCCTGACTTCCTGTAGAGCAAGGCAGTACAAAACTATTTTAATAGAAGCTTATTGTTATTGGAAATGTTCTTGTTTGGTGCACAGTGCTATAAATGTGCACTTTTAAATGTTCATAAATTAATTTGCTCTACCAGGTAATTACTGACTTGAATCTGACTGTTTATCTTATTAGAATGATAAGTCTATAAATTATGCAGGTGAAAGGGTAGGTATGGAAACACTGGTGATATCATGTGGTTTATTTCCCTTTGCGGTTCTTCCATATTAATTCTTTTCTTCTATTAATTGCATTTTGTTCTGTCTTTCCTGGAGTGACTTTGATAGTGTGTGTAAGGGCATATATGATCTGTGGACAAGCTAAGCATGTACTTTTTATCTGTTGCAGTAAGTCTTTATGCTTATATACGACTACTAGCTTTAAAATTCTGGATCCTCATACAGTGTTCATTTTAATGATAGCTGACGAAGTGCAGTGCTTCCTGATCTTACACAAAGACAACAAGCGGGAAGATAATAATGCAGCAAGTTAAAAGTTAAAGACTTACAGATTGAATTTGGACTGTTGCCTCTAAACAACATTTGAATTTGCTTGCTGATATACTTGAGGATAAAAAATACACAAAGGCAATATAGAACAGCAATGTTAGTGTGGGGCAGGGAGGTCATACTGTACATTTCTTTTAATCAAGTGTTTGAAGGAAGAAATTGCACCGTAACAACCCCCAAAATAAATACTTAATTGAAGATTTTAATGCACCGGGAACATTTTGGAATTTTCAAGTAACAGTGTTTAGGCTCATAGCTATTCTTACTTGGTCAGCATTTGTCTGTCTGCAGTTCACAGTGAAACTCCTGTGTGTGTGTCCAAATGACACAGTTCGTTTAACCCCAGCGTGCTCCTCTGATTGCAGCACATCTTCATTGCCGCCGCTTGACTGGCCTCTACCAAGTCACTACGGGCAGTGCGAACTGAAAATAGAAGTGCAGCCGAAAACTCATCACAGAGCTCACTACGAAACAGAAGGAAGCAGAGGAGCAGTAAAAGCATCTACTGGAGGACACCCTGTAGTGAAGGTAGGAAGCCTGGATTTCTGGAATAGAAGATCATTTTATTAACTATTAATGCAATTAATGCTGTTTACAATGCTGTACCTTGTGTGACTCTTACTGTCGTTCCTGGGTAAGATTTTCTCCCTTAAATATATCCTGTTCTATACAAAAGTTAGTTTCAGATGGTTAAAAATGTACAGTTTGCTACAGTTGCAATGCCTGTCACAATTTGATGCTGTAGGCACTTTTACGCTTGTGAACGGATTCACGATGCAACAGCGTATTACTTAATGTATTCAACATGAACTTCAAGGAGGAAGTTGTGTGCATGGGGGCAGGTAGGAGATGTCAAAACAATAGATTAGCTGGAGCTATACTGAAATATGATATAGCTTCATTTGAATCAGAGATTATCTTTATTGTGGTGTTGAGACAGCTTCTGAACACTATAAATGTTTCTTGTTTGTGGATTTGTTAGGTTATTTCTGTGAAAATGGTACTCAGAAATTCTGTTAACTTTCACTTAAATGTCTGGAGTAAATTAAACTTGCCTCTTCTCTTTCTTCAGCAAGAACCAAAGGTTATTACTAAAAGTTTAATGGTAGCTATCGCCTTTAAAAGTAAGGCATCACCTAGTTTCGTTAGAATAGAACTGGTTATCTGTAAGGGCAAGTAAGACTTGTTTCTTGCTTTCTTTTTTTTGACATCATTTTCATTGTCTTGGCAGAGTCGTGCAAGCTTTCCTGTCTCTTAGAACCATGTGATGAGTCAAGAAAATGCAGTAGTACAGGCAGCAGTCCTTGTCAGGGTAACAGAGGGGGTGATACAGGGTCTGATTCGATAACTGGTACCGGCCCATAACAGCTGGCTTCTTTAGCTAATTCTAAATATTCCAAATGCTGGTGGCATCTAAAGCGTATTATTTAACTACTTTGCAAACACCAGCCAATTACTGTTGAGCTCAGAATTAAATGTAAGGTCCTGGTAAATTGGACTTGGATTTCTTATGAAAGCTTTTGTTTCTTTTGGAGGGCAAGATGTGTGGGTTTGGTATTGCGGTGAGGATGTCTTGATGTATCAGTTCACACGGCCCTGAGTGAAAGCAATGGCTTTTATTTACTTCAGTCTTGCTTAATGGTCTTTATGGTAATCCCAAGCCAGGCTCAGATAAAATTTAACTGTCCATTTATAAGTCAAATCAGACAAAATTATACAATCTTCATAGGACAAATAGGGAAAAAAAAATCTGATTACATTAAGGCTACAGCAGGGTTTGTCTTTTCCCCCAAATGCAGGATATTTCTTGTTCTTTTCCAGCAAAATGGCAGTCATGGTTTCAGTTCTTCATCTTTCACTATGTATTTGATGCATTTATCTTATTCCAATGGTTGGAAGTAACTTATTACAATTTGAGACCAGATGCAAAGTGTTCGTAGGACTGGCATAATCAGTCCCCGTTCTTTCTCCTACTCATATTGTAGTATAAACATGTTACTGCTCTTTCTCCTTATAGTTTATTCCTCCTTTCTGACAAGCAAATTCTGTCATGCTTTGTAATTACCCCAGTTTTGGAACAGCTCTAATGTTACACCTGTACAAATAAAAATGTACCGGCAGAATTTAAATGTCTTGGGCTATCATCTGCTCTTTTTCCCTTGCCTAAGCAATCTCCTCTCTCCAAGTTATTCATCTGATGAATTTCTTCTGTCAGCCTGGCTCCTACTTGTATTCTTTGGGCTACTTATCAAACTCTGCTGCTTCTCTGATAGCTTACCCTTGAACTTTTTCATTCCTTTCCTTTCCTTTTACTCCTCGACTCCTGCCAATAAGGGCTGGTTATCTGCAACCTGTTTTCTTTCTTGGATGTTTTTCCTAACCCTGCCATTTCCATTCTTAATCTGAGCTCTTCATCCATCTTCTGTGTTCCCTACCAAGTTGTTCAATGTTGTCCTTCCCGTCACAACACCACGGCCTAACCAGCTCACCATTCTCCTATAGCCAGACCTACTAGATTTCTTAGCACAGTAGGGGCAAGGGTCAAGTGCTTATCAGGGCAGTTTATGCTGCAAACTGGAGAAAACCGGGGATTTCTGGAACCTGCAAGGGAGCCGCGCACGTTTCGTCGTGTGTTGCTGTAGTCAGTGGAGCAGCACACACAACTGGCATCTGCCAAGGTGCTGGCGCTGGAATTAAACACATTCACGATGACGAGACCTTGAGCGGTGTTTAGCTAAGTCTCTCCTGAGCCTTCATGAACTGCATTCAATTTAGGGGTTTTTCTGCCCCTGGGTGCTTGTACCTTGCTCTAATACTTGCATTAAAGGAATTTGTTTTGCTGATGTTTATAAGATGTGACAAATATATGTAGGCTTCCTTTTGCTTACAGAACTAGATGCTTCTAAGCTGAAGTGCTAGATGCAAGCTAGAAAAAACAGATCTGGAATCCGTGACTTACACCGATGATTTTAAAAGCTATTTATTTGCTATGACAAGAATGCTGGTTTAGAAGTGGAGATAGTACTTACATGTCTGACAGTCTCATGCTCAAACACATGGATTGTACTATGCCTCTCTAAATTAAATTGAATACAAATGTAAATCAATATTCTGTTTTGCAGTTTGGTCTCTTCCAGCTGGATTAGGAATTAATTGTGCTTGATGGGAGAGAGGAAGTTGTTATGAAACAAAACATTGATCTGTGTTAACTTTCTTCTTACTTCTGGGAAGAACAGTATGCTAAGGGCCAAGTTTGGTGAAAGGTAAATACTAAATAGCTGTGAGCAGACGAAAATTATTTGTTTACATATAAAAGTGAAATATTTTTCAGCATTTCCAGAACCTTATTACACAAACCCAGTCGATGATATGCTTTGCTACTTGTTTCTGACATAGTTTTTCTTTTTGGTGCTCCTAGCTTCATGGCAGCCACTTCCATGTGTGTGGCCATGGCAGTAAAGTACTCAGCATTTTCTGGTGTGAAAGAACTCCATGTTAACCAGTGCTAGAGCCAGGAGAGGATGTGGTGAACAGAACAGAAGGGTTCGGTTGGAAGGGACCCGCAGTGACCATCAGGTCCAACCGCCACCCCCCAGGTGCCCGAAGCCTGTGAGCTTTGCTTGCTACACAGTTTGGTTTGCTCCTGAACGTTACTTTATACAAAGCTAGAGGACTGAATTTCTGAGCTGTGAAACCTCTGTAGTTCTGCATGTGCCGTTGATGTATTACTCAAAAAAAAGACTAAGATAGTACATAGCTTCAAGCCATTAATCTGTTAGTACATGTCATTAATCTGTTACTAATACTGTCCCATACCTGTTGCTAGGAGACTAAGCTTCTGACAAATTTGGCATCATCTGTTGTGAGTCCATTTAATCAGCTCATTTCCAAATGTGAGGAAATGAAAGGAGTGTAGCATCATGCTTGTACATCCATTGACTTTAAGGAAGCAAATTCTGTAATGAAATTCTCTTGTGTTCAGCTTTTTTGAGGCAAAGAGTTCTAAACAGCAGATACCTGTCATTTTAATCTCCAGTTTCTTGGGAGTATATTCCAGCAAATTTGTGTCGTCTGGAAAAATTGATTTCACCTTGGTAGAGAATCTGTAAGATATCACTGACAGGAAAGAATAAAGAACTTGGCGGAAGGGACAGCAAGGAGAGAGATGGCAGGTTGGGCTTTGGGCACCCGAATGGTGTAGACGTTGTGTATTGCACTGTCAGGAGACACTGTCTGCCCTCGCCTTCCTGCCCCGATAGCCGAGAGCGCTTACTGTGCCCGTCTGTGGAGCCTGTTCAACAAAGAGCTGCCACGTTTCATCTGACTCTGAATGCACGATCATCATTGCTTGAATTTCCCACCCTTCCCGCAGGTCAGATTGTACATAATAAAATAATGTTTACACTCAAGGAGGTGGTAGAATGAGATTTTCTGTTACCTAAAATGGTTAGGGCTCTTCATGAGACTTCTCTTGGGTAACGCTTGTGATCACAAACATACAAGCGTTTTGGAGCAGGCAGGCGCATGATGAGGGATAGTTGCTGGTCTTGTCTACTCTCGTATTTTAGCTTTCTGATCTAAAATGACTGTTTTCTTTGTAAAACAAACTTCTTTTATACTGTGTTCCTGCTATTCATGTGGACTTCTGCAATTTTCTGAGTTTTCTGAAGTCCTTTAATTATTTTGGTAGTAAATTCCATAATCTGTGTTGTGCACAACAAGGATTATTTCCTTTTTATCTTTTGTCCTCTTACTGTTGAAGAAGGTGATGTACATGATGTTCTTGATCACCGCACAGTGGGGTGTCCTGGGGGCTGAGTAACAGCTGTGTGATAGCACCATTGTGTACACAAGGAGTATCTGTCCTGTGGCCATTTACCACAGTGGGAATCGGTTCTAGATGTGAACTATGATACGGGTAATTTCTTCTAAAATCGATGATCTATCTGCAAGAGCCACTGTATAGAGGCCACTTGTGCCTCACGTATGCAAGACAAATTTGCAG
Organism: Streptopelia decaocto; assembly: GCF_964273445.1. Classification (NCBI taxonomy): domain Eukaryota; kingdom Metazoa; phylum Chordata; class Aves; order Columbiformes; family Columbidae; genus Streptopelia; species Streptopelia decaocto. The sequence goes on along the minus strand of NC_138666.1, from coordinate 20,953,519 downwards.
CAGTAGTAGCTATTAAGAATTTGCCTGTAGCAGACGTGTGTCTTTGCCATACTACAAAGGGTTTAAGGGTAGAATCATTTATCAATTCCTCTGCCGCAAACAGAATTCTTACTGTAGTTGATGCTGCAGTAACAGAGGGGAAGTATTGTGTAATCCATGTGGATAACTCAGCAGTATTACAGCCGAAGAAAGCTGTCATATAAAAAAATAAAGACATTTTAAATAAAAACTAGTTTATTTAGATAGTTCTGCACTTCTAGTAACTGACAAGCAAACAGCAACCGCCCGTGCGAGGTCTGCTGGAGAGCCGTGAAAGAGACGGAGCGTCCGGCGTGTTTGAAGAGACTGCAGAGCTCGAAGCCGTGGCTGAAGAGCCGCGGTGGAGAAAACGTGAAGTAATTCAGCTGAAGTAAACCAATTGTGAACTACCTTGAAAGATCCGAGACAAGACTGTGTTTGGAAAAGCCTGTCCAAGTCCGCCCGAGCTCTGGTGTAAGAACTCTGCCCCACAAGAGAGGACCTGCCTGAGCAGTGTCGAGATGAGCGGGTACAGATAAACTAGCGGAGGGCTGTCTGGGTGAGTGCACGTTCCCCGGCGGCAGGCCTGCGACAGGCAGCGTGGCCGTTCTGTGACTGCACGAACGACGCGGGTAATATCAGAGTTCTCCCCGTTCCCGGAGCCAAATGAACTGCACGACCCATTCCACCGTCCCTGCCTTTCACTTTTCAGTTTTCATTTGTCCCCAATTCCTCCCTGTTGTGTGCACCACCAGAGGCAGGCTGTGTCCCAGCCCAAACTGCCTCGTGGTGCTTGACAACCCACAAACAGACCTAGAAGGCAGAAGGTAAAGCCTTAGCCTTTGTGAACCATGTAGGGGGCTGTATGGGGAAAAACACTGACCGGATGAGGTTCTAAAACGAGGTATTTTTCAAGAGCAGTGTGATGGCTATATAGGCAGGCATCTTCTGCTCCAAAATCCTCCAAATAGATAGTAAAAGCCATATTGATGCATCTACTTTGTTTGAATATACAATCTGGAAAATGGAGTAATTAATGTGAAAACCATTAAAAAAGGCACACTGGATGACACAGTTGTCTGCTGTTGGTATCATATGTTGACTAAAATGTGGAATAGTAGTGATTTTTTTCTCCAGGGTAAAACCAACTGATGTCTGGTGGTTTTGGTGGGTTTGTTTGTTTGTTTTCTCTCTAGGTTATATGGGAATTACGTGTTTTTGTCCTGGAAGTGCTTGTCCAAGACCTGTCCCCAGCACAATGTGGCATCGGCAGCTGGCGTTTCAGGAATAGCCTGTTCTTTGAAGAGCGCAGAGGAAACCGCAGATGGGTAGTGCCTTGCGATGGCTATTTAGATGTCTCTGGCAATTCTGCACTGTGTCAAGTTGTACTATTAAACATTGGTTTAGCTATGAATCGATCGTTTTGGGAAGTGTGGAGTGGGACAGGACTCTAGATAAAACACTCTGCAAAATATGCCTGAAATGAGTATTTAAAACACTTTCAGTCCTGTCTGCAAGCAGCGAGTGTAAGAGAAACAGAAATCCAAGTTTGTAAACCTCGAAGGATGTTGTGTTCAGTGTGTGAACATGGTACAGGGACCAGTGCAATGGCTTGTTTGCTTCAGACCTCTGCATGACCCGCTGGTCTTTGTAACAACCTTTAAAATGTTTTAAAATTAGACTTGTGCCACTATCTAAGAGTTTATTAAGGCTTGTTCCTCTTATGTCTCAGTATTTTTTTCAGAATTGCAAAAGTCTGTGCTATTTTAAAGTCTTCAGGTCAGTCTACTCAGTAAGTTTATTTAGCAAACGAGGAAGGAGGGTGCTGCTTGATGTGCGAGCTGTGCCTTCTCAGTTCAGGGAAAGGTACCGCAAATAATCAAGAGACAGAAAATAGTACTGCACTTCGGGGGGGAAGTGGATATTGGTTTGGTTTAACATAGTTAATTTTAAAATCAGATGTTTAACATTTTGTAACATTATAACCCTTTCAGAATCAGAATTAAATATAAAAAATAAAAAATCCCATGTGTTGTTACGATTTTCTGAGCCAGTGGCTGGGCTGTTGCCTAATAGATCCGAATGGAGTTTTCCTCCATGAATTGATGCAGTTTCTTTTAACCAGTGTATTGCAGATGATAGGTCAGCACTCATCACCTCTGCAAGGCCACAGGGATGATGGTGCCGTCTGCCTTTCAGTAACGTCCCTGGACTCAAATCTTGTGGTTTTATATATATATATACACATATATATATATATAGCTCGTTTCAAGCTTTTCAAAATGCAGCTGCTGGTAAATTCATGATAAATTGTACCACTGGTGTCAGTCATCGTGTGTTTCAAATTGTGTTCATCCTCACGCCTTGGCTGTGTGTCCAGCCTTGCTCTTGCTCCCAGGCCAAGGCGTGTGCGCTGTTCACCTGGCCGAGCAGCCCTTCAGCTTTGGAACCCGCAGCCTCCTCCGTTCGGTGGGAAAGCAGCTGCACACCATTTGAAGGAGAAACTCCTGTGGAGAATGTCTGAACTCTACAGTCCGGTTCTTCGGAGCCACGCACCGGTGCCCCGGTGGGATTGTTGTCTGGAAGACTCCAAGCTCGTGGGCCGCAGCTCCATTGTCTCAGAGGGCAGAACATTTCAAAGGCATAGAAGTAAAACCACTGAATTCAAAAGAGCAGCTTTATCGTTTCTTTCACCTCCATATAATGAGGCCTTCATTCTCCTCTTCCGCCCTCCTGACCTTACACCCTCCACTTTGGGGGTGTTTTACAGAATACAGAAGTCACTGAAGTGCATCCAGCTGCCATGAAACTATCGAGGAGGAAATTAATAGTGACCCCGTACTTTTCACATCAAGGTGTTGGAAAGCCTAGGAAATCTCCATCTGAAGCAAATGCTTAGTGAGTGCTTGTAGTTATTACCCGGCTGTGTATCTCCTTCCCCGTTCTTCGTGTTTGAACCGAGGACTTTTACTTTTACACGGACACTGGTGCATTGGGGGAGCCAGAGGTGTTAATGGAGTCTTCTGTTCACTGAAGTTATCCCAGATGTTTCCCCGGACACATCCTGTGTTATGAGACTCTGCCCTCTTTTTAGGGAGGTCTATTTGTATGTAAAAGCTTGCTTTCTCATCAGCCTACTTTACCAACCTGGTAATGCCATACGTAGTGAATTAATTGTGCAAAGGAACACTGAAGCGTTGATAGAATCTTCATCTTCCAATAGCAATCAAAGAAAAGCCACATAATAAAGTGGGTATTAAACCTCAGTTTAATACGTTTGGTTAAACATGGCAATTTTCTAATAAATGCTTGAAAGTTTTGCACGAAAATTGCTTTAAAAGTACAATTAAGCAGGGTTTGGCACTGTCTGAGTGTCGTTGGTATCACAGTATTGCCCAATGGCTGAGCATGTAACTCGACTGATGACGTGACCTTTCTGACTCCTCCCTCCCCGAGTTTTAGTTATTTTTTTCGTTGTTTTAATTCAGTTTTTACTCTGGAAGAGCAGGAATGTGCCACCCCGCCATCCCTTGTGGGTTCACCGACTGTTATGTATTGGGGTTTTTGTTAATAAACAAAGGAGGGCTTCTTTTAGAAAAACAGACTATTCAAACTATACCAGTATCGCCTGCTAAGTGCCTGTTTACTGTGAATTATGTATGTTCTGTTGGATTTTTTTTTTCAGTCTTGTTACAAGTCTTAAGAAATCACATCTTGTGGATAAATAACATTTGCATTTGAATAGAGATGGGTAGTGCTTGGCCTGCAACAATAAATTGAAAACACAAACCCTTCTTTTAATTCAAAAAAAAGGCAGGGAGGGGAGGTAAAACTTGTAAATATTAGAGACTAAACAAACTGTTCTCACAAGCTTTGTGGTGCAAGGTTCCCTGTAGATCAGAGCGTGGAACTGGTGCCGTGAGCCAGATCCGGCCCAAGAGACCCCGCCTGTCATGCTGCTGTCTGAGCGATCAAATGAATCTCTATAGTCTCTGGTGTCACACTTTTTCTTTCTTAAGGATTTTCCAAATGTCCATTAAGAATTCATGAATGCTTTTGTAATAGGGAATACAACTTCTTGATGATCCCCAGATTCTCTCCCTACCTTACCATCTTGTAGTCACTTGGTAAAAACTGTACACTAGGAATTGAGGTGCGCGAGTTTCCTGCCGGCAGCGCAGTAATAGGGCTGGAACCGCTCTGGCACGCAGCCCTGCTGGCTTGTCCTCTAGTGACCTTCAGTCTTTAGCCTTCCAGCTTTAGTTTAACTTACGCATGCACTGACCTTTGCTATGGAAACGATATAGAAACACAGAAACAACTCGGCTGAGTTTCCTTGGCAAAGCAGCGGGTGGTGTGTCAGCGTTGTGTTACAGGGCGGGTTTCGGGGGTCGGCAGGGGCAGCCTCGGCGCCCTGTCTGCGCCTCCGGCAGCTGGTGCACCTGTTGTAACGGTGTGCAGCTCCAGGACTGCCCACGAGTGGGGTGAGTCCTGGAGGTATAGCTGAAATACTGCTCGTGCTCAGCCAGGAGCTCGGGCTGCTGTTCTGACCAGGACTGAATCCTGGGCAGGCTGATAGTGTAGCACGTCACTGTAACGCACCGGCGTGGTGCTGATTCTACCGCACACACCAGGAGGTTGTAAAATGCTGTTAATTTAAGTACTTATGGTATGTATAGGGAGACTGTGTTGTTATTTGTATATATTGTTTATACTTTACTAAGTTAAACTAAAGGTGCAGATACTGTGGCTTTATATGAGTCTGTAGTATGTAGTATCTGTTCTTTCCAGTTAATTATGTAGGTATTTTCATTGCAGAACAACTTGAGTGTTCGGGCTGTTCAACATACAGACTTGTGCATAAAGCAGAGGAGGTAATAAGAAAGGGTCACCCTGCCATCAGTGAAACTAAGAACAAGCAACATTTTTTTGAATGACACCAAAACTGTATTTAAAAGGAAAGCATTTTGAATTCCAAAATATGCTATTTTTCCAGATATTAAGTTGAGCTGGGGTAGTAAGTCTCCTTCATTACAAGACATTGTTATTAAGATATGATTGTACCAATAATAGCAATTTAGGCTCCAAATGTCGTATTTCGTTTGGGGAGGGAGATGGAAGGTCCTTCAGATTCTGTGATGTCAGTCTCCGGGGGACCACGCGTGGTGTGCTGAAAGTTCTGCTTTGCCTGCTATGTGAAGATTTTGTGTGGGGAGAGACATCCAAGGCTGCATTTCACTAGGATCAGTCATATAATGGACTTCGGAATGCCTTGATACTCTTCAGTAAACTCCTGAATGCACCAGCAGTTAAATAAGGCAGGAGTACTCTCAGGTGAATGAACAAGCTGTTGTCCTCTGGTCTCAGGAATGGTATGATACGGGCTGTCTTTAATTATGCAGTGCTTGGGTTTTTGGTTTTGTTTCTTTTTGGTTTTTTATCACCACGTTTTTGACAGTCTGTCCAGCTGACTGTTTTAGCTGGCACATGGGGCAGTCTCAGCACCGACAGCATATCAGGCCTGCTGTCTCTATTGCTGTAAGGACAGCTGGTGGGAACACGAGGACCCTGTGCGACCTGCCTGTGCTTGTCAGGACTGTGACGTTTCCCTTCCGCGTGGCCCCAGTAACTGCGATCAGGCCCTGGATGATACTGTCATGTGGCAGACAGGGTTATTCTTTTCTTCCCCACCTGCCCAGCTTACTTAGTTGCCACACTTACTTGCACACGCTGGCTATATTTATGGCTTTGCACTGTTTTTCTTTTATGCTGTTCTCTTTTTATTTTAAACCTTGAATAAATGCAATAAATCATCTGTAATACAAAGCATAAATGTATGAAGTCTCTGCTAGCTTGCCAGTACGTTACTGCTCTGCCTTGCCGTACATTCCAGTACCTTTAACAGGACTTCATTGCAGATCCTTTACAGCAGTTACTCTGAGATGAAGCTGTAGTGTGAGCAGCTGACTGACGTGGTTGGAGTGGACCTCGTTGGTTTGTTTATTTGCTTTCAGACTGGTTTACACTAGCCTGACTTCGAAATATGTATGAAATTTGCAGGGTTTTGTCCTGATGTTATTACAGATCATTTTTAATTATGAGATACCTTATGTATATGTGTCTGTATTCTAACATGAATAGATTTCTTCTAAATTACTATAAAAGTGTATTCTGTTGCATTATAATAGTTTTCCTTGTTGTTTCCTTGAGGCACTGGATTTCTTGTTGGTTTTCATTTAACACATAAACCAGAGGAAGGTGACTAAGGGTAGCACTGCTGGGCTGGGCTTTGTTGTGGGATCTGTGTTAGTCCCTCTGGAGCTGCTGGTAACGCTGTTTGAGAGTTGTGCTCAGGTACAGCCCACGGAGCGCAGTGATGCGGGACCGCGGCCAGCACAACAGCGCCCACAGACCGTGCTCCTGGTAACCTCTGATATGAGCTGCTGCCCCGCTGCGGTGCCACTTTTTGTCGGACTTTCCTACCACTTCCCCTCCCATACCATGCTTTGCAGAAACCAGGCTCTATGTCTTTCATAATAATAGCATATCTGGGTGAGCACAGAGGGTAAACTCTGCTCAGGAAGCAAAACCAGTGCTAGACCTGCCTTTGAGCAATTCAAATGTAACATATGGCCATAGACTCTCAAAGGCAACAGCACTGCGACCGGTGCCGTGGGGTTTACTTTGCTTCGCTAACTCAGCGCTGGCCCCTGCGTGGGCAGCGTCTCCCGCAGCAGCCCCCGCCGCCTGGCTTCAGCGCCGCCCCGGCTGCCCCGTCACTGCTGTCAGAGCTGCTGTGCAAAGGGCCGTCCTTCGGAGAGGGGGCGATGGCTTCACCTGGAAATCCGCTTGCCCACAGTGACCCCATTGGGAAGTTACTCAAATTCTTGAATAGGTCTGGCTTGTAATTTATGTAATTCCCAGTATTAGAGTAAACACATTTAACGAACGTCACATTTAGGCTGTATTCCATTGTGTTAAGATTTAATTATAACCCTGAGGAAAATGCATGGTAGAGTCCCAGTGTTGAGAACGTGGGACAAGATGGCTGCTCTAAATGCTAAACTGTGTCCTTAAATTCTCTTGAAACTCCTAAAATAATTCAGAGTCACAGAAAATATGAAAAAAATATTCATTTGATATTTAAAACAGTGGGGACCTGCATCAGGTATAAAAAGGAACTTGTGCATTTATGTATTCGGTTGGTGTAAGAGTCCCTGTGCTCCAGCGGCAACACGACAACAGCCAAGAGTAAACTTTGCTGTGTTCCAGTGGTTTACAGGTTGGTTCCAACAGCTGAAGAGAAGCCTGTCAGTTCACTGATGCTCACAGGAGGGTCTCGTCTCTGCTGTAACATCTGTCAATGCGCGACTCGCATTTATCTACACGGGAAGCAGCTCTGATCATCCAGACTGTCTCCGCTCCGTGGCTGAGGGGTCGCTCGTTTGGGTTGTTGGGGGTTTTTGGCTGGATTTAGCTCTGTTTGTACTGAGGACTCCAGGGACAACAAAAAGATTTTACGTATTTGACAGAATAAAAACCTACAAATAACAGACAGAAATAAATGACATCATGTAAGAAATCAGTTGGAAATATGTCAGTTATAGGGGAGGACATCGTATCTGATAAAAGCTGTGCTGACTGGTAACGAGTGCTTGGCTTTTTTGTGAGAGATTTTTCCGTCATGATGATGAGGGTCTGAAGGGATAAGCATTGCTAAGCCCAGGAGGGGATGCTGTAGCTTGTCTCTAGATCTTTATTTATCTGTAGTATGTCTTGGGAGTTATTTAAGATCGCACATATGTGCTGGATATGAAGAGATGAAGAACGTGCCTCAGGTGTTGTTTTGGGCTTATTTGAGAAAGCTCAGTTTTATTTGTCTTAGGTGTTCTAGATTTCGGCTGCTGTGCTTGTTGATCACATTTAACCTCACTGGGCAAATGGGAAGAACTAAATTTAATGGCAAGGAGATATGATGATGCTGTTGTATCTGGATGGATTAATTAATGAATATTACATCTTGGACAAAAGCATTCATGTAAGGCTGAAAGCCTTGAGAGTGACTCTAAAGTTCCAGACTTCTGTCAGAAAACAAATCTCAGTTCTTGATTGAGAAAGCTCTAGTACAAGTGCCAAGACTGGTAGGTGCTGTCCAAGCTGTAACTCCGGTATAGAAACCAGGTGCCCATTTGGTGCCCATAAACCTACTGCCCCAGCAGGGCGTCAAGACGCAGGGAGTCCGCAGCGGTGCCCGATGGCCAGGCGGTGTGCTCGGCTTCACTGCACGCTGCCTGCTGCTGGTAATTGCTCTTTTCAGTAGGTTACATTGACATGGTCTTGTGTGGTTTTTAAGTGTTAGATCTGTACAGAGCTTGGATAATATTGTTGTGTGAACAAATAACTATTCCTACAGACAAAAGTATTGACATGACAAAACCACATTTAAAGAATGACTGTCTGGCCCTCCCTCCAGTTTGGACATCAGTTGATGTCGAAGTCGGTGAAATAGGAATTTGCTGCATTGCTTTTTAGAAAGGATACGCCGTGCATCAGTCTGCAGGAGGGTGCAGTAAACTGCCTGTGTAAGACATCGTATAGGCTTTAGATTTAAAATTGCAATGGCTAAAGGAAACTTGCATATAATTGTTGGTTAAATTTGTTTCCTTAAATCTTTCTTCTGGATAATCTGCTACTGATGGTACGACAACCTACCTTTTTCAATTCAGAGAGTTCACTTACTCTTTTCCTTGTGTTTCCACTCCCTTTGTGCCTCTAATTACCAGTATTATCTCAAACAGCAGGTGGTTTTATGACAACCGAGAGCATTGGTGGTCAGTCTTATAGATAAGAAAAGGAAAGATGCATTAACAACACTTATCAAATTTGGGTTTTGTAAAATATTTTCTTTGCCAAAAATAAACCATACTTGATTTGCTAGTTATGAATTAAATTTTCTTTGTCCTAACATAATACCTTTGCATTCACAAAACATCTAAGGTTTAATAAAACTGTTTCATTCCATAGTAGAAAAACTATACTTTAAAGTGTCTTTAGTATTTCTAGAAACTAGGTGTATCTTAGTAAAATTGATGTGGCTTTGAAACACACCTTTACCATAGCATAGCTTTGACATGGAAATTGTGTAGATAAAATATCCCTCTTTGAGAGATTCCAAGTCAGAAGGATACTCTGATACCCATTTGTTCTGGTGGAAGTTGTTGCTGATACTTGTGTCAGGGGACGGAGAGCTGTACTCGGTTTTCTCATTTCTGAAGAGACTGAAGGAGCTTGTAATTAAATACTGCTCTTTGACCCGTAACTCTTTGTACTAGTCTTGTATTATGTTATGTACTCACAGATGCAGTAAAAGTCAACTAATATTTTCATGTTACATTTACTTTTTCATCAGCTCCTGGGCTACAGCGAAAAGCCAGTAAACCTACAGATGTTCATCGGAACAGCAGATGATCGCTACCTGAGGCCTCACGCCTTCTACCAGGTGCACCGAATCACCGGAAAAACAGTTGCAACAGCTAGTCAAGAGATAATCATTGCCAGCACCAAAGTTTTGGAAATACCACTTCTTCCTGAAAATAATATGTCAGCCAGGTATATCGCAGCATCAATCAGCTGTTTGTTTGCTATGCGTGGGGTTTCTTTCCTCATTTGCTCAAAGGTGAAAGAAAGATTTTGTAGAATAGCATATTTTCCACAAATATGGCTCATGATTAAGATAGACACCTCTCTTTAAACATGCCAGTGTTTGGGCCGTCAGAAGTAAAGGTGGACAGAGACGGGGAAGCCGGTCAGACGAATGGGGAGATAGGTGACAGTGTTCAGGAGACTGGCCGACGCGCTCAGACACACGGGGTGACCTGTGGGGTGTCCCCTGCAGGGACAGCAGTTGACTCAATGCTCTGTGGGTCCTTCCAGCTCAGGACATTCTATGATTCTGGGATTATAGCTTCCCATGCAATCCATACATACATACAACGCCACATATGTAGAACTGCATGTGGGTTACTGGCTTGTAGAATTTTTTCCTACCAAAATACAGTTATGCAGTTTAGTAGTTTGTTTCTTGACTGAGTGTGGTGGCTTGCCTGAAGCTATCTTGGAAGGCCTTTTCCGTGTTCTGATTATTTTTTATTTTTAGCTGTTGCGTTATTCCGACCTTTCAGGTCTCACCAGATAGAATGTGCTAAGTAATAGTTTAACAGTTAGTTATAGCAACAATTGAACTGCTCTGTGGTGGCTGGAGGGTCAGTGACCATTTATTTCTTAAGCAGACTTCCGAAGTCAGCTTAGATGTCCCCAGTCGCAGCCCATGCTGGGTCACCGACTGCTGCGCACCCGCAGCGTGGGTCACCTCCGTGTGCGAGAGAACACTCCTCGCAGTTTACGCGGACGTGTTACTTGATGAAAGTATGTGTGTCTCATGGCACTACTGGGTATCTGTGTGGAACGGTAGCTGGGATTTGATGGCTACACGGTTGTCATTCTCTAGCTCTTCCTAAGGCAGAATTAAATATAGGTCTCTTGTGCCTTGCAAGTGATGTTTACTATGTTAAACAACTTGGAAGGTTAAGCGGTGTGCAATAGCACATCATCTTTTAAAGGTTTAGAAAAGCTGCAGCTAGACATTTACAAGACAAACCGTTTCAGCAGAGAGCTTGCTGCTATTTTTGATGCTAACAGATCTTTTAATCTCAGGCATTGAAAATAACATTAAAATAGTGTAACATGGGGAAAAATTAGAACATGTTCTTCATGCTTAGATAAAGCAAGGCTTACAGGGTATACTTTGGCAACAGCTTGATTCATTTTCTTCCATTTCTTTCTTGATCCATCCATCCTCACCGATCTCCAGTATCGATTGCGCCGGTATTTTGAAACTTCGCAATTCAGATATAGAGCTCCGTAAAGGAGAGACAGATATCGGAAGAAAGAACACCAGAGTGCGACTCGTGTTTCGTGTTCACATCCCACAACCTAGTGGAAAGGTCTTATCTCTGCAGACTGCTTCCATACCTGTTGAATGCTGTAAGATTGCTTTAACTATACGTCATTTATGCTTATATTTTCTGTATGTGTCAGTAGTACTGTCATTCTAACAATATTTAGTGTCAGAATTATATATAACAAGTGTGTGTAAAAAGCATTGTGTGGAAAGAGCTACATTACCAAAAGTGAATGTATCTTTATTTAAAGATGTTAGTTGCCAAGTGCAGGTCCGGAGGAGGAACGCTGTGTTGGGCTCTAAGCTGACCCCGCAGTCGCAGAGCGAGCAGCCGCGTCGCTCCCGAGATGCTCACCGCATGGCTCCAGAGCCGGTGCCACTACCTGGCTTTATGCAGCGTTACCTGATGAACAGCTCCTAGAGAGATCAGCTGTTAAATGCTGGCACTAAGCAATCAAAACATGACCTTCAACAATCTGAATTCCTCCTAGAATTCATTTTGCCATTAAATTAGTAAAGTCATTTTAAAAACACTATTCCTAAGCTAAAAATGTAATTTGCTGTAACAGTACAGATTGCTGGAATTCATGGTTTCTTGAGGTTTCTTTTCTATAATTACATCATTTCAATATAATTTTACAAACAAAGGTAAATCATACACAAATATAATTTATCTGTGCGAACATATGTCATCCTAGTTTCATCCCCGATTCTTCACGTTAGGATCATACAAGAAATGTCACTCTGGTTAAAACTGCGAATGCTAACTTGTGCCTTCATCTGTTTTGAAGCTCAGCGATCTGCTCAGGAGCTGCCCCAGATCGAGAAGTACAGCACCAACAGCTGCGCGGTGAGCGGCGGGCAGGAGATGGTGCTGACAGGATCCAATTTCCTTCCAGAATCCAAGATTATATTTTTTGAAAAGGGACAAGGTAAATACTATCCTACTTTTCTCCTCGAAAACAAAACCAAAACCCCTCCGTGAGCTTGATTTTAGGAAGTAAGGATGTCACAAGTGTAATGTGTAATTTTCGCTCGGGCACTCCTCATCTATGAGCACAAGAGCACTTCTGGTTCAGGTAGAGAATTCCAGGCTAACTCACTCTGAATTGTGTGGGTTTTGGAAGATGCTGTTGACAGATCATACCATGTATTTGCTCCTTATTATTAGAAAATAAAATAATAACTTAGAAGAAAAAAAAGAAAATGGGAACTAACGGAAATTACGATTTCATATTGATGTCATGTTAGTATGATTTATCATTGCATAGGAACTGACTTATTCCTAAGCTAGTGACATAAATATTAGTTAGAAAACACTGCTGATTTCTTCCCATACGTTTGCGGAAGGTTTCCTAGAGCAGCCCTCTGAAGGGAAGCGCTTCCCCGGTGCCCGGTCCGGCTCAGGTCCGGCGTGTGCCGCAGGTCCGGCTGCGTGTCCTCGGCCGCTGCGCCGCGGCGCGTGCTGGGCCAGCCCTGAGCGCTGTGAGCAGCAGCCACCGCTGCCCGCCCGGGCGCCGTTAAATATCTGCGTGCTCGACAAGCCGGTCGAGGATTTCACTGCCAAGAGTTCAGAGACGTTACAGTCAGCTGTATTACATAATTCTCATTCTCTAGAATCCACGTTCAGCCTTCTAAGCAGCACGTAGTCACGGGTGAGAGCTGCAGCGGGCATACCCTTGTATCTTGGGAAAGCAGAGTTCAAAACGAGATTCAGGCATGTGTTTCCATTACGGTGTGCTGGAGACAGTGAAGGCACACTAGAGATACAGCATTTCCGTCATGCTGTGTCATCTGGAGAAAAATTTTACTGCGTTCTACTGATCTCATGACATTAAATAAATTATTCTTTGATAGGGTAGTAGACTAAATTTTTCAGTCTAATATGTAGGAAATAGAACCTCAAAGTAAGCAAGAAACTTGCAGATTTTGGATAAACATTTTTAAAACATCTGTCTGTGTGTAAGCACAGGTTTCAAAGCTTTTGTTTTCTCTAAACCTATGTTCTTCCTCTCTTCTATCACTTTCGTAACAATGCAACTCCATAAACTAGAGAATCTAACACCAAAAGAACCCTGTCAAATACTTTCCATCTGTAGTTCACTACAACCGGATATAATTAATGTTTTGCAAGTTTGCTTTTTGTTTTGTATCATACACAGGTGTGCACGTACACACTCAGGTACATACCTACATATTACTCAAAGATGTGCAGTTACTCAGCATTGCTTCCTGGTTCTGAAGTTCTTCTGCATGCACACCTTGATCTTAATATTTCTTTCTTAGACAAAAATGCATGGAAAATAGTGTATTTTGACACAGAACTTGAAGGCCTTGTAAAGAAGCCCTGCTGTTAGAGAATTGTACAAAACCCATAGCAGAGAGCCCAGCGCGAGAGGAAGGACGCTGGGCTCCGGGGCCGGAGCAGAGCGAGGTTCGCCAGGTGACCCACGTCCCTCCCCACACGAGCAGCGGACCCGGTGCTGCAGCTACAGGGTCTTTCGGTGCAGGGACTGCCTGTGTTTTACATACATAACCTGTGGGGGAGTGTGTGACGGTACGGCGTATGTTATCTCTCGCTTGGTGACCTACAGGTTCAGTCATCAGCATGTTTGTTTAAATAATCACAATTGTTAGTAGTAATTTAATTACCTTTCAAAAAAGCTTTTATAAAAGTGGGGGGGAAATCGCTCTGTACACTTAGAGCACGTGCTGCCTCCCTTGGAGCTGAATGCAAGTGTATGTAATCAGCAGGAATCCCGCACAGCAGGGAACTTACGGGCAGCGGCTGCAG